>NC_133654.1:13416982-13759293 GCF_009905375.1 Apium graveolens | reverse complement strand
TGGAGGGGGTTTCCCCGGTGGAAGATATGCGTTGTTCGGTAGACCCATAAGACCAAGGGTAACTCCTCGGCCCATCTTCCTTTGGCTTCACCCAATCTTTTCTTGATCCCTTCAAACATTATCTTGTTGGTTGCTTCGATCGCCCCGTTGCCTTGTGGATGAGCAACCGAACTAAGCTTCTGTTGGGCCCCAAAATGATGTAGAAATTTTCTGAATTTATTCCCCCGAATTGTGTTCCGTTATTCGATACACATACCTTCGGGATTACGAACCTCAGAATGATTTGTTCCTGGAAGAATTTTTTAGCCGCATCTTCAGTTATGGAAGATAATGGCTTGGCTTCGACCCACTTTGTCATGTAGTCAATGTCAATGATGCAATATTTTGCATGTCTTGTGCTAGTGGGTAGAATACCAACAATATATATGGCCCACAAAGCAAAAGGAATGGGAATGAGGACTGAAGCCATTTCTTCTGGGGTCTAATTCAAAACTATAATGAATAGTTGACACTGTTTGCATTTCTTAGCATATTCACTCGCATCGGCTCACAAAGTGTAATAACCCCAAATTTTGGAATTTTTGTAATCCTTATGAATAGTAACTTCTTGCTGATTGTGCTGATTAAAGAAAATTATCAGGCAACACTATATATAAGAGTACTGTTATGGAAATTATGAGATCGTATTAGCATTTTATAAAGTAAATAAGTGTATGTAAAGGTTGTCGGAATTCGAATTTGTACACTTTGATTTTCCCTAAAAACCAGATACTGAAAGAATTAAGTACAGTGTAACATGATAAAAAGGAATAAAATTCATGGATTTTGATAGAGGATCATTGAAGGAATATAAAATATACAAAAAAAGGTTCAGGAAAGCCCAAGTAATAAGATCCCGAATATTATCTCTCAAATGATTAACGAGAACGAGAGTTAAGCGAACCGTAAAACAATAAAGCGACCAAGGATCAAGCTTATGCAAATAAAAAGGAGATTAACCAAACAATTAAGTACTAATCAAGAGGATTAGAGCAAGATGATGTCATCATGCCATAATGAATTGATAAGTGGCAAGGAGGTGACACATGAATGATGATGTAATCAAAGAAGAAGATATGTGTGCAAGGATTATTTGTGGCCAAGTGATATAACCTTGATTAAACCAAGGTTAAGATTAACCAAGGCCTAAATCACCACAAAAATAACAAGGCAAGAAATCAAGAAACATTCTCTTCCCCCTTGTTCTTCAAGCTCTCGGCTTTTTTCAAAAAGCAAGAAACAAAAATTCCAAAGTGAAGCCCCACTTCATGTTATTTTGCAAGGTAATTATCTAAGCTTCTCCATGGTTAGTTATAGTCTTAATAAAAGTTTAAGCCTCTCATTCCATTCCAATCTTTCTAGTAAATCATCAAAAGTGATGATGAATAGTACTTTCCAAGAACTAACTTTCTTGAACTTATTTTCTTGGATGATTCAAGCTAAAGTAAGGCTATACAAGTTCATACAAGGCTTAGTAGCTACTCATACACTCCAAGAAAGATTTAATCTCTAGAACCCTATCCTTGGCTTGTAGTTTTGATGAGTTTTATGGATGAGTTAGTGATAAGAAACATGATCTATGTATGTTTAGTTAATTATGATTGTTTAGTGATGGTTGTTGTTGATTGATCTATGTTAGTGCTTGAAATAAATTGATGATCTTGAAAGGTTTTGACTTGGGTTAGTAGTGTTAAGTGAGATCTGGTATTGTTGATGTTATGTTGATGATTTGGTGTGGAATTGGTATAGTAAAAGTTTGGAAATCATGTAAACATAGCCGTCGTAATACCCATTTTCCGATAGACTGTTTTTGTTCTCAACTTTCAGAACATAAAACCCACTGTTATGAACTCACCATTGACATTATTAGATAGGTTATGTTTTAAGTTTTGTTTTGATATGTGGTTCACTTTAATCCGATTTACGGTTTAGGAGAAACGACCGTTTTAAGTAACAACGTTTCGCGAACGAACCCTTTCTCCTCGCATAACTTTGAGACCATGTTTAAGGCCCTTAAGAAACTAGTCATATCACAAAACAATTATGTAAAGTTTATTAGGAAGTAAGGAAAGACTTCGCGAAAGATTCGTCTTAAAATGTTTAACGGTTAATTTTATAAAAATGGTGGAGCCGAGGGTACGCGAGCGACTAATGTAAATCTTTAAGGGTAGAAGTGAGCGTTAGGGTATGAATGAATACAGTCCAGTTTCTTAAGAGACCGAGGATTAATTTCGGATTATGTGTTATTTTAGGTTACCGGTCTCAACCCTGACCCATTTTCACCTCAGATTGCTCAGGAAAGTTTTCTACCCGTATAACTGTTGTTGTGATGATATCTATATATATATATGCATTATCTTGAGATAAGTACATGAGTATTGTTAGCAAATCTTGCGATATATTGTTTCATGTATATTTTGGAAAGCACGTTGATATGATATATGTATGCAGACATGTTTTGAATTCTTGATATTTCATTGTCAATACAATTGCTTATAAGCTGCATAATACCTATGCTAGAGATAAGCAGTAATTGCATATACCCTTCGTATAGGGGACCCAAAGTTGAACATTTTCCTAAAACCGGGAGGCGAAGTTCCCGAGTATATTATACATAGTTTTCTATAAATATTAATCAAATAAGGTATATTTGATAGTTTTGAATAATAAGGTATATTCGATAGTTTTGAATAATGATCAAACATTATTTTCAATTATACAAATAAATATTTTACTTTCGTATAAGTATATCTTTTGCTAATTATTATTCGTTTCAAGTATTAGTTTTAAAAAAACTTTTACTTCAATTATTTTTATAAAAGCTATTCTTTGTTGGAATATTAATTAAAGAATAATATTTAGATATCTTCTAATATTTTTAAACTATTTTATTTTATTAAATCATCTTTACCTCAAACGTTTTCAAAAATGTTTTCAAATCTTCCAAATGATTTTAAAATGTTAGAGCGGATCCCAAAATTCATTTTTAATTTAAATCTTTCCTTTCATGTGGGGGGGATTTAAATACTCGGTCAAAATCTGAGAGATCCGGCTCCGTGGTGTATTTTTGTCACAACGAAGTTGTTGATTTGATAAAAGAGTTTTTGATTACTTGCCCAACATTCGGGAAGTAAGTCCATAAAAATGCATCGGCATAGGCGACATAGACCGGGGTACGGTCTATCAAAGTGTAAGTGGCTGGGGTACAGTCCAGCAACGCGTAAGTGGTTGGGTGATAGTCCAACATGAGGTCCTAATGCGTCCAGGGTGATGACCGGTGAGGAATTCATTCATCTACTAGTAGAAAAGTGACTTGATTGATATCTTTGCCTGATTAGCAAGGTATCGGGTTTATACTAAAGCTTTCCTCCTTCCAAAATCATTGGGTATTACAACTCTCTTTATACTTTTCATAACAGAGGTTTTCAAGGAGTGTATGAGACATATATGTATATATGTATGTATATATATATGGACTTAATGAAGTATCTCGTAACTTCATTTCTTTTAAATAATATTTCAAAGATTGATTCTATACAAGTTTTATCTTGTAGCCTCATCTACATGATGAACTTTTGAAAACTATACTTTGAACAGTGGTTATTCAAGTAGTTTTTCTAAAAAGATATAAGTATACAGGAGTATTTTGTAACTTCATCTTTTTAAGCTTATATCTAGTAAGTAATTATCTTACACTTGGTAAATATTTTCAGTAAGTTTTCGATACAAATATTTGCACAATTGAACAAACTATATATGTATTTTGTGAATATATATATATATATATTAAATATTTTGCGACTTTGTCGCGTTAAGATATCAAATTTGGTTCATTTTTGCTTGACCAAGACTTTCATAAATACTATGGGAATGCTTATATATTATTAATCAATTATATGTTATTTTAGTGGGCTGTGTTAGTCACCCTTGCTTTATTCATTCATCACGCAACAACAATTAGGCGATATGGACATGACCAAGCTCCCAATTCGCGAATGGATTGGAAACATTCCGCAGTTTCCTGTAGGCGTTGTTGCCGCTATGGCCGAGGTAGGAGCTACCGATAGGCTAGGATTTCAACTTTTGATGTACCAGACTTATGTATATCTATGAATTTTTATAATGGAAAGGAACATGTAAATTTATTCAGAAATCCTTTTGAAGTGTAATAAGTTTTATTTTGTGGATTTTAATGATTGTAACCTATTTAAATTTCATCTCTGAGACTATAACGTGTTGTGGAGTGTGTATTATTGTGGGGTCACAACATTCAGTTATTTATTTCTAATTTAAGTTAAGTGATATTAATGGAATTAAATGTCGTGACCACCCGGATCCCCAACCCCGGATATGGTGGTGTTATAGAAATGGTATCCGAGCTAAGCGTTATAAACCTCAGAGACGATACGTCGTTAAAATAATAAGTTCACTAAGATAATAAGAACTCTTGCCAAGTTCATAGTTGGACTACCTAACGTAGTACTGACAGTTAAAACCCTTACGATAACCCTTATGAATATCATGATAGTAACATAGTTCATTATTATATAGGGTAGCGCGACATCGAACCCTGAGGTTGAGAAACATCAGCACGATGATGTTTTATTACATATTGGAGATCAGACAGTGGATCCGATGGAGTACCCTAACAAGGGACCAGATGAGATTCATATTGAGAATGTAGCGGTTAAGGATGTTATCTCGGAAAGGGATTGTTGCTGAGGAGGATCCCGTGGAGGATCCTAACAAGATTGAAGAAATGATTGCTGAGAAATTGATGACCGTAGTTAGGGCAACTACCAAAGCTAGGATGGCCGCAAAGGCAGCTCTAGAGGATGAAGAGTTACCGAGGGCACAACCGATAGTGAGGGCAGATGGAGTGGGGCCTTCCATGGCACCAGTTTTACCAGTATTAAACCATCTTCAGGAAATTCATGTAGACATCCATGAGGTTCCACCAGTTCCTGTTCCCTCCCCCGTACAGAGCCCATCACCTACTGAGAAAATGCCTCCTTAATGTCCTGCACCACTGATACCTGATATTGTGCTTGGTTATCCAGTTGGATCTCCTGGATCTGCACCACCTGCACCCCATGGAATGCTGGATGCAACTGTTCAGGCTTCTCTTATCGCTGATTATCATATGACTTTAGGCGGTCTGTCTGATGCCCATAATGTTAGAATTGATTTATTGGATCGACTTACTGCACCGAGGAGTGAGGGCGGGGTACTTCCGGCAGGCTTAGCTTATAGCATGGGCAGGATTGAGCCTACCACCCGAATTACAACTATAGGCCATCTTGAGGGTGAGATTGATCCATCTCTACTTGCGACTATCCTAGACCTCATCACCTCTTTGATGGAACAGGTTAGGGATATCGTTCATGCCCGCATTCCTTGATCTAACGTAGTGTGCAGAGTCAAAATGATCAGAGAAGGATTTTCATTCAACACCACTTTTGGAGGATTAGCCTAGATATTAATGATTAGTCTAGATTGACTAGATGATTATCCGCAATAGTACTTTTGGGATAGATCGGATCTGATGATGTAATTCTCTACCCTGTGTTTAGTTATCGTAGTCTTGAACAAATGGTTATTTATATATTCGTTTATTTCAGCTCAGATCAATTCTTTTGTGATAAGATCGCAATTCTATTCAAATTGTTAATTGCACTGTTAACACTTAAGAGTATCGTGAAGTGTATAGAACTGGGGAATTCATATTTTCTAACCATCAAGGGAAATTTCTTTTCATAAGAATCTCTCCCCTATTTTCTTAGCATTATAATTTACATTATTGTAAGGAACCTGCAACAAGTACAACTTTAGTCACAATCAATTATTCAAAAGCTTAGACAAATCACACCAGTTTATTCGTCTTAATCTTTAAATGGAACACTCAAATTTTGACAAAACTAGTCTAACTTACAATGCTAATGTAGACTTGTAAGGACTGTATGAGGGAAGGATATAAACAAAGTAAGTAAAACCAATATAAAGAGTTCCTCAAATTTTTTCTAAGCATTATTCCCCCACAAGGAATAAGATTAGGGCAAACTCTGAGTGTGATAATCAGGGAGATCACAATCAGTATATAAAGAACCCAGAACATTATGAAGTGGAAAATGAGGACTTAAAATATATAAGATGACCCCAATTATGGGGAGAAGAATAAAACCTTTCATGTTAAGGAAATAAAAGTCACTTAATCCCTTAGAGTTCCAAGAAACAGCTGACCCATTCAAGGCAATAGCCTGGCTAAAGAGAATAGAGGAATCATTAGAGATTCTAAATGATTGATGAGATGCAAAGGTCTATTTTTTCCACTTACCTTCCAAAAAGGGAGAGGTCAACTATTGGTGGGAGGCCAAGAAATATATAGAGAAAGATGTTTTAATAAATTGGTTAAGGTTCAGTCAATTATTTTGGGGAAAGTACTTCCCTAGGTATGAGATAGAAATGTGAGAACGACTTCCAAGAACTGAAGAAAAATTTGGTGACGACCCCTGTGTTGGCGTTGCCGTATGGAAAATGAGATTTTGTGATTTATAGTGACGCCTTGCTCAAGGGATTAGGGTGCGTACCTATGCAACACGGAAAGATAATCGCGTACGCGTCTAGACAATTAAAGGAATGTGAAATTCGATATCCTACCCATGATCTTGAGCTCGCGAAAATAGTTTTTGCATTAAGGATTTAGAGGCACTACTTGTATGGAGAGAAGTGCGAGAATTACGTTGACCATACGTGCCTCAAGTAAATTTTCACGCAGAAGGAGCTTAACATGCGCCATAGGAGATGGTTAGAGCTAATCAAGGATAATGATTGTGATATTATTTATCATCCAGGGAAGGCCAATGTGGTGGCTGATGCCCTTAGTAGGAAAGAGAGGCTCAAGATGATAATGACTTCAGAAGAGTTAATGAGAGATTTTGAGAAGATAGAGAAGTATGTTATCATCAGGGTGATGGTGACTAATCATGAGATAAAATTGAGATTTGAAGGCATAATTGTTGAGTGGCATTTATGACACTTTATTATGCTCTAATAAGCTTTGAATTGGTGTATTTGTACTCAAGTTGTTAGGTGTTTTAATGTTTTTTGTAGTGTTTTTGCATTTCAGGCACTATTCAAATAATCAGGTGAATTAACATTGTTTTGGTGCTAATTTGGTGTCCAAGTGGTGTTGGAATAAAAGCTCATGGAAAGTCGGCTCGAAGCAGCAAGTTTTAAGAAGAAATCTGAGTTTTTCCCAGAAGGACGGTGCGCCCGCACTGTGATAGCGCGCGGCCGCGCCGAGGCCGAATTTCAGAATCCTGTTTCTTTTACAATTCTAAAAGGGAAGCTTCCAGATTGTTGAGGGCTGCTATATATATTCATATTAGGTCATTTTTAATAGATAACAATTCAGAGACGGACCAGAGCGCAAGGAGAAGATGGCAAGAGACCTTTAGCACAATTCAACACAGGCGAAGACGATCTAGTTTATTCTTGTGAATCTTTGTTTTGAGTTATAATTTGGATGCTTGTTTCTTGTTTTTCCGAACCTATACTCTTGTTTGTACTTGGTTTTATTTATTCGTATAAAGACTACATTTGTTATATCATGTTTTCATTGGAACCCATGTTGATGATGAGTCCGATTATGGGTTAATCGTTATCGTGGGGTTTTAGCGGATTTATTTATGGATTTCTTTAGTTAATTTGTTTGATGCCTTAGTATGTGGTGATTGTATAATATCCTAGTATTGGTTGTGCGTATTCGTCTTATGAGCATCGCGAACTTATAAGATAGCGTGTTAATTCTTAATGAAGCGAAAGTAAAATTAAGGATTTAGAACTTGCCATGCTAGCATAGGTTCATGTATTTGTTATGCATGATTCGTAGGTAATTTTAACCATCTTACTTGCCCTATGTAATCAAGATAGATAACTTATGCTTAAACCATTATGTTGTCAAATTCTATAGACATATAGGGTCTCAATATAACTGGTGCCTATTCAGCTTCTATCTCTTTTTTGGATGTCTGGTAGAATGGTACTCGTGCAACGAAAGTTGGCGTTTATCAGTTTTGTGTTATTTGATTAGTGTCATTACCATTGCATGCTAAGGTTAAGAATAATATGGCTATTGAATGAAGTATTTAATGAAGTTAGAATCCCATGTTTGTCATATATATCAATTCAGTCAATCTTATTCTCGTAGTTATAATTGTTAGCGTAATTCTTAGTTATAAACAATCTCAATTTGTTATCGTCTTAGCATTAAATAATAAACATACATTGTTGCTTAGGTGCTTAAATTAGATAGTTAACCAATACAGTCTCTATGGGAACGAACTAGAATAGATTCTATACTACTTGCGAACTCGTATACTTGCGTGTATTATTAGCGCGTGTTTAGCGACTAACAAGTTTTTGGCGCCGCTGTTGGGGACTGCAGTGTTAATTTATAGTTTATGTGCTTTCCATCAGTGGTCGTTAAAGTTCATTGACTCGGACATTGTTACATATTTGTTCCTTGTCTGGTTTCAGGTACTCTAGCGAGGGTGTATGCATACGCGTTCGCGTACTCGTAAGAGAACACTGGATTAAGCCGAGGAAGAACTTGTGGTAGTTCGTAGGGAAGTTGTTAAGGAAGAAAAGAAGGTAGAAGAAGAAGAGAAAGTTGAAGAGCCAATTGCAGTAGCTATGGGTGATCAAGCATAAAATCCGAAGGCTTTGATGGACTATTCTAAGCCTAAGATTAATGATATTCAGTCTAGCATCATCAGACCATCCATCGGGGCTAACACTTTTGAGATCAAGTCAAGCACGATCCAGATGATACAGAACTCAGTTCAGTTTGAGGATTCTCCTACTGAAGACCCTAACATGCACATCAGGGATTTCATCGAGATCTGTGACACTTTCAAATTCAATGATGTGACTGAAGATGCTATCAAGCTACGACTCTTCCCATTCTCTCTGAGGGACAAAGCTAAGTGTTGGTTACACTCTCTACCAGCAGAGTCTATCATAATTTGGGAAGATCTTGCTCAAAAGTTTCTCACTAAATTCTTCCCTATGGCGAAGACTGCAGCAATCAGGAATGCTCTTACCGAGTTCGCGCAGCAAACTGGAGAATCTCTGTGTGAGGCTTGGGATCGATATAAGGAGATGCTAAGGAAGTGCCCACACCATGACATGCCTGATTGGATGATTATTAACTGCTTCTACAATGGATTGGGTCCTACTTCTAGGCCCATGCTTGATGCAATATCAGGAGGAGCCTTATGGGCTAAGAGCTACAATGAAGCCTATGAACTTATTGAACTGATGGCTGCTAATGAGTACCAGAATCCTTCCCAGAGACTGACTCAGGGGAATGTAGCAGGAATTCTGGAGTTGGACACATCAACTGCTTATCACTGCCCAACTTAAGGCTTTGACAATGAAGGTGGACACTTTGGCTAATTATGGAGTTAATCTAATCACTAGTATCTGTGAGCTTTGTGCTGGTGCCTATGAGACTGATCAGTGCGCAATTTCTAGTGAATCAGCTAAGTTCGTGAGCAACTTCCATCGATCGCAGCAACCTGTGCCAGCCACCTATCATCCTAACAACCGCAATCATTCTAATTTCAGTTGGAGCAACGCCCAGAATGCGGTTCATCAGCCTTATCAGCAGTATCCAGCTAAGCAGTACAACCCCCCTGGTTTTCAGCAACCGCAGTATGCACCAAGACAACAACTTCAGCTACAATCAGCTAATGACAAATCTGAATTAGAGGAGTTGAAGCTTATGTGCAAGAGTCAAGCTATTTCTATCAAGACCTTGGAAAATCAAATTGGGAAAATTACCAATGCCTTGATAAATCGTCAGCCTGGTACATTGCCTAGTGACACTGAAGTGCTAGGAAAGAAGGAAGCTAAGGAGCAGGTAAAGGCAATCACTTTGAGGTCTGGGATGATTGCGAATCCCGAACAAATTTAAGAGTTGACTGAAGAAGTTGGGGCTGAGAAAGAAGCAAAGCAGCAGGATGAAAAAGTGGAACCAAGGAAGACTACTGTTGAGCACACTCCGCCTGAGGGTAATACAGGGGAGAAACATATCTATCCTCCACCGCCTTTTCCTAAGCGGCTGCAGAAGAAAAAGCTAGACAAGCAATTTGAAAAGTTTATGGAGGTGTTCAAGAAACTTCATATCAACATATCTTTCACTGAGGCTCTCGAGCAGATGCCTAGTTATGCAAAGTTTATGAAAGGTATTCTATCTCGGAAGGTGAAGCTAGATGATTTAGAGACTGTCGCTCTCACAGAGGAATGCAGCACTGTGCTGCAGCAGAAGTTGCCTCCAAAGCTTAAAGATCCAGGAAGCTTCACTATTCCATGTACTATTGGAAAAGTGTCTTTTGACAGATGCTTATGTGAATTGGGAGCTAGCATCAATTTGATGCCTTTGTCAATCTTCAAGTAGTTGGACTTACCTGATCCCAAACCAACTTATATGACTTTGCAGTTGGACGACCGTTCTATTACATATCCGTGAGGTATTGTGGAGGATGTCTTGGTCAAGGTTGATAAACTCATCTTTCCTGCTGATTTTGTAATTCTTGATTTCGAGGAGGATAAGAAAATTCCCATAATCTTGGGAAGACCTTTCTAGGTAACTGGCCGATGATCGATGTGCAGAAGGGTGAGCTTACAATGCGAGTGCTGGATCAGGATGTTAATGTGTTCAATGCTATGAAATTTCCTACTGATAATGAGGAGTGCTTAAAAGTGGAGTTGGTCGATTCGGTGGTCACATCAAAACTTGATCAATTGCTAAGGTCTAATGGCTTAGAAAAAGCCTTATTGGGGAATTCAGACAGTGAAGATGACGAAGATAAAGAACAATTGCAGTATTTGAATGCTTCTCCCTGGTAAAGGAAGATTGATATGCCTTTCGAATCTCTTGGAATAGAGGAATTGAACAAAGCTCCTAAACGCCTCAAGCCTTCTATTGAGGAACCTCCATCTCTTGAGCTTAAGGCTTTACCCGAGCATTTGAGGTATGCATTTTTAGGTGATGCATCTACTCTGCCTGTTATTATTGCATCTAACCTTTCAGGTAGTGATGAAGAAAAGCTTTTGAGGATTCTGAGAGATTTCAAGTCGGCAATTGGATGGACTATAGCAGACATCAAGGGGATCAACCCTTCTTACTGTATGCATAAAATTTTGCTAGAGGAAGGTAGCAAGCCTACAGTCGAGAAGCAAAGAAGACTTAATCCTATCATGAAGGAGGTAGTGAAGAAGGAAATTCTGAAGTGGCTAGATGCATGGATCATCTATCCTATCTCTGACAGTTCATGGGTAAGCCCGGTTCAATGTGTGCCAAAGAAAGGTGGAATTACCGTGGTAGCAAATGAGAAGAATGAGCTTATTCCTACACGGACAGTCATGAGGTGGAGATGATCTTGGAGATGGGTTGGGTACCTTTTTGCGAGGCACCAGCCGCTGTGCCTATGAGTGTGGTTCGTGAGTTCTATGCAAACGCCAAGGCCGAGAAGAATGGCTTCACTGTTGTGCGACGGAGGACGGTAGAGTATAGTGCAGAGGCTATCAGGAGCGTGATTGAGCAGCGCGCGAGGAAGGTGGGGCGGGATACCTGGAATAATAAGACTCCAGAGGACTTTGATATGGATCTTATTGTTGCTACTCTGTGCCGACCTGACACACATTGGAAGATCAAGAGGGGTATAACCGCCGAGTATTCTACGTTCCCGGCATCCGGCATGAACAGGTTTTCCCGTGTATGGAACGCTTTTATATGTGCTAATATCATGCCATCTTCGCATGTGCATGAGGTTATTATTGAGCGTGCATGTTTGCTATGGGGAATTCTGCAGGGTGATTATCTAGATTTGGGGATGGTGATATACCAAGGGATTATGAGGTTTTTGAGGAGGAGCACTACGGGGTCTATTCCGTATATGTTAGTGGTACCAAAGCTGTGTGTGGCAGTTGGTGTACATTGGCCCGTACATGAGCAGTTGCAGATTCTGAGTGCTCTGATCGATAGCACTACTTTGGCTACGATGCAGGAATGGAATGGAGGCAAGCCCGATCTGAAGGGGCTTGGGTATTCTTTTGACCACCTACCTGGTGGGAGGCCAGCTGCTGGTCAGGCGAGCAGGACTGCATGGAGATCTCAATTAGAAGATGAAGGAGGACCATTACAGCAGCAGCAGGAGGCAGCAGGAGCAGACATGGGAGCTGGTTTGAGCTCGAAGCAGTATAGGCGTCTTGCGAGGAGGATGGATGCGATGCTCAACATCCATAGTTGTTTTGCACAGGATCTCACCCAGGCACTTGGGACTGCATTTAGAGCCACCAGAGTTGACATTCAGTGGCCAGTATCTGGTGAGGACTCTGTGTATCCGCCTCCTGACACACCTGACACTCCACCCCTTGAGGGTGAGGATTCTGATTCAGAGTAGGTATGCCTAATTCCTTACTATTACCTTCACTGATGACAGTGAACATTTTAAGTTTGGGGGTAGTAGTTGAAGGAATATGTTTGTTTGTGTGAGTCGCATATAATTTGCATATTTATGACAGTTTAGTTCATATAGTTTACATATTTTGCCATGTAGTTTTTTTTATTTTGGTAGTTTTTATGATATTTTGTTCATATAGTTTCATGCATTTGCTTTATAACATGATCCCTTAGATAATTTTTCTGATTAACTTGCAATATTGATGCTAGTGTAGTGATCTTGTATTTAGTGATGTCGAGTCTTATTGGATTGATTTGCATACTAGAGATACTTGTATTTCACTAAGTCTTATAGGTTGCTAGAGTGCTAGATCATGATCATGGTTTATTTGATTTGTCGAGGTTTAATCGCTTGTTTATATTTAGAATTTAGGGCATTCTCTTAATAATAAAAGACATGGATATTTAAAAATTGGAGTAATTGGATTTCATTGCTAGTTGTGGGGCTAGGTGTCAAATGGCTAGTAGCCGGCTCATATTTTTATGAGTAGTCTAGGGTTGAATGAGATGGAGCGAAACGCACTCATTCAGAAATTGTGAAAAAAAAGAAAGAAAAAAAATGAAAAAAGAAAAAAAGAATAAGCATTATGTATAATTGATCACGAGCTCTTTAGTACTCGAGTTATTAAGTTCTTAGGAGACTTTGTGCCCAGTGACCTAAGGCTTTTATGGTTTGGGATCCGCTAACCTAACGCTCGCTACATGGGTACTATTGTATAAGTCTTTTGTAGACCTCACTCATTGCACGATCAAATAAGCATATTGGTATTGTTTTATAGTGAATAAAAGCATGAATCCGTATAAAACTCCAATATAAGAACTGAAGTGTTATACATTATTTTGAGTCTAGCTTTTTATTTTATTTATAACCTTACGATTGCCTTGATGAGTAGTGAGTCATGATTATTGATCTAGTTGTGATAGTATATCTATAAGCATCTTCACACACGCACGTCTCTAGTTTGTAAGTTAATTTGTATGATTTGATTGATCTTCATACGAATAACTGCATTTGTTGATATGTTGCTTGTTGGTTGGTTGAGTTATTCTATTGGGGATCATTGCATTCATATAGTTACATTCATGCATTTTTGTTTCTTGTTCTTTGAGTCTGTTTATGCTTGAGGAGAAGCATCGATTCAAGTTTGGGGGTATGTTGAGTGGCATTTATGACACTTTATTATGCTCTAATAAGCTTTGAATTGGTGTATTTGTACTCAAGTTGTTATGTGTTTTAATGTGTTTTCTAGTGTTTTTGCAGTTCAGGCACTATTCAGGTAATCAGGTGAATTAACATTGTGTTGTTGCTAATTTGGTGTCTAGGTGGTGTTGGAATAAAAGCTCGTGGAAATTCGGCTCGAAACAGCAAATTTTAAGAAGAAATCTGAGTTTTTCCCAGAAGGACGGCGCACCTGCGCTGTGATAGCGCGCGGCCGCGCCGGGGTTCCAGAAATGCAGCGCGCCCGCGCTGTGATAGCGCGCGGCTGCGCCGAGGCCGAATTTCAGAATCCTGTTTCTATTACAATTTTAAAAGGGAAGCTTCCAGATTTTGAGGGCTGCTATATATATTCATATTAGGTCGTTTTTAATAGATAACAAGTCAGAGATGAACCAGAGCACAAGGAGAAGACATCAAGAGACCTTTAGCACAATTCAACAAAGGCGAAGATGATCTAGTTTATTATTGTGAATCTTTGTTTTGAGTTGTAATTTGGATGCTTGTTTCTTATTTTGCTGAACCTATACTCTTGTTTGTACTTGGTTTTATTTATTCGTATAAAGACTATGTTTGTTATATCATGTTTTCATTGGAACCCACGTTGATGATGAGTCCGATTATGAGCTAATCGTTATAGTGGGGTTCTAGGGGATTTATTTATGGATTTGTTAGTTAAATTGTTTGATGCCTTAGTATGTGGTGATTGTATGATATCCTAGTATTGGGTGTGCGTATTTATCTTATGAGTGTTGCGAACTTATAAGATAGCGTGTTAATTCTTAATGAAGCGAAAGTGAATTTAAGGATTTAGAACTTTCCATGCTAGCATAAGTTCATGTATTTTTTATGCATGATTCGTAGGTAATTTTAACCATCTTACTTGCCTTATGTAATCAAGATAGATAACTTGTGCTTAAACCGTTATGTTGTCAAATTCTATAGACATATAGGGTCCCAATATAACTGGTGCCTATTCAGCTTCTATCTCTTTTGTGAATGTCAAATTTTGGAGTTAGGAGTGATACTTGTTGGATTTAAAGTTCTTGGCCACATTTTTGACTTGGTTTAGATGAATAAGTTGAGATATTGAGTTATGGTTGAATGATATTGTATTGTGGTTGAATGATGGTGGAATGGTGATGATTGTTGGTTGTTTGTAAATTGAATTGGAGTTGTACGAAATTGGTAATTGCGTAAACATAGCCGTTGTAATGTCCGATTACCCTAAACTATTTTTGTTCTTAACATTAGGACCCGTGAACTCACTGTTAGGTTTTCACCATTTCCATTATTAGATAGTTCATGGTACGAGCTTCATTTTGATATGTGGTTCGTTTGAATCCGATGTACGGTTTAGGAGAAACGACCGTTTAAAGTAACGACGTTTCACGACTGAACCATTACCCCTCCCCTTACTTTGCAACCTTGGTTAAGGCCCTTAAATGACTAATTGGAGTATGAAACATTTATGTAAAGTGGATTAGGCAGTTGGTATAGGTGCTCGCGAAAGAATTGCCTTAACACTCTTAATGGTTAATTTATTAAAAATGGTGGAGCCGAGGGTATTCGAATGACTTATGTGATTCGTTAAGCGTATAAGTTACCATAAGTGAACGTTAGGGTTCAATTGGTTAAAGTCTAGTTTCTTAAGCGACCGGGGTTTAATTCTGACTTATGTTATTGTTCATAGGTTATCGGACCGACTCTAAGCTTAAGTCTACCCCGGAACACTCAGGCAAGTTTTCTACCCGTTATACTGTTGTTGTGATGTATACATATGTATATGCATTATCTTGTGATAGATGCATGATTGTTATTAGCAAAATCTTGCAATATATTGGAGCATGTGATATGGTATATTTGCATGCCTGTTTCGTAATCTTGATACATATATCCGTTGATTCGGTTGCATAATACCTATGCTAGAGATAAGCAGTATTTGCGTATACCCTTAGTATAGGGGACCCCAAGGTGAACATTTTCTAAAACCGGGAGTCGATGTTCCCGAGTATATTATATATATATATATTGATATAGTTTTCAAAACTATTAATGGAATAAGGTTTATTCGATAACTTTATTTTATTTAATGAATATTAGTTGAATATTCATTCGAGGACTTATGACTCCGTTTATTTTATTTAATAAATATTATTTTGAATATTCATTCGAGGACTTAAGACTCCGTTTATTTTAATTAATAAATATTAGTTGAATATTTATTCGAGGACTTATGACTCCGTTTATTTACTAATTAATATTCTTTATTTTATTAAAGAATAATATTTCGATAATCAAAGTTATTTTCGATTATTCAAATAAAGATCATACTTTCGTATAAGTATACCTTTGGTTATTTAATATCCATTTCAAGTATGAGTTTTAAAACTTTTACTTCAATTATTTTTATAACGATTATCCTTATGGGAATATTATTTAAATAATAATATTCAGATATTTTCTAATATATCGGGACTGATTTATTTCATTAAATCAGCATTACTCCAAACATTCTTAAAAATGTTTTCGAGTCTTCAAAATGATTTTTAAAAGTTAGAGCGGCTCTATGGTGTATTTTATATTCACAACGTGGTTGTTGTTTTGAGACAACAATTTCATTACTTGCCCAATGTTCGGGAAGTAAGTCCATCTGATTGAGTCGGCATAAGCGACATGCCGGGGTACGGTCTATGAAGGTGTAAGAGGCTGGGTGACAGTCCATCCACGCGTGAGTGGCCGGGTAACGGTCTAGCGCGAGGTCCGAATGCGGCCAGGGTGATGACCGGCGAGGAATTCATCCATCTACAGTAGAAAAGGTTACTTATTGGTATCTTTGCCTGATCAACAAGATATCGGGTTTATGCCAAAATTCTTTTCGTTCCAAATTCATTGGATATTGCAACTCTGTTCATACCTTACATGACAGAGGTTTTCAGGAAATGTATGAGAGATATATATGGATATATATCGGGAATTAGTGAAGTATCTCGTAACTTCATTTCATTCAATAATATTTCAAAGATTGAATCGATTCAAGTCTTATCTTGTAGTCTCATCTGGGTGATGAACTTTTGAAACTGATTATAACTTGAACGGTGGTAGTTCAAGTAGTATTCCGAAAGATATAAGTATATTGGAGTATCTTGTAACTTCATCTTTTAAACTTATATCTAGTAAATGATTATCTTGTGCATGTCAAAGATTTTCGGAAAAACGTTGAGACAAGGTTAGATATATGAGATCACCTTGCAACGATATTTTATACAGTTATAAACGGGAACTCTATGTATATTATACATGTTAGAGGATTTCAAAGATTGTGAAAAGTATATATGTATATATATACTGAATATTTTGTGACTTGGTCATGTTAAGATATCAGCTTGGTTCATTTCTTCTTGACCAAGACTTTCATGAGTACTATGAGAATGCTCATATATTGTTAATTATTATACATATTATTTTGGTGGGCTTGTTGCTCACCCTTTCTTTCTTCTTTCATCACACAACATCAGATAGACAAGATGAACATGACCAAACTCCCAATTCACGAGCGGATAGGAAACGTTCCGCAGTTTCCTATAGGCGTTGATGTCGCTGTAGCTGAGGTAGGAACTACCAATAGGCTAGGCTTTAAACTCTTAATGTACCAAACTTATGTATCTTTATGAATTGTAATAATGGGAAAGAAATGTAAATTTATTCAGAAACCGTTTTAAGGTGTAATGGCATATAATTGTGGAATAAAATGACTTGTGTTATTTTTGGATATTCATCTCTGAGACTATAACTTGTGGTGTGTGTGTTTATTGTGGGGTCACAGTACAGAGTAGTTGATTGTTTATTAAGATTGGGTGTTATTAAGGGAAATGGAACTCGTGACAACTCGGATCCCCGACCCCGGATTTGGGGGTGTTACAGAAATGGTATCAGAGCTAAGCGTTATAAACCTCAGACATGATGTGACGTTAAGATAATAAGTTCACTAAGATAATAAAAACTCTTGCAAAGTTCATAGTCGGGCTACCTAACGTAGTACTGACAGTTAAAACCCTTATGGGAACCCTTATAAATATTGTGATAGAAGCGTAGTTCGTTATCGTATATGGTAGCGGGACTCCGAACCCTGAGGATGAGGAACAACAGCGTGATGATGTTTTATTACTAATTGGAGATCGGATTGTGGATCTGATAGAGCGTCCTAATGCAGGACCAGATGATGTTCATATTGAGGATGTAGCAGTTGAGGATGTTGTCCTAGAAGGGATTGTGGCTGAGGAGGATTCCGTGGAGGATCCTGAAAAGAATGAATAAAGGACCACTGAGGAATTGATGACCATGGTTAGGGAAACTACCAGAGGTAGGATTGGACGGTCACTACCGGAGGTTCGTTCAAGTTTGTAAAGATAGTAGCCCCTTTGACGCGGCTTACTCGTAAGACTAAGAAGTTTGAATGGACAGAGAAATACGAGAAAAGCTTTTAACAACTAAAGAAAAGGTTGGTGGCGGCCCCTATGTTGGCGTTGCCGGATGAAAAAGGAGATTTTTTGAATTGTAGTGACGCTTCGCATAAGGAATTAGGGTGCTTCTTATACAGCACAGCAAGGTAATCGCGTACGCGTCAAGATAATTAAGGGAATATAAAGTTCGATATCCCCACCCATGAGCTTGGGCTCGTGGCAATAGTTTTGCCCTAAAGATTGGAGCCACTACTTGTATGGAGAGAAGTGCGAGATTTACACAAGCCATAAGTGCTCTAGTGCATTTTCACGCAGAAAGAGCTCAACATGCGCCAGAGGAGGTGGTTAGAGCTAATCAAGGATTACGATTATGAGATTCTTTATCATCCAGGGAAAGCCAAAATGGTGGCTAATGCCCTTAGTATAAAGGAGAGACTCAAGATGAAAATGTTTTTGGGAGAGTTGATAAGAGATTTTGAGAAAATGGAAATAGAAGTGAAGGTAACCGGAGCCGGTACCGAAACGCTGTTTGAGATTGCAATACAGCCCGAATTATCGAAAAAGATCATATTGTGCCAAGAAAAAGTGATGAATGAAGGCAGAGAGTCAATGACTGGAGAAGATATTAATACCAAGAAAGATGATAAGGGAATAACGAGGTATTTCTACAGAATTTGGGTTCCAAACGTTTAAGAGCGTAAGGACTGGATCTTAGACGAAATCCATAGCTCGAGGAATAAGATTTAGGGCAAACCCCGAATGTGATAGTCAGGGAGGTTGCCATTAAGAAAGAAGGAGCCCATAACATAATGAAGTGGAAAACAAGGATTTCAACGTATAAGATAACCCCAAGTATGGGAGAAGGATGAAACATTTCATACTAAGGAAACAGAAAGTCGAGTAAGGAAAGGAGACCTGAGACGGTACTCCTATACGGCAATTCATGGACCTGTCTAAAGAGAACTTAGACTATTATCCCCAACCACCACCCTGAGGAGACAATACAGTGGGAAATTCTTTCAGGACCTTTAAGTCACTAAGCTCTCAGAGTTCCAAGGAACAAGCGAACCCAGTCGAGGCAAGAGCCTGGCTAAAGGAAATATAGGAATCATTTGAGATTCTAAATGATTGACGAATCACAAAAGACTATTTTTGTCACTTACCCTCCTAAGAGAGAGGCCACCCGCTGGTGAAAGACCAAGAAAGGCACGGAGCCATAGGTTAGAATAAACTGATTAAAGTTCAGTCAATTGTTTTCGGGAAAGTAATTCCCAAGGTTATGAAGTTAGTATAAAAACTTTAGAGCCAGAACAAAAGCGGACAAGTATGATGAATTATGAATTTAAGTTGTAAAAGTTGTCAAGATTTGTTCTGAGGACACGAATCTAGAATGACGGGATGTTTGAAATCAATGCTTATGTTGTGTTGGTTCATGTAATGGTTGTAATGGAAATGAAAATAAAAGACTGAAAAGGGTAGGAGTATAAAGGGATATAAAGGAAATAGAGTTGAGAAGTGATAAGGGAGTTAGGTATGGGAAACCCTAAGAAACCCTTGCAATAAATATAGAGAAGTGTGTCATCATCAGCGCGATGGTGACTGATCATGAGATAAATTCAAGGTTTGAAGGCGTAAGCGATACGTATAGTTAATTCCCTTGAAGTTGACAGTATTCGATGAAACTTTGAGATAGATCGATTGATTAATAAGGAAACGCGGATGGATTGAGGAGTCAAGAAAGTAAGAAATTAGGAAAATTTGGATGAAGGAAGTGACCTTCAAGAATGTGAAGTGTAAGACCGGTGGCATGATACCCAGAAAGGGAGACGCCAGGTATGAATGACATCCCAACATTGAGATGACTGTTGAGATAAACAATAAAAGTAAATGAGGAATTATTAAGAAGAAGTTCACGTTGAGCACAACCAATATCTTCCAGAACATCTTTGTTATCGTTACCAAATTAGGCAAGAAAAGCGGATAACCGTTGTTATCTTTTTGAGGCCATATTAATTGACCTCATTTTGAATACAGAGGTTATTGTGAAATTGGTATAGACTATCGAGGTGGGAATGATTGAATAAGATAATCTATGAAGGATATATGACTTGATTTATCCATGGAAGGATGCAAGTACCTTTTTAAAGGTGGGATTAAGGACATAACCTCAATAGCTTGAGATGAACCATGGGGGATGCATAAAGGATGGCATGTCACCCTTAATAGGGACATTATGAGTTTGGGGTAGTATGGAACGAAGGACTAAGGTAACAACAACCTTTAAAGATCAGTAGAGAAATTTTTCAGAAGTACATAAACAATGGTTCTAGTATTAGTAAATGGTATTTTGATATGCCCTGTATCTAGGGAATACAGGAGGAACGATTCAAGGATAACCTTAGATGTTTTACAAGGAAAAAAAAGTAATATTCAAAGTTCTCAATAATAGAAATTTTGATAAAGGAAATATGACGTAATTATAATAATACCAGGTGGGCACGTGTTGAACCATAAGAAAGTATAGATCGACCCAATGAAGGTCGAGATTGGTGAAAACAAGTAGGACCCAAGATAAGAGACGTCTGAAGTATGATCGAGAGTCAGTCGTGACAATTTAACCTCTAAAAGACCGAGGCAATAACTTATGGAAAATTGGTGATATATTTTTTTCCAAAAGCGTAAGGAAGAGCATTTTCACGCAAGCAGTATTTTGAAATGAGGTAGAAAATGTAGTTGAAGGTGGTTAAAATGACATTGATTATAAGGAACTATTACTATTAGGAAAGGCCAATGAGGTGGCCGACACTTTGAGTGTAAGAAGACAATTATCGGCGCTCGTGCCAGAGGAATAAAGTGATGATGGTTAAAGCTGTGAAGGTTGTACTATGGTTTGGAAGGTTGACATTCCTTCTATGACTGTGCAATACCCAACCGTAATAGTAGTTGGTAAAGGTTTAATTCGTGTAATCGCCATGAACGGGCTATCTATCTCAGAAGGTATTATCTTAAGACAAGCCAGGACCATGTTTCCAAAAAGGACTAGACGAACCTTTGAGTTAAGTCTTCTATTTAAGGCATATGATTAAGAATGGTATTAACCTGCTATCGTTGCTTTGATTGAAACTCTTCTGCAATTTTATCTGCTTCATGTCATGAAAGTACGTCAGAATTTGGAGTGTTCTTCATGAATTATGAATGGTGATTATGTTAACTCCTTAGAAGAATTCTATACGACATGTATAGACTCCGTATGGTTAGATATTAAGATTTCATGGGAAGTGAATGGCGACAGTAGGTCAGTGGTGGACCATAGTAATGTAGCAATGATTCTGCGAGTAATGAGCTGATTACAACCGTGAGAGTTGTATTGGAATGAATGTTGAGATTGAGTACCACTAATCGGGCCGTGTTGACGTATAAGTTATCCTTGATAGAAAAACTAGGTCGATTATTTACCTATTGAATATTTATTCCTTCTTATCAATAGAGAATCGTATTACTATACGAGGAAGGTTGCGATGCAAGCATATAATTCTAGTAACGATGATGTCTAGAATGAGACCCCGGATTCGATTTTAGATGTCGAGGCAGTTTCAAAGGTAATTGTGTATAAGCTCGAGGAAGAGCATGGGTCCATAGAATGATGGACGGAATAGCAAAAATATTTAGGCATGTGAAATACGATGCTATAATACTTGATGTTGATATAAATACATATATGTTTTGTTCTCCTATGACAAACCTCTATAGTTCAGAGGTAGATTCCAAGCCAGATATTTTATGGCAATAATTTTTTTTACGTATATACAATTCTCTTCAGTTCGTTATTTTCTCTTCTTTTCATTTCATGTAAGTTGAGAAGAACAACCTTTCCAGAAGGGGAGGTATTGCCGAATGACTATCTATCTGTGTGATAGAAGCCTAGTAGAATACCACATGTTGTTTAATTGCTTGTCAAGTACTAAAGGCTGGCCACCTTCTGTACTAACTATGCAATAGAACAAGTGTTCATGATCATAGTGATCTCTCAACAAATTCCTTTAATTCTATATGATTGATCAAACTTTGGAAAATAGAAACATCTGAAAAAGGAGTAGTAAAGTTATGGTGGTATTCGGAATGGAAACACATTCGTAATACTAAGGTTGACGT
Organism: Apium graveolens; assembly: GCF_009905375.1. Classification (NCBI taxonomy): domain Eukaryota; kingdom Viridiplantae; phylum Streptophyta; class Magnoliopsida; order Apiales; family Apiaceae; genus Apium; species Apium graveolens. Next base: position 13,736,894 of record NC_133654.1, on the reverse strand, counting down.
GGTTATTAAAAGGTTATAGAACGCTAACGAGCAAAAGTATAACCAGTATAATATTAGGAACGGAAGGTAGTAGCGATTACGAACTGGAAAAGAATGGGTATTGAGAAGCAAAAGCTCTAATGCTAAAAGCTATAATGAGAGTCTGTGCAATAGACTTGAAAGAATTTGGAATGATCACTTAACGCGGATTGAGTTTTCTCACGATAATAGATCGTATGTCAGGTATCGAGATGTCGTCTTATGAGATCTTTGAGGGAAGACAATGTCGATCTCCCTTATGTTAGGATGAAGTTGTAGAGCGCAAGATGCTCAGACCAGCAGTGGTCCAAAGGACCAAGGATATAATAGATTTAATCAGAGGACGGCTGGTAGTAGCCCAAGATGGGAACACGAAGTATGTTGATTTGACACGAAAGGACAAATAATAGGAAGTAGGGGACCTAGTGCTGTTATAGGTATTCCCTTGGAAAGGATGGATGAGGTTCAGAAAGAAAGGGAAGCTAAGCCCACGAATTGTTGGACCCTTTGAGGTATTAAGACATATTGGGAAGTTAGCATATAAGCTAGCCCTACCCCCGAACATGTAGCAAGTTCATAACGTGTTCCATGTATCAATGTTAAGGAAGTGTAATTCGAATGCCAGATAAATAGGGGCATAGGAGCGCATAGACATGCAACCAGACGTAACCTATATGGAGCAACCCGGAAGGGTTATAGATTGAAAAAAAGGGGAACAAGTGCTTAGGAGAAGGGTTATCAAACTATTCAGAGTTTTATGGAAGAACCACAATGTGGGAAAATTTACTTGAGAGTTAGAAAGTGCAATGCTAAGAAAGTATCCCTATTCATTTTCTATCTGATTCCGGGACGGAATCCTTTTAAGGAGGGGAGACTGTAATAACCCCAATTTTTGGAATTTTTGAAACCCTTATGAATAGTGATTTTGCTGATTATGCTGAATAAGAAAACTTTTCATACCACACTATGTAGGGGTTCTTTTATTGTTATTCTGAGATCTTATTAGTACTCTATATGGTATATAAGTGTATGTAAAGATCGTCAGAATCCAAATTCGAATACTTTGATTTTTCCCGAAAATCCACCAGATACCGAAAGAATTGAGTATAAGGTAACAGGATAAAAAGGATTTAAATTCAAGGATTATAAGAGAGGATCATAAAAGGAATATAATGTATTGAGAAAGGTTAAGGAAACCCAAGTAATAAGATCCCGAGTATGATCCCTCAAACGATAAACAAAAACGAAAGTTAAGCGAACCGTATAACAGATCAGCGGTCATTAGCCAAGTAATTAGAAGCTAATCAAAGAGGTTAGTGAGGATGATGTCATCAAACCAACAAGAAGAGGACAAGTGTGGGATGATGACATAAGGGGATGACATGAGCATGACAAAAAGGGAAGGAAGTGTTGGTTGATTTTAAACCACACAAAATTCACCATGGTTAAAAGATAATTAAACAAAATAAAAGCAAAACAACCAACCAAACAAATCACAAATCACAAAAACACAACTTGACTTCTTTTCTTCTTGAAGCTCTCGGCCTCTTTCTTAAGAAATGGGAAGTCCAAGCTCCTCCACTTGCTAATTTACAAGGTAATTATCCTAGCTTCTCCTAGTTAAGTTACATACTTCCTAGGAATCTTAGCTTCAAAATCCTTTCCTAGAATTTCCTATAAATCATTCAAGAAGATGGTGAATAGTACTTTCTTGAAATTAATTTTGTGTTCTTGATTTCTTTGAAAGATCAAGCTTGTAGGAGGTTAGATTTAGGCTTCCATGGGCATTCCAAGGATCTTTCATGAATTAAAAGCTTCAAGGAAGGTATAACTCTTCATGATCTTAGTCTTAAGTTTTGTTGTTTGGATTTCCTAATGTTTAGATGATGGGTTAGTGTAATGGGTGTGTAATCATGTTTAGAGCTTTGTTTAGAAAGTGGTTTTGTTGATTTTGGAGTTAGGAGTGATACTTGTTGGATTTAAAGTTCTTGGCCACATTTTTGACTTGGTTTAGATGAATAAGTTGAGATATTGAGTTATGGTTGAATGATATTGTATTGTGGTTGAATGATGGTGGAATGGTGATGATTGTTGGTTGTTTGTGAATTGAATTGGAGTTGTACGAAATTGGTAATCGCGTAAACATAGCCATCGCAATGTCCGATTACCCTAGACTGTTTTTGTTCTTAACATTAGGACCCGTGAACTCACTTTTAGGTTTTGACCATTGCCATGATTAGATAGTTCATGTTACGAGCTTCGTTTTGATATGTGGTTTGTTTGAATTCGATGTACGGTTTAGGAGAAACGACCGTTTTAAGTAACGGCGTTTCGCGACCGAACCATTACCCCTCGCCTTACTTTGAAACCTTGGTTAAGGCCCTTAAATTGGAGTATGAAACATTTATGTAAAGTGGATTAGGCAGTTGGTAAGGTGCTCGCGAAAGAATCGCCTTAAAACTCTTAATGGTTAATTTATTAAAAATGGTGGAGCCGAGGGTACTCGAATGACTTATGTGATTCGTTAAGCGTATAAGTTACCATAAGTGAACGTTAGGGTTCAATTGGTTAAAGTCTAGTTTCTTAAGCGACCGGGGTTTAATTCCGACTTATGTTATTGTTCATAGGTTATCGGACCCACTCTAAGCTTAAGTCTACCCCAGAACACTTAGGCAAGTTTTCTACCCGTTATAATGTTGTTGTGATGTATACATATGTATATGCATTATCTTGTGATAGATGCATGATGGTTAATTAGCAAATTCTTGCGATATATTGGAGCATGTGATATGGTATATTTGCATGCCTGTTTCGTAATCTTGATACATATATCTGTTGATTCAGATGCATAATACCTATGCTAGAGATAAGCAGTATTTGCGTATACCCTTAGTATAGGGGACCCCAAGGTGAACATTTTCTAAAACCGGGAGTCGATGTTCCTGAGTATATTATATATATATATATTTATATATATATATTGATATAGTTTTCAAAATTATTAATCGAATAAGGTTTATTCGATAACTTTATTTTATTTAATGAATATTAGTTGAATATTCATTCGAGGACTTATGACTTCGTTTATTTTATTTAATGAATATTATTTTGAATATTCATTCGAGGACTTAAGACTCCGTTTATTTTAATTAATGAATATTAGTTAAATATTTATTCGAGGACTTATGACTCCGTTTATTTATTAATTATTATTCTTTATTTTATTAAAAAATAATGTTTCGATAATCAAACTTATTTTCGATTATTCAAATAAAGATCATACTTTCGTATAAGTATACCTTTGGTTATTTAATATCCATTTCAAGTATGAGTTTTAAAACTTTTACTTCAATTATTTTTATAAGGATTATCCTTATGGGAATATTATTTAAATAATAATATTCAGATATTTTCTAATATATCGGGACTGATTTATTTCATTAAATCAGCATTACTCCAAACATTCTTAAAAATATTTTCGAGTCTTCAAAATGATTTTTAAAAGTTAGAGCGGATCCCAAAACTCATTTTTATATTTAAGATCTTCCTTTCAAAGGGGATTTAAATACTCGCTCAAAACCTGAGGGATCCGACTCTATGGTGTATTATATATTCACAACGTGGTTGCTGTTTTGAGACAACAATTTGATTACTTGCCCAATATTCGGGAAGTAAGTCCATCTGATTGAGTCGGCATAAGCGACAGGCCGGGGTACGGTCTATGAAGGTGTAAGAGGTTGGGTGACAGTCCATCCACGCGTGAGTGGCCGGGTAACGGTCTAGCGCGAGGTTCGAATGCGGCCAGGGTGATGACCAGCGAGGAATTCATCCATCTACAGTAGAAAAGGTTACTTATTGGTATCTTTGCCTGATCAGCAAGATATCGGGTTTATGCCAAAATTCTTTTCTTTCTAAACTCATTGGATATTGCAACTCTGTTCATACCTTACATGACAGAGGTTTTCAGGAAATGTATGAGAGATATATATGGATATATATCGGGACTTAATGAAGTATCTCGTAACTTCATTTCATTCAATAATATTTCAAAGATTGAATCTATTCAAGTCTTATCTTGTATTCTCATCTGGGTGATGAACTTTTGAAACTGATTATAACTTGAACGGTGGTAGTTCAAGTAGTATTCGGAAAGATATAAGTATATTGGAGTATCTTGTAACTTCATCTTTTAAACTTATATCTAGTAAATGATTATCTTGTGCATGTCAAAGATTTTTGGAAAAACGTTGAGACAAGGTTAGATATATAAGATCACCTTGCAACGATATTTTATATAGTTATAAACGGGAACTCTGTGTATATTATACATGTCAGAGGATTTCAAAGATTGTGAAAAGTATATATGTATATATATACTGAATATTTTACGACTTGGTCGCGTTAAGATATCATCTTGGTTCATTTCTTCTTGACCAAGACTTTCATGAGTACTATGAGAATGCTCATATATTGTTAATTATTATACATATTATTTTGGTGGGCTTGTTGCTCACCCTTTCTTTCTTCTTTCATCACACAACATCAGATAGACAAGATGAATAGGACCAACCTCCCAATTCGTGAGCGGATAGGAAACGTTCCGCAGTTTCCTATAGGCGTTGATGTCGCTGTAGCTGAGGTAGGAACTACCAATAGGCTAGGCTTTCAACTCTTGATGTACCAAACTTATGTATCTTTATGAATTGTAATAATGGCAAAGAAATGTAAATTTATTCAGAAACCCTTTTAAGGTGTAATGGCATATAATTATGGAATAAAATGACTCGTGTTATTTTTGGATATTCATCTCTGAGACTATAACTTGTGGTGTGTGTGTTTATTGTGGGGTCACAGTACAGAGTAGTTGATTGTTTATTAAGATTGGGTGTTATTAAGGGAAATGGAACTCGTGACAACCCGGATCCCCGACCCCGGATTTGGGGGTGTTACAGATTCTATACTACTTGCGAACTCGTATACTTGCGTGTATTATTAGCGCGTGTTTAGCGACTAACAATAATCGATACATATAACAAATCCCCTTTCAGTTGGGAGTATTCAATGAAACTTCAAGGTATATTGATGGATTAATAAGCAAACATACATGGACTGAGAAGACAGGAAAACAAGAAATTAAGAAATTGGGTGAAGGAAATGACCTTCAAGAATGTGAAGTTTATGTAACACCTGTAACTCGATACCCAAAAGGGAGACGCCAGGTATAAAAGATATCCCAATATTGAGATGACTGATGAGATAAATAACAGAGGTAAATGAGTAATTAGAACTAAAAAGTTCATGTTGAACCCGACTAATATCTTCCAGAACATTCCTGCTATCATTACAAAATCAAGCAAGAAAAGTGGATAACTGTTGTTATCTTTTGGAGGCCATATGGATTGACCCCAATTCGAATAAGGATGTTATTGTAAGACTAGGTATAGACTATCAAGGTGAGAATAACTGAATAAGATACCCTTAGCCGGGATATATGACTTGATTTATCCATGGAAGGATGCAAGTAATTTTTTTTAAAAGGTGGAATTAAGGATAAAACCTCGATATTTGTGATGAACCATGGGGGAATGCATAAAGGTTTGCATTTCACCCTTAACAGGGACATTATGAGTTTGGATAGTATGAATGGACTAAGGTAACAACAAAGTTTAAAGATTAGTGGAGAAAGTTTTTAGAACTATATAGACAATGGTTCTAGTACTAGTAAATGGTATCTTGATATGCCCTGTACCTAGGGAGTACAGGGTGAAGGATAACCTTAGAGGTTTTACAAGGAGAAAGCTAATATTCAAGGTTCTCAAGAATAGAAATTTTGATAAAGGAAAATATGACGTAATTATAATAATGCTAGGTGGGGCACGTGTTGAACCATAAGAAAGTATAGATCGACCCAATGAAGGTCGAGATTGGTGAAAACAAGAAGGACCCCTAGATAAGAGACATTTTAAATATGATCAAGATTAGAAAGGAGGTAGAAAATTTAGTGGAAGATGGTTCAACGACACTAATTGTAAGGGACTATTATTATCAGGAAAGGCCAATGAGGTGGCCGACACTTTAGTGTAAGAGAGCAATTATAGGTGCTCGCGCCAGAGGAATACAGTAATGTTGGTTAGAGCCGTGAAGGTTGTATTATTGTGTAAAAGATTGACATTCCTTCTGATGATTATGCGATATTCAACCGTAATAGTAGTTTGGTAAAGTTTTAATTCCTATTATCGCTGTGAGCGGGCTACCTATCTTAGAAGGTCCTATCTTGAGATAAGCCAGGACCTTTGTGACGCCCTCAATCTCGAGGTTAGGAAATTAGGACTCACACACCATTAATCTATGAACTAAATAAGCATAAACCCTGATTAGCTACTAACAGGATCAAACAGGATAAAGTGTGAGACAAAATTACAACTACCAACCATAGAATATAATTTACAACCCAAAATAAAACCAAATGTACATAGTCGATCCCGGCTTAGAACCGACAGATAACCCATTGTATCTTAACAACTCTTCGGCTAAGCGCTTGCTCACTCAAAACCTGTACTACCTGCTCTGGCAACCAGAAGCTCTCAACATTATAGGGGCCGCCAGGTACGCTCTTACGAGCAGTGCGCCTAAGCCTGGCCATCATCTTGCTTAACTGCCATGGTTAGATTAAAATAAAACATATGAGTATAAAACTCAGCAAGTAACTAAAAGCAGTTCTACGATATAAAATCCACAATATACTTTACTGATCTCAGGGCATTCTACTTTAACAATTCTAGGTGGCCGAATTCTATCTTTTAGGCTATGAAAGGGGGTTATGAAGAAAACTTTGGGCTTTCAAGGAACAAGGCTCAAGATAGGGTGAAAGCCGACATTCATCACAAATCATTAACAGGATCACAACTGATCTTTCAAATGGAAAGCGACAATCTTTTCATTATAAGGAATCAATTATATGATCAACAGAAACAAAATTAGGGTTCACAAGCTGTAAGCTTTACAATATCACAATCAACTCTTTTTCAAAGCAATATAAACCTTTTTCATTTTCAAAGAATCAATTACTGAGTAGGAAATTTCAATTCCTTTTTAAATAATTATGGAACCCTTGATTGGACTACTTTATCTTTCATTTCATAATAATAATACGGGTGATCAACCTGTACCGACCTCCATCCGGTCTTTAAGGTACCAATAGCATAATTTCAGCCTTAAACCGGACTAGCCCCGCTAGCCTCTTACTATGAGTGAACTAGTCCCACTAGCCTCTTATGTCCCAATCCAATCCATCAGAATTTCGTTTGGAAAACCTTGAGTTGGAAAAAGATAGGTTTACTAAATTTATTTTATCATTACCAAGAATATGAAATCATTCGGACTCTTTCAAGTCGAAACTCATTCTTAAGTTCAATTTCAAGAATTCAAAATTAAGGAAATGAATCAAGGATAAGCAAGTTCAATTCTAGGGATCTTGATCAATGGTAACAAGGTACTCAATTTAGGGAAATCAAAACCGTTTCAAGGATCAATATAGTATAAGGTAAACAAGGAATGAAGCATCATTACAAGGGGTTCGTAAAGGTACTTATAGGGTTAATAACAGTTCATGGTATAACAAGTAAATATGAAAAAGGGGTTACCAAGGGTTGGATCAATAAGCTTATCAATAACAAGTTCACAAGATCAATGACAGGGTATCTCAAGCATCGATAACAGGGGTACATTACTTTAACATTTCAATATTCTACATGGCATGAACAATATCCTCTTTTTAACCATTTACACAAGTAAGTAGAGATACTTGCCTGAATTCACTTTCCTGAAGGTTGAACTACTGCCACCTAGTATACCTTTCCCTTTCCTAGCCTGAATGCCCTCACGCTCCGAATCTACAATCCAAAACCTTAATTAGTTTCTCAACTCACGTTCCCAGAACGTTCACTCAATATGATAACTCGATTGTACTCTTGACTCGAACTATAAGAGTATAGCTTATACACACATGCACATAGCACATAACACATTCTTTTCTCATAGCCTTTATATCTTTATATACTCAATAATCAACTTATACTCGCTTTAATCTCGATTATTCCTCAAATAAAACTATTATAACTCATACGAGTACACGATTCATTCACAACTAAATCTTTACGACCATAACTATCACTTATAGTTCTTTAAAATCAAACAACTTAATTCCCCTTTTCTTTTATTCCCTAATTCGAACCACATACTACAATCAAACAAACAAATCCATAGATATTCACATATACATGCCCAATCATTCTTTCGATTATCAAAACCAAGTTTTGACTCTTGATTCCTATGGCCTATTCGGCCTTATTGTACTTACTAAGCACAAAATTAATCAAATACTCACTTTAGATCACATAAACACATAGCTCAATCAAAACCTTCAAAAGAATCATTTTCCTTTCTTTTAACATCAAAATTCGAACCACAACCCTATTTATACAATCGAATTTCTCAAAAATTACACCATGCAACATTAGTTTTTAGCATGCAAATATCTTGTTAAGAATTATACTTAATTTCTTAATCATCTCTAGCAAAGCCATTCACTTAGACTAATACCCTTTTTCTTTACCAAACAAAATTCGAACCAATCTATATATATATTCTTACATGCAATTCAAATTCACCTCTTAATTGAATCAAATACTCTTTTAAATCATAAATTTCGAATTACTCAACCATTCATCATTTAGTAACCCAAAACCCTAATCAAATTTTGCAAATAACATACATGCATCACTAATCCCTTTTATAAATCAACATGCAATCTCATTTCTTACTAATTAAACTTAGCTTACACCAAGATCAAGTCACAAAATCCAATTCCCTTTTTATTAGTACAAAAACCGAATCAAAACCTTAACATGCAACATTAAATTTTGATTTCTCAAGCACCTAAACAATTACACAAGTCTAAACACCTTTTGAACAATCATCAAAACCCTTTTATCAACCAATACACTTAAATTTTCAAAAGAAATGCAAAACCCTTTGAACTTTTCAAGAAATTAAGACATCCAAAGGTTAAATATAGGTTTTAAAGTGCATAGAGCTCAAAAACCACATTATTTCAACTAAGTACATCATATTCCTAAAAATCCCACCGGCTCTCCTTAGATCACGGCCGGTGGTGGTCGAACTTAAGAGTACCCATAACGGGTCTCCTCTTGAGTTTTAAACCACAAAAATCACTTTAGACTATCTTATGATCATATATCAAGAAATCACATTTTCTTGAATACAACCAAAGAGATGGAACTATGAAACTTACATAAACACTTACATGCAAGTGGTGTTTGAGTAGAATATCAAAAATGAAGGCTATGGATGATAAAATCTTTGAGTTTGGATTAGTTTTTGTTGTTGCATGTAAGAGAGAGAAGAGAGATGGGGGGAGAGCCGAGAGAGAGATGAGAGTGATCGAGAAAGAGAGAGAGAGAGAGAGAGAGAGATGAGAGGGTCACGGGAAAGAAAAGAAAGAGAGGGGGAGAAAATGAGCTAGTATATATAATAGAGGGCAGGGGTAGTTTAGTAAATTACTAATCCCCTTTTTAGTTTGATTCCCTTTCTCTTTTTACTCCAATAAAAGCGAATGTAAATATTAAATATATATCTCTCCGAAAGTTGAAAAATATTGCGATTGACAATTTTAAGGCGTAGATCTCGATATTAGCTTTCCAACCATTACTCATAATAAAATTTTGAGCGTAAGGTTGATTTTATATGATTTTTACAAGTTTATACTAAAAATAGCATTTTAATTACATAAAATCATTTTAAAATGCAACGATCATGAAATAAATCCGTCTATCATTTTTAGAAAGTCCCTAGGACTATTTTGAAGATAATAAAACAAATTCCACGCCATGACCTTACTCGAATAATTTTATAAAAATGTGCAAAGGTTCCATAAACCTTATTTAAATCAAATAATTCCCTTAAATCCATTTAAAAATTTACAGATCACGTATTCATGCATACAAACAAGCAAGCACATATATTCATACATCACAACCCATGTCCGATCATAAAATTTTCCATTTTTATCATTATTCCTCTTTACGCATACCGGGTCACGTTCTGCCTGACGACCCGACGCTCAACGTTTCAATTACGCTTCTCAATTACCTTTACCAACCGACACGTCATTAGAACGCAATACTTACTTAAACATTTCATTTCACATATTAATACATATTCCATATTTTAAACACTTTAATCCCTTTTTAGGACGGGTTCCGTTCTACCTGACGGCCCGACAACACAACTTAACTCCTAAGCTGACACTTTAAATTGGAACGCATCTATCTATGCTCCCAGATACTAATATACAATAAAGACAATTAATCATCACTTTATTCACATCACAGAAATCATACTTTATTCACTTAATTACGTCACGAATTTCCCAGTCGTTACAATCTACCCTCCTTAAAAGGATTCTATCCCCAGAATCTAGTCTAAGCAAATAGATGGGGATACTTTTCTTGCATTTCACTTTCTAATTCCCAAGTTGATTCTTCCACTATTGGATTTCTCCATAACACTCTAACTAGAGGTACAACTTTATTTCTAAGTGTCATCTCCTTTCGGTCTAAGATTCAAACTGGTTGTTCCACATAGGTCAAATCTAGTTAAATTTCCACTGGTTCCAATTCGATCACATGGTTCGTATCAGCATTATACTTCTTTAGAAAAGATACATGAAATACATTGTGAAGATGTTGCATTTGCGGAGGTAGCGCTAATTCATATGCCACCTTTCCAACTCGTCGCAGTACTTCGAATGGTCCAATATACCTAGGACTCAACTTCCCTTTCTTTCCGAATCTGGTTAAACCTTTCCAAGGAGATATCTTTTACAAGACTTTGTCTCCAGGTTCGAATTGCATATCTTTTCATTCTCGATTTGCATACTTCATTTGTCGATCTTGAGCAGCAATTAATCTTTTTCGAATCATTTCCACCTTTTCTTTCGTTTGTTGAACTAGCTCTGTGCCAATTAATTTGCGCTCACCCACTTCGTCCCAATATGTAGGGGATCTACACTTTCTTCCATACAATGCTTCATAAGGCGTCATGCCAATGCTTGCGTGATAACTATTGTTGTAGGAGAACTCAATCAATTGCAAATGATCATCCCAATTTCCTTTGAAATCTTAGCACAAGTTCACAACATATCCTCGATCATCTGTATTGTCCTTTCACTTTGTCCGTCAGTTTACGCATGATATGCCGTACTCATTTTAAGTTTAGTGCCCAAATGATCATGAAATTGTCGCCAAAATCTCGAGTTAAACCTTGGATCTCTATCAGACACGATAGATACAGAAATTCCGTGACGCATCACAATCTCGTCCAAGTACAATTTAACCAATTTTTCTAACGAAAACCTTTCATTGATTGGCAAAAAATGTGCCAATTTCGTCAATCGATCGATTACTACCCAAATCGCATCGTGATTAGACTTGGTTTTAGGTAATCCTACCACGAAATCCATCGCGATATGTTCCCATTTCCATTATGGTATGTCCAGTGGTTGAAGCAATCCACTTGGTCTCTGATGTTCCGCTTTTACTCTTTGACACGTATAACATTTACTTATCCATTCCGCAATTTCCTTTTTCATGTTCGGCCACCAATAACTCTCTTTTAAATCCTTGCACATTTTCGTACTTCCAGGGTGGATTGAGAATCTTGAGTTATGCGCTTCATGCAAAATCTCGTGCTTTAGCTCCACAACATTTGGTATCCAAATACGTGAGTTAACATGATATATTCCTCTTTCATCCTTTTGAGCTTTGATTTCTTCTCCTGATAACTTATCCCTTTCGTGATTCATTACTTGCTCTTGACAACATCGGATCTTTTTCTAAATTTCAGGTTGATATGACATCGCATATATTGCTTCACCTCCAATTTCTGGAGTCCGCACTTCTATTTCCATCCTTTCGAAATCCTTGATCAATTCCTCCGACAATGTTAACATATTCAATCTTTCCTTGCGACTTAAAGCATCTGCTACCACATTTACCTTTCCAGGATGATAGTTTATCACACAATCGTAATCTTTGATCAATTCTAACCATCTTCTTTGTCTCATATTCAACTCCTTCTGAGTGAAAATATACTTTAAACTCTTATGATCTGTATAAATCTCGCACTTTTCCCCGTATAAATAATGTCTCCAAATCTTAAGGGCAAACACAATTGCTGCCAATTCCAAATCATGCGTGAGATACTTTTTTTCATGCGGTTTGAGTTGCCTTGACGCATATGCTATTACCTTTCCGTGTTGCATTTACACACATCCAAGTCCTTTATACGAAGCATCACTGAATATCACAAATTCTCCTTTTTCATCAGGTAACACCAACATTGGGGCGGTTACCAACCTCTTCTTTAATTCTTGAAAGCTTTCCTCGCACTTATAAGTCCACACAAATTTCTCGTTCTTTCTTGTCAACTTAGTTAATGGAACGGCAATCTTGCACAAACCTTCTATAGTATCCGGCTAATCCCAGAAAACTTCTTACTTCCGTAGGAGTCTTGGGTCTTTCCCAATTTATTATAGCTTCTATCTTGGCTGGGTCTACTTTGATTCCCTCTTTATTAACTACATGACCAAGAAATTGCACTTCCTTTAGCCAAAATTCACACTTTGAAAACTTGGCATACAACCTTTCTTTTTTCAAAATTTCCAAGGAAATCTTCAAATGCTCATTGTGATCTTCTTCCGTCTTGGAATAAATCAATATATCATCAATAAACACTATAATGAACTTGTCCAGATATTGCTTAAACACTATGTTCATAAGATCCATAAATGCGGCTGGCGCGTTCGTCAAACCAAACGCCATTACCAAAAACTCGTAGTGTCCATACCTCGTTTGAAACGCTGTCTTGGGTATATCCTCCGCTTTAATCTTTAGTTGATGATACCCAGATCTTAAATCAATCTTGGAGAAACACGAAGCTCCTTTTAACTGATCAAACAAGTCATCGATTCGCGGTAGAGGGTACTTATTCTTAATCGTCAACTTATTTAATTCGCGATAATCAATGCACAACCTCATACTTCCATCCTTTTTCTTTACAAACAATACCGGTGCACCCCACGGGGATACACTCAGGCGAATTACTCCTTTATCCAACAATTTTTACAACTGCGCTTCCAATTCCTTCATCTCGACTGGCGCCATACGATAGGGAGCTTTTGATACTGGTTCTGTTCTAGGAGCCAAATCAATCATAAACTCGATTTCTCTATCTGGAGGTAGTCCAGACAATTCATCCGGAAACACATCAGGAAAATCTCTTACTACTGGAATATCTTCAATCCTCACGGATTCTTTTTCCACGTCCTTAATATGAGCCAAATAAACTTCGCATCCTGATGTAATAATCTCCTCGTCTCGATAGCCGTTAGAAATTTCTTCTCTTGTATTTTCCCTTTGAATATCACCTCATCACCATCCTTGGTTCTTAACTTCACCTTCTTACTTTTACACTCTATTTGTGCCTCATGGTTTGACAACCAATCCATTCCTAATATAACCTCGAATTCTCCTAACTTAAAAGGAATTAAGTCAGCAGAAAAGTGCCGACCTTCTATAACCACGTCACAATCAGAACAAACCTTATTAACAATAACTTTCTCTTGATTTGCTACCTCTATAATCAAATTAGGTTCCAGAGGGTACGCAACACAATTTAGTTTATCAAGAACACTTTCAGAAATAAAAGATCTAGTAGCTCCAGAATCCATCAATACTTTTACTTCTACTGAGTTAATAACGAGCATACCTGCCACCACGTCCACATCTTGCACAACATCTTTCATTGTCATATTAAAGGTCCTAGCTCTGTGTTGAGCTGACGGTGCTGGGAGAGACGGTGGTCCAGCAATCCTAAGAACATTGGCCTTTTGAACAGGCTCCTTGTAGTTTCTGGCCATATGGCCCACCTTTCCATATTTGAAACAAGCTAAGTCAGGCTTCTTTGCTCCATTTGGACACTCTGATGAGTAATGCCCTTTCTGGTTACACTGGAAATAGGTCACGTCCAACTTATTACATCTTCCCGGGTGTCTCTTCCCATAAACCTTGCATTCTTGAATCTGAGGTCTGTTATCCTTTCCCGGTTGTCCTGCTTTCTGGAAACGGTTCTTCTGGGCTCCGTTACCGGGTTTAAACTTCTGAAACTTGTTCTGACCTCCACCATTCTTACCAAATTTCCCTCTAAACTTTGAACTTCCTTGCTCTTGCTCCGAGCTTTCAAACTTCCTTTTCCTTCATTTTCTCTTTTCGCAGCTTCACGCTCTCCTTCTACTATCATTGCCTTCTGCACCAAGGCGGCATAATTCTTGATCTCCAACAATGCCACTTGACTTCTAATCCATGGCTTAAGTCCCTGTTGAAACCTTTTGGCCTTCTTTGCTTCCGTCTTTACATACTCAAGTACGAATCTAGACAACTCCGAAAATTTCACTTCATACTCTGCTACCGACATATCTTATTGTCTAAGGTCCAAAAACTTCATCTCCAACTGGTCTTGCATATAAATTGGAAAATATTTATCCAGAAACATTTCAGTAAACTTCTCCCATGATAAGTCCTTTCTTTCCAGCAATGCCTTCGAAGATTCCCACCAGAAACTCGCTTCATCCTTAAGGTAATAACTCGCATACTGAGCTTTCTTGTCATCCTTAACTTCTACTAACTCAAACGCTTTTTCCATTTCTCTTAACCACGACTGTGCTTTTATCAGATCTGGAAAACCTAAGAGTTCTGGGGGATGAATAGATTGAAAGTGTTTGTAGTTTCCAACTTTAGGGGCTACAGGTTGTTGCAAAAGCTGAGCAAGTCTGCTCATCATGGTAGTTTCTGGATTCACTTCTGGGTCTTGGGTTTGAATTCCTTCTTCTTGGTGATCTGGTGAGTTGGCCATTTCTTACAAACCTGATTGAGCAATTATTTAGCAATACGATAACATGGCATATATAACAACATTTATTATGAAATCTCTTTTGCGGATTTTAAGCTTTACCCAATTTTACGAATGCAATCCTATTACTATATAATTCTCATATCAGTGTTATTTTCTCATGGCACAGGGTATGATATTACAGAGTTTTAAACTCGGTTGTATGAAAACATGGTATTCAAAACAGTTTATACAGATTTTTAGGGTGCACAATAGGAAACAAGATATATAATGGATTCATAAACTAAGGGTACATAAATAAGAGTCTGGTTATCACAAATTCAGGAATAAGGTACAATAATATTACAGGGTTAAACAGAGGAAAAACTGGAAAATATCCCCTATCTACCCCTAACTTCTAACAACTACTACTACAAAGTTCCGAGATACGATACAACAAATGAAAAAGGGATCCCGACACCTGACCAAGTATCCTAAAGCCTATCGACGCTGAAAAATAACCACTACGGGCTCAACCAAAAGTCCCGCCTGATTAATACTAACATCTAATCATCCAAAATCTCTCTCAACACAACCAACATCCAGCGAATGATCTTATGCAGTCTCCGGGCCTCAGCATCAGCATCACTAGTGGATGGTCCCTCATCTAATCTCCTCCGAGCAACCTGTTCCACCATCTTAATCCGGACTCGCCACTCATCATCCATAACTGAAGTGCTCTGCCTAGTCTCTCGAGCTAGCCTATCCACCAAAGCTCCCAACTCAGGAATACGGGAGTAAACAAAGTCTCGATCCTGGGCTAACTTGCCACCAACACTGACATGCACAATCTTAGGCATCTCAGACTCTGGCTCAGGGGCAGGGGTCTCTGAATCTGGCCTCAAGGGTGAAATCTGCATAGGGATCTCACTACTCTCAGATGGATCCTCCTCTGGATCTAAACTGACATACAAAGGCTCCTCTGGAGAGGGTGGAATGGGGTCCACTGGGGTACCAGTCAAACTAATCTCTGAATCGGAATCACTACCACTACTGGGATCCTGAGAGAAAACACAAAACATCAACCAAGAAACAATGTTAAATAAAGCTTCTAGCTAACTCACACCCTAACTCTAGTCACCACTTTATCTAGTATACACTTTCCTTAGACTATACCTAATAGTCTAACTCAACTCAATATGAGTCGAACTCTCTCGCGATATAAATATATATTCCCAAAATACCCCTTTTTAATCCTAACTTGTCTCAGGGACTAGATCCTGTAGCTCTGATACCAACTTGTGACACCCTCAATCTCGGGGTTAGGAAATGAGGACCCACACACTATTAATCTATGAATTAAATAAGCATACACCCCGATTAGCTGCTAACAGGATCAAACAGGATAAAGTGTGAGACAAGATTAAAACTACCAACCACAGAATATAATTTACAACCCAAAATAAAACCAAATGTACATAGTCGATCCCGGCTTGGAACCGACAGATAACCCATTGTATCTTAACAACTCTTCGGCTAAATGCCTGTCACTCAAAACATGTACTACCTGCTCTGGCAACCGGAAGCCCTCAACACGATAGGGACTACCAGGTACACTCTTACGAGCAGTGCGCCTAAGCCTGACCATCTTCTTGCTTAACTGCCATGGATAGACTAAAATAAAACATATGAGTATAAAACTCAGCAAGTAACTAAAAGCAGTTCTACGATATAAAATCCACAATATACTTTACTGATCTCAGGGCATTCTACTTTATCAATTCTAGGTGACAGATTTCTATCTTTTAGGCTATGAAAGGGGGTTATGAAGAAAACTTTGGGCTTTCAAGGAACAAGGCTCAAGATAGGGTGAAAGCCGACATTCATCACAAATCATTATTAGGATCACAACTGATCTTTCAAATGGAAAGCGACAATCTTTTCATCACAGGGAATCAATTATATGATCAACAGAAATAAAATCAGGGTTCACAAGCTGTAAGCTTCACAATATCACAATCAAATCTTTTTCAAAGCAATATAAACCTTTTTCATTTTCAAAGAATCAATTACTGAGTTGAAAATTTCAATTCCTTTTAAAATAATTATGGAACCCTTGATTGGACTACTTTATCTTTCATTTCATAATAATAATACAGGTGATCAGCCCGTACCGACCTCCATCCGGTCTTTAAAGTACCAATGGCATAATTTTAGCCTTAAACTAGACTAGCCCCGCTAGCCTCTTACTATGACTGGACTAGTCCCACTAGCCTCTTATGTCCCAATCCAATCCATCAGGAATTCGTTTGGAAAACCTTGAGTTGGAAAAAGATAGGTTTACTAAATTCATTTTATCATTACCAAGAATATGAAATCATTCAGACTCTTTCAAGTTGTTAGGTCACACAACATTGTAGAAGGGGGTTGAATATAATGTTTAATACAATCAAATCGATTTCAAACACAAGTAACAGTAAACAGATATATTCAATATAATAAACTCTGTTACAATGGAACTGTTCTCTCTCAGTGATGAACAAATATCACGAGAGCTGCTAGGTTACAATGTATGATCTTCTCGTTAATGATAACACATATAGTGTAAATCTATGTCTGTGTTTATATAGTACACAGTTACAAGATAACGTCTAATTGATATGGAATATAATTCTGTCTCCTAAAATATATCAATCAGATATCTTATACAATTCTTTCAGTCCTCTACTCTTTCCATGCATATCTTCTTTTGTATTAGTCTCGATCTTCTTTTCTGTAAATCAGCTTCCTTCCTTAACTGTAAGTCTTCTCGTACTCAAGTTCTGATATCTATCTTCTGATATTTATCTTCTGATAACCTAAGTTTTGATATCCTTAAGTTCTGACTTCCATTATGTAACGCCCCCAAATCCGGGGTTAGAGGATTTGGTCGTCACTATGAAACCTCAATCCAAATCAACCTGTTTAATCAATAATTAAATGCCAGCGGAAGATATTTATCAAAAATGACCCCAAACTAATCCAAGATCTTTTAAGGTTACAGTTCTAGAAACAAGATATCCAAATTCCATAAATAATTTTTCACTTTCTTTTAAAACCTCTTTTTAACAAATTCCAACTCAAAACTAAACCCACTAGTATAACTTCAAAATGAAGTATACTAGGCCCAAATAAAATAACACGAATATAATACAATATACTATAAACAACTTTATACAGTAAAACTTACACTAGCTCGCAACCCTGGACCAACCACCTTCCAAAAGCTTCTTTTTTGCTTCCTCGAATTACGCAGCTAAACAACAAGCTAATCCTCACTGGAGGTTAAATTTAAAAACAGGCAAGTATGAGCGGAAGAAATGCTCAACAAGTTCATTATAGTATATATAGGGTCTTTTTCATATAAATCCGACATCTGTAATAGCGTAGAATATTTTAAAATCACAATTGCTGAAACAGAAAATTTGTTAAAGAATCGGATAATTGTTTCTCACTGTATTCAAAACTCTTTTTGATATTTTCGAGCGAAATGATTCAACAATAGTTTGAATCTTGACGAGAACAAAGCTCGTAAAACCGTGTTTACGGAAATATCGTAAATAACAATAACATGAAACAATGATTACATAGTGGATCATAAACTCATTCAAAACTCAACTCTTGATATTAATATTCATTTTGATGTCATATCAAATTAGATATCAATACGAACTTTGATGCTCACAACCTACCCGCGCTAAAATTTGGAAGTCAACATCAATCATCTGCATTAATACCACCTTTGATATTTAACAATAACTTAAATATCAACATCAATCAGCAACCGAATTGAAACTGTATTTCACCTTTATTTAATACCAAAACACTTGATAAATCATACCTTATAAGATTATCAAAAGCAATATAATAATTTAGATTGGAACCAATTATGCACTATGCTGTTCCTGATGATCAGTCACGAAACAGCACCGGTATCCCGCAGCCATACCGTAAATATAGGTACTACCCATATCCCGCAGCCGTACGGTACCGATAGGGCGCCAGAAAAGGCATAACTAGCCTTGAAAGATATTACACTTCCGTATAATAGCTCACGCAGGACCGGTGCCTCGGCCTCTTACGCAACTAGTAACCATCCAATCTTAAAACATTTTATTGAAAAAGGGTCGTAATACTCGACACCCAAAATAATTTTATTCCCCCATTTCTTGGGTAGGAATATTCGCAACCAAATCACTTTTCTAAAAATCCAAAACATTTATAATTCCGATAATTGAGTAAGTAAAATCACTTGACTATTCTGAACATAGAATAACAGATGAGTATTTGCATAAACAGAATTATTTAATTCAGCGATATGTAAAACATTTATCTATTCCGAACTGAGAATAGGAAAAACAATACTTGTATAATGAGATTCAAAATAAATATCACTTGAACAATAAGTGATGATAGGGATACTTGCCTTTGGGTTTTAGTAGTTAGTCACACTCGCAAAGATGCATCTATTCTGACATTCTGTCTTAAAACATCACCGTCTTTATTCTACTAATTCTTTGGCCTGCTACTCATGCAGTGCTGCAACCCAATATTCCATACTATTCAACTCTAGTCTTCATCCATTTCATCTGATCCTGATCGTCTTGAAAGACTCATATCTATCATTAGAAGATACATATTTAATCGTCTAAATGATAATAACTCGACGAACTGCGCGTCAAAATCCTATCGTCTACCCATACGATAGCCCACACATAAAGAAGAAAGTCAAACACAGGACTCTTGACCCACGTATGCACATAATTCACATAGCACGTAAACACGTAACTCATATATCACATAATTCGTATCACATATGACTCGGTTCGTCAAAACATTCGACCCGGTGTGTTCAAAATTAAAATCGTGTCAAAAATACGATTTATCGATCAAAAATTGACTCAGAATGATTCGTAAAATAAGAGACCTTTCGAAACAAAAGGATTTAGGTCTCAAAAGTATTTTTATTGAAAGCGGAATATTTTTCTGAGTCTAGAGGCTTTCGTTTCATATTAAACGGACGAACGGTTGATTTATTAAGAATTTTTGAACATTTTTCGGAATTAAAACGGGCCTCCGAATCATTTAATAATTAAATAATAGGGCTCGAACACCCGGAAATAATTTTATAAGAATTATCGAGCCTGGAAAATAATTTAAAATAATATTTTAAAGCTCGAACTATTTTTTGGAATTTTTTTAAATCAAAAACAAATAATTAAATCCAATTATTAAATCAACTAAAATTAATTAATAACTAATTAAATTAATTAATCAATTAATATTTAAATTAATTGACTAATTAAATAATTAATTATCAACTAAAATTAATTAACTAAATAATTTGGATTTATTTTTGAATTAATATAAATTTTCAGAATAATGATTTTTGGAATTTTAAATAATAAAAACAATTTTCTGAAAATAAAATAAAAAGAAAATATAATTTTTGAAAGTTTTGGAAACAGAAATATCATTTTTGTAAATTTTTAAAACCACAGGGACTGATTTATAAGATTCTGGAAACTAGGAGGGCAAAATGGTAATTACACCATCTTCTTCCTCCTTCTACCGACTCCGGCGGCCGGCAGCCATAGCCGCCGCCTGGAGCTTTTTCCGGCCACCGAAAACGGCCCAGAATGACACCAAATTAACAGGGTTTGCTCGTCTAGTGTCCAGAAACACAAATATACAATCGTTTCTATCCAAATCATGGCCAAATGGCCACAACGTCGATTTAAAGAAAAATGCCGCCTCCGCCATCGATTTTCTGGCGAGCTCGAATACTTACCCTCTGTTCTCCAAACTAATATCAATTGATTCCTTGTTCAACGATCTATCTAATGGTGTAATCAATTCAAATAAATAACTCTCACAGCAAAAACGCCTAAATCCAATTAAGAACATTTAAAGCTTCAAAACCCTAATTTTATTAATTCGAAGATTAAACTCAAATTTAACCATGTTATTGAACTCAGTTTTTGACATATAACATACCAAAATGACCAGAAAAATATTATCTACACGATTCTAACAACAAATCACATAAACAACATCAAGAACAAAAATTCATATTTTAATCCTTAATAAATTCGAAATAAAATAATTAAACAGAAAATTACCTGATGTTTCTGGGTTGATATTGATGATTGATTCAGAAAGAAGATTTCGAGAGCTTCGTTTTGATATGCTGCACACACGAATCGAAGTTCGATAACGCCTTCGTTTGTACGATTGATTCTCAGGAACGTATCGGTTTTTTAGGATTTTCTCTGTATTTATGGTATTTTAACTGGTTGAAAATGAATAAACGAAATAAATGAAATAAGAAATAGGCTATTTATATTTATGGAATATTGGATCGTTCTGAATCGTTAAATTAGTTGCTTAGCCGCTAAGTAACTACAAAATGATCCAAAATAGATTACTTAGCCGCTAAATAACTATAAAAACGATACAATTCAATACCAGAATTGGATAATTATCAAAACCGAGCTTTTCATAAAACACCATATACGAAAATAATGTAAAAAAATCTCGTCTCTCGAGAATACGGGTTTTGTTGATTTATCGAAATAACTATCGTATCGAAAATATTACGCCGAGACGCGCACGGTTTAAACCGTAATCCGGATTGAAAAAGTCAAAATACGGAAAATGTCCGGAATTACCAGATTAGGTTAGGAAGGAGTTTTCGGAAGAGTTTCGAGTTGTAAAAACGTAAAAACGGTTGAGGTTGAACGATTCCTGGCTTTATAAAATAATTTTGGTAATTATTAAGAAAATAATTAAAAATTCATAAATCATTATAAAATCATCTAATAGTCCAAAAATTACCAGAAAAATATCACAATTATCTATATTTTATTCTGGACATATAAAAATTCAAATATTCAAATAATGTCACATATAAACACCCAAACATCAATTCCAATTATTAGATAATTCACCAAAATTCACATAAAATCACATAAAAAATTCCAAATAATTATAATAATAATATCTGAAAATATGGAATATTACACAGTAAGTACTGATTACAGTGAGTACTGATATTTCCTGTTTGTTAAGATCTGAAAACTAAACATGAAACACATTAGACATGACATCTCAAATATATCTAACAATCTCCCCAACTTGTAAATTATGCAAAATATTTAAGTTAATAGATTTGATGATGTCAAAAACATTTAAGTTCAAATGCAATAAGAGTTTAATAAGACTATTAACTTTAACTTACAGTCCTTGTAGCTTTACCAATATCAATGGATCAATCTGAATCCATAATGATTCTTAACATAATCTTTTACCAACTTATCTTCAGCTTTTCTCTGAACTTCAACTAACTGTGCTTTGACCTGCATCAGTTCTTCATCTTTACTATCACCAATTTGATAAATGGCTGTTCTGAGAGCTTGAATTGATTTTCTTTCAAGTCCATCACCAAGTCTGATAACTCTAGGATGTGAAGAGTTTTCATTATAACATAAGCATCTTCCTTTCAAAATAACTTCCACCTTAGCAGAGTTTTTCAGCATAGGAATTTCTCTTCCATTACCTTCAGTAACCATTGGTATATACTGAGAAGTCTTTATATCAGAGTTTCTAAGTAGATCTCTTATAGCCTTCAAAATGTATTCTGACCATCTTCTTGTAACATCAGATTTTACTTCCAGAAGGTAGTGAATATGTTGAAGTTCTCTGACAGACTTCTTTAGCACATCAGTATCAGCTAGTCTGTAAGTTAGTCCATCATTGAGAAATAAAATCAATTTCTCCTTTGGATTATCCTTATCATGAGCATCTATCAAAATTTGAGCATACAGCACTTTGTCAAGGTGCTTTTGTTTGATTTGTTCATATGGTTTGTCTTTCAACATGAAAGGATCTCTTAAAGTAACGTCTACTCCTATTTGTATCTTTTCTTCATCAGAACCTAATCCAGCTCTATCTCTAGGTTGCTTGGCTGTCAACCCAAACGTTGCGAGTTGATTAATCATAAGATTGGATTTTGGTTCAACTGGAGTAGCTTTCTTCCATAATAACTTCTTCTTATCAGCAATTCTCATCTTTTTCAAATCAACTTGATCAGAATTTGCTATTTCTTCTGTAACTTGCTGTTCTTCATTCTGAACAACTTGAGCAGTGTCAGAGGTTGTTTTAGATTCTTCAATTATCTTTCTTCTCTTCAGAATTTGAACAGTTTCATCTTATATCAAATCATCATCATGCATTGTAGTTTGATAGACTGTAACGGAAGAACTTATCTTTTTTCTCAATCTTTAAAGGTTCACCAACCTTTTCTTTTCCATTTGATTTAGGATCAATCTCAGTTTGTGATCTAGTCTTGGACTTTGAAGTCTCAGAATTTGACTTTTCCCTGATCACAATGCCTTTTTCCTTAGGCCTTAGAGGTTTCTTTGCATCAGAAGCTTTAGACTTAAGATTTGTCTTCTCAGCTATAAATCTAGCTTCTTCCTCCTTGAGAGTTTCCAAATCCATTCCTGGATTTTGTTTTAGAAATAATCTTCTAGCTATCTCCTCATCAAGTGTCTGGATTTTAGGATCTTTGTAATAAACAATAGTCTGCTTCTCTTTTAGCTTCAGAGTTTGTAAAAACTCCTGAGAGTCCTTAGATCCTGACCGAATCAGAATATCAGAACTTGACATTAGACTTTGCTTATCAGAACTTGACTTGTCCAATGTGGAAGATTTTCTAACATCAGAAACTATTTTCTGTGAAGATTTTCATTGAACTTTTCCTTGACCTCTGCTTTTATCAGAGTTTTCCTGGTCATCACTTTTATCATCCTTTTTCTTCAGTATTTGAGTAGGTGAGCATTTGGACTTAACTACCTTCTCCCTCTTTTTGGCATCACCAGGAAGTAAGAGAGAGAGAAGAAGTTCAACTGAAGATTGGATTTCATCCATTTGAGCTTTCTGAGAAGCTTGGTTAGCCAGAACCTCTTCAATTTGGGCCTGTTGCTTCTCTTGAATCTTCTCAATGGACTCAATTTTCTCAAGAGTAGGTCTGATATATCTATTCTTATCAAGCTTGAGCTGTAGATCTAGCTTATCAGCATGTTCCTTTAGTGTATCAAACTTTTCATGAGTAGAAGAATGTAGACCTTGAAGATGTTTGGTAGATAGAGCAGTGATCTTGAGTTGTGTTTTTAAATCAGCATTTGTGAGCAACTCATCAGCTTTAGCAACATACTCTGTCAGAATGTTAGAGCTTGGAATGAAATCAGTGTCATTCCACTTCGTGGTCCACTCCAAACCTCTGTGAGTATCCACCCAAGGAATAGGTGCTTCCTTTTCAACAAATTTATTCACCAATTCTTCCTTGCCCAGAATGGGAACTGGAGTCTCAACAGAAACACTGTCTTCAGAACTTGAGGAAGACTCATTATGTTCTGACAACACAAGAGTGTGTGATGCTACTGGAGATTCAAGAACAACTTCATTTAAATTCTGAGCATCAGAATTTATCTCCAGAGCTGGTGTGGTTGGTGTAGATGGTATCTCAGCAATTAAGATTGAAGAGTTGACTGTAGATGGCTGAGCTTCTATAGATGGAGCTTCCAGATAAAGAACATTTGGTATATTCTAATTTTCAATATCTATCCCAGAGTTTTCAGTTTGTTCTTTAGCATCATCTGTAGCTTTAATAGGAGAGACATGAGGGGTAACCACTGTATCATTAACAGTGTCTTTGGCTTGAGCTGGAAGTGCTTCGATGATAATTGATTTTTGTGAGATCAGAGATTCCTGATCCCCGTCCTCAGCTTCTTCAATATCTTCTGATGGAGCCTTAGCCAAATACCTCATAGCCTTCATTTTATTCAATCTCCTTGCCAATGAAGGAGTTGCTTCAGCAACAACAGAATTTACAGATTTCTTTCTTTTCAAAGTATCAGAACTTTGAGCTGCTGTTTCTTTCTGAGAAGTAAAATTCTCAGCTTCAATTATCACAGGTTCTGATGCATGAACCTCTGCTTCAACTGTTTCCTCTTCATCACTATCAGATTCATCTCTGGGAATCATCTTCCTTCTCTTTTGTGGAGGTTAAGGAACAGACTTAGTCCTCTTTGTCCTGGAAGATGAAGATCTGATGGTATGTGCTGATGATTCAGGTTGAGATGATTGAGTTGATGGTTTGAAAGATGTCCTGATGGTAGATTTTGGTTGTGGTGGAGAAGTTTGAGGTGTTTGGGTAGTGGTGGTAGGTGCTGATGGTTGAGGTTCAGATGGTTGGACATCAGGATATTGTTAGTCCCTTAACAATATGACAAGAATTACAGAAGGGGGGTTGAATGGAATTCTTGAAACTTTTTCTTGAAATAAAAATGTTCTAACTCAAATATATATATGAGTGTGAATTGATTAGCACAATGCGGAATAGTTACTTAAATGAATCAAATCACAAGTAATTAAAAACAAGAGTCTTTAAAAACTTTCTGGTGGATTTGAATGATTCCATCAGAGATATATATTATATATCGAGAGAACCCTGTGTGCAAAATACTCACAGTTGCTTATAAATATTGAACAACTAAGGATACAGAGAAATGCTAAGAATGCAGCTTACAAATGTTTCTCTGTGTAAAAATACTTAGTCTTAGTTAGTTGTTCTATTTGCTACTTCTTGGTTTATATAACACCAAGATTACACCGTAATAAGACAAGACGAAGTAAGACAAAACTCATCGAGTCTAATACAATGCTGCTTCATTGCTCTATTCCAGTATCTGTCAACATCTTCATATTAGCATAGAAATGGCAATATTTCTTTGTTCTCAAAACCCTGTCAAATGGGCTCCCACATCGCTGTTGCATACATTTGGCGCATATGACTGTGTTGTCACTATCAACTGATATTTGAATTCTTTATCCATTGAGTACATGATCATCCGTCGGCAGCTATGTTGAACATCCATCAACAACTATGTAGATCATCCGTCGACAACTGTATTGAACATCCATTGATAGCTGTTTGATTATCCGTCGAAGCTCTGTTAATCATCCGTTGATAGCTATTTGACACTTGACTTCATTTCATTTATGCAGAATTACAAGACATCATCTATGTACAATTAATCAACCTATTCTGCATATCTAGTTAAAGTCAACATGACTTATATCTACTACAGAATCAATACAAAGGTGTATGCAGAAATGTGCTACAGTCTTATTGTTACATAAGCTACTCACTCGATGGATAAGTAAAGCATCATCTGTAATAACCCCAAAAATTTTGAACATTTTTGTAACCCTTATGAATAGTGATTTTGCTGATTATGCTGAATAAGAAAACTTTTCATGCCACGCTATGTAGGGGTTCTTTTATTGATATTATGAGATTTTATTAGTATTCTGTATGGTATATAAGTGTATGTAAAGATCGTCAGAATCCAAATTCGAACACTTTGATTTTTCCCGAAAACCCACCAGATACAGAAAGAATTAAGTATAAGGTAACATGATTAAAAGGATTTTAATTCAAGGATTATAAGAGAGGATCATAAAAGGAATATAAAATATTGAGAAAGGTTTAAGGGAACCTAAGTAATGAGATCCCGGGTATGATCCCTCAAATGATAAACGAGAATGAAAGTTAAGCGAACCGTATAACAGATAAGCGGTCATTATCCAAGTAATTAGGGGTTAATCAAAGAGGTTAGTGGGTGATGATGTCATCACACCAATAAGAAGAAGACAAGTGTAAGAAAGATGACATAGGAATGGTGACATAAGCATGACAAAAAGGAGGGATTGGTTGGTTGATTGTGAACCATTCATTCTTTACCATGGTAAAAAAATTCTAATTAACTATCAAAGCCAAAAGGGAATCAACCAACAAATAACATAACACCAAAATCAAAAGCAACCAAAACAAACACATTTTTCTTCTTCCCCCATCTATTGCTCTCGGCTTTTGAAAGAAAAACAAGGAGGAGTTTTTCAAAAACCCAAGCCACACACCTTCAAAAATTATAAGGTTTGTTTCTTTAGCTTCCATAATTCATAACTTAGTTATGCTATAAGTTTGGATCCAAGAATCCAAGGTTTACCTAGTTAATAAATTCCTAAAAGTTTAGGGTGAATAGTAACTTTCAAGAACAAATTTTTGATTCTTGATTTTATTTGTAAGGATAAGGTAGCTTAAGCATAGATCAAGGTTTCCATGGGCATTCCAAGGATCTTTCTTTGATTAAAAGCTTCAAGGAAGGTATAATCTCTTAACCTAGCCTTATTATTGAATGTTAAGAGCTTGTTATGAGTAGTATAGTTCATGAGAAGCATGATTATTGTATATTTAGAGTTGGGTTGGTTTTGTAATGTTTTTGAAGTAGTAAAGCTTGATTATTGGTTAATGAACTCAAGTATAGCTTTTAGTTCATGATTGAGAGTGGTATAAATTGGAAATCTTGAGATGTTGGGGGTGTTGAAGTAAAGTATGTATGGAGTTTGGTTGTAGTAATGATTGTGGGTTGATTGTGGATTGATTTGGAGTGGTATAAATTTGGTAATCGCTTAAACATAGTCATCGTAATGCCCAATTTACCTTAGACTGCTTTTGTTCTTAAAATCAGGACCCGTGAACTCACTGCTAGGTTTTGACCATTGCCGTGATTAGATAGTTCATGTTACGATCTTCGTTTTGATATGTGGATCGCTTGAATCCGATGTACGGTTTAGGAGAAACGATCGTTTTAAGTAACAGCGTTTCGTGACCAAACCATTACCCCTCGCATTACTTTGAAACCTTGGTTAAGGCCCTTAAATGACTAATTGGAGTATGAAACAATTATATAAAGTGGGTTAGGCAGTTGGTAGGGGACTCGCGAAAGAATTGCCTTAAAATTCTTAATGGTTAATTTATTAAAAATGATGGAGCCGAGGGTACTCGAGCGACTTAAGTGAATCATTAAGCGCAAAAGCGAGCGTTATAGTCTAATTGGTTAAAGTCTAGATTCTTAAGCGACTTTGGTTTAATTCCAACTTATATGTTGTTTATAGGTTACCAGACTCGTCCCAGGCCTTTTAACATCCCCAGTCGCTCAGGAAAGTTTTCAACCCGTTATACTGTTGTTGTGATGTATATATGTATATGCATTATCTTGTGATAGATGCATGATTGTTATTAGCAAAATCTTGCAATATATTGGAGCATGCTGATATGGTATATATGCATGCCTGTTTCATAATCTTGATATCTAATTATTGATTCAAATGCTTATAAGTTGCATAATACCTATGCTAGAGATAAGCAGTATTTGCGTATACCCTTAGTATAGGGGACCCAAAGCTGAACATTTTCTAAACCGGGAGTCGATGTTCCCGAGTATAATATATATATATATATATATATATTTATATATATATATATATATATACAGATATAGTTTTCAAAACTATTAATCGAATAAGGTTTATTCGATAACTTTATTTTATTTAATGAATATTATCTTGAATATTTATTCGAGGACTTATGACTCTATTTATTCTATTTAATGAATATTATTTTGAATATTCATTCGAGGACTTATGACTCCGCTTATTTACTAAATAATATTCTTTATTTTATTAAAGAATAATGTTTCGATAATCAAACTTATTTTCGATTATTCAAATAAAGATAGTACTTTCGTATAAGTATATCTTTGGTTATTTAATATTCATTTCAAGTATGAGTTTTAAAACTTCTACTTCAATTATTTTTATAAAGATTATTCTTTATGGGAATATTATTTAAATAATAATATTCATATATTTTCTAATATATTGGGACTGATTTATTTTATTAAATCAACATTACTCCAAACATTCTTAAAAATGTTTTGAATCTTCAAAATGATTTTTAAAAGTTAGGGCGGATCCCAAAACTCATTTTTTTTATATTTAAGATCCTCCTTTCGAAGGGGATTTAAATACTCGCTCAAAACCTGAGGGATCTGGCTCTGTGATGTATTTTATATTCGCAACAAGGTTGCTGTTTTGATAAATGAATTGATTACTTACCCAATGTTCGGGAAGTAAGTCCATTTAATTGAGTCGACATAAGCGATAGGCCGGGGTACGGTCTATCAAAGTGTAAGTGGCTGGGTGGCAGCCCATCAACGCGTAAGAGGTCGGGTGGCGGTCCAGCATAAAGTCCTAATGAGACCAGGGTGATGACCGGTGGGGGATTCATCCATCTACTAGTAGAAAAGGTTAATTATTGGTATCTTTGCCTGATCAGCAAGATATCAGGTTTATGCCAAGGTTTTCTCCTTTCCAAATTCATTGGATATTGCAACTCTGTTTAAAATTTTCATAACAGAGGTTTTCAAGGAGTGTATGAAATGTATATATATAGGTGTATATATATATCGGGACTTATGGAAGTATCTCGTAACTTTATTATTTATAATGATATTTCAAAGATTGAATCTATTCAAGCCTTTTCTTGTAGTCTCATCTATGTGATGAACTTTTGAAACTGATGATACCTTGAATGGTGGTAGTTCAAGTAGTATCCAGAAAAGATATAAGTATATTGGAGTATCTGATAAGTGGCATTTTATACCACTTAGAACGTCTTAAAATGGCTTAAATTGGTGTCTTGAAATCAAGTATTTTGTGTATTTGATGCATTTTTCTAGTGTTTATGCATTTCAGGGTATTAGTTGCATTTCGGGGGAGTAATCAAGAATAAGCCTTGGCATGTGTTCACCATTGCGAAAGGAAAGAATCGGGCAGATTACGGCGAAGAAACAGAGCAAAATCAGATTTTTTCCAGTAAAGGTCTGAGCGCCCGCTCAGCATTGCTGAGCGGCCGCGCAGCAAGCTGAGCGCCCGCTCAGCTATGCTGAGCGGCCGCGCAAGGTCGGGGAAAAAATATATTATTTCAGGACTTCTACTTCTGTTTGGTTTCCACTTCTATGTAATCTGAGTTTTATGGGACTATTATATAAGTAGATTTGAGACGTTTTCACAAGGGGGGATTGAAGAAGATCGTGTTTTTACGCAAGGAGCGAAGGAGATAAGGAAGAAGACCGAATTAGCACACCGCAACGAAGAGGAAGCATATCTTCTTGTGATTCTTGTTTCGTTGTAACGTTGGATGCTAGTTTTCTTGCTTTGAACTTATTTACTCTTGTGACGTACTCTGTTTTAATATAATTAGTTTAGTTATTATTTTCTTGTGTTTGTTTATCATGATTTCATATGAACCCATGATGACGATAAGTGCTATTATGGGCTAATCGTGATCATGGGGTTGCGATGGATTTATTATGGAATTCTTTAGTTAATTGTTTAATACTTTAGTGTGTGATGATTGTATGATATCTAGTATTGGTTGTGCGTAGTCGTCTTATGTGCGTCGCGAA
Source organism: Apium graveolens (assembly GCF_009905375.1). Lineage (NCBI taxonomy): Eukaryota > Viridiplantae > Streptophyta > Magnoliopsida > Apiales > Apiaceae > Apium > Apium graveolens. The sequence goes on along the minus strand of NC_133654.1, from coordinate 13,706,493 downwards.
CATATAAGATAGGGTGTTAATCTCTTGTGAAGCGACGGTGGATCTTGAGATTTAGAACTTGCCATGCTAGCATAGGTTCATGTACGTTGTGCATGATTAGTGGGTAACTCTAACAGTTTTATTTGCCCTATGTAATCAAAAGGAATAACTTGTGCTTAAATCGTTGTGTTGTCAATTTCTGTAGACATATAGGAACTCAACATAATTGATGACTATTCAACTTCTATCTTAATTGTGGATGCTTGGTAGAATGGTATTAGTATAATGAAAGTTGGCTTTTATCAGTTTCGTGTTATTCGATTAACATCATCACTGTCACATGCTAAAGGTAATAACAATGGCTATTGAAGGAAGTAATAATGAAGTTGTGATCTCATGAGTGTTTTATTGTTGATAAATTGAAGTGTTAGTTAAGTGATTAATTAAGTAGTTAATTGTAGTTAATATTTAATCAAAAATTTTAAGTGTTAGTGTCTTAACATTGAGAAGTAATCATACATTGGTGAGTGAGTTTAATTAGACAATAATTTAGTCTGAGTCTCTGTGGGAACAAACTAGAAAGTATTCTATATTACTTGCGAACGCGTATACTTGCGTGAATATTAGCGCGTGTTTTCGCTCTAACAAGTTTTTGGCGCCGCTGCCGGGGACTCGGCGTATTTGTTTAGTTTATGTACTTACCATCATTGGTCATTAGGACTCAGTGATTAGGACGTAGTAGTTAATTATTGTTTTCGGTTATGTTTCAGGTACTTTAGCAAGCGTTTATGCAAACTCGTTCTCGTGCTCGCAAGAGGACTTTAGATACAGCTGAGGAGACAGACGGAGTTCTTGATATTCCGGAGAAGTTAGATTTTGAGGATTCGGATTCAGGAACTGAGCGGAAAGAACCAGTAAACATGGGAGATCGTATTGTTCAAGCTGATCCAGCTCTTATGGATTTTTCTCGGCCTAAAATTGATGACATTCAGTCAAGCATCCTTCATCCGGCTATTCAAGCTAACACCTTTGAAATCAAGCCGGGCACTATTCAGATGGTGCAGAATTCTGTTTCTTTTGGAGGAGCGGCAACTGAAGACCCCAACATGCACATAAGGAATTTTGTCGAGATCTACAGCACTTTTAAGTACAATGGCGTGACTGATGAGGCTATCAAGTTGAGGCTTTTCCCATTCTCACTGAGGGACAAGGCTAAAGACTGGTTACATTCTGAACCAGCTGGGTCCGTCACTACGTGGCAAGATCTTGCGCAAAAGTTTCTGGTGAAGTTTTATCCGATGGCAAAGACTGCTGCTATGAGGAGTGCTCTTACTCAGTTTGCGCAGCAACCTACAGAATCTATGTGCGAGGCTTGGGAATGCTACAAGGAAATGTTGAGAAAATGTCCACATCATGGAATGCCAGATTGGATGGTGATCACTGGTTTCTATAATGGTTTGGGGGCCCAATCTCGGCCCATGCTCGATGCAGCAGCTGGAGGCGCCTTATGGGCTAAAAGCTATACTGAGGCGTATAATCTTATAGAGACGATGGCTGCAAATGAGCATCAAAACCCAACTCAGAGGATGACGTCAGGCAAGGTAGCAGGTATTCTGGAAGTTGATGCAGCCACCGCTATTGCAGCCCAGCTCCAAGCGATATCAATGAAGGTTGATTCTCTGGCTACATATGGAGTTAATCAAATAGCTATGGTTTGTGAGCTTTGTGCAGGTTCTCATGCTACGGATCAGTGTTTTCTTGTCAACGAATCTGTTCAGTATGTGAATAACTATCAGCGACAATAGCAGCCTGTGCCAGTAACCTATCATCCTAACAATAGAAATCATCCAAATTTCAGCTGAGGAAATAATCAGAATGCTATTCAGCCACCATATCAGCAAGGAGTGAGTAAACAGTTTAACCCACCTGGATTCCAGCAACCACAGCAGTATGCTACAAGGCAATCATATCCTCAACAGGGAAGTACAGCTGCACCTACTAGTGCTGATTTTGAGGAACTTAAGCTGTTATGCAAGAGTCAGGCGGTTTCTATCAAGACCTTGGAAAATCAAATCGGTCAATTAGCCAATGCAGTGCTCAATCGTCAACCTGGCACCCTTCCCAGCGACACGGAAGTACCAGGCAGGAAGGAAGCTAAAGAGCAAGTCAAGGCTATTACCTTAAGGTCTGGAAAAGTTGCTGATGCTGAAAAGGCAAAAGAAGGAGAAGCTGAAATTAGATATGAAGAATCTAAGCAAAAGGAGAAAGCGGCGGAGCCAAGGAAGACTACTGTTGAATACACTCTGCCTGAGGCTAATATAGGGGAGAAACAGCTCTATCCTCCACCACCTTTTCCTAAGAAATTGCAGCAACAAAAGCTGGATAGACAGTTCGGGAAGTTTCTGGAGGTGTTCAAGAAACTTCACATCAATATACCTTTCGCTGAGGCTCTGGAGCAAATGCCTAGTTATGCGAAGTTTATGAAGACTATTCTTTCAAGGAAGGTGAAACTGGATGACCTTGAAACCGTTGCTCTCACGGAAGAATGCAGCGCTGTTCTACAGCAAAAGTTACCACCAAAACTGAAAGATCCAGGAAGCTTCACAATACCTTGCACCATTGGCAATCTGACTTTTGACAAGTGCCTTTGTGATTTGGGAGCAAGCATTAATCTGATGCCGTTGTCGATCTTTAAAAAGCTGGATCTTCCTGATCCAAAACCCATATACATGTCGCTACAATTGGCTGATCGTTCCATTACTTACCCAAGGGGCATAGTGGAGGATGTGCTCGTCAAGGTGGATAAGCTCTTCTTTCCTGCAGATTTTGTTATTCTGGATTTTGAGGAAGATAAGAAGATTTCCATAATCTTGGGAAGGCCTTTCTTGGCTACTGGCTGTACCTTGATAGATGTGCAAAAAGGTGAACTTACTATGCGAGTACAAGATCAGGATGTGACCTTCAACGTATTCAAGGCAATGAAATTCCCTACAGAAGATGAGGAGTGCTTAAAAGTGGATGTGATTGATTCTGCAGTTACTTCGGAACTCGATCGCATGCTAATGTCTGATGCATTGGAAAAGGCCTTAGTGGGGGATTTTGACAGCGATGAGGAAGATGGCAACGAGCAATTACAATATCTGAACGCTTCTCCCTGGAAGCGAAAGCTGGACATACCGTTTGAATCTCTTGGTACTTCTGACCTTAAGAATGCTGAAGGAAAGCTCAAACCATCAATAGAGGAAGCACCTACCTTGGAGCTCAAGCCATTACCTGAACACTTGAGGTATGCTTTTTTAGGTGATTCATTTACGTTACCTGTTATTATTTTATCTGACCTTTCAGGTAGTGAGGAAGACAAGCTCTTAAGGATTTTGAGTGAATTCAAATCGGCTATTGGATGGACCATAGCAGACATCAAGGGGATAAGTCCTTCATATTGTATGTATAAAATTCTGCTATAGGAAGGTAGTAAGCCAACTATGGAACAGCAGCGAAGACTGAATCCTATCATGAAGGAGGTGGTGAAGAAAGAAATTCTGAAATGGCTAGATGCGGGCATCATTTATCCTATTTCTGACAGCTCGTGGGTGAGCCCCGTACAATGTGTACCTAAGAAATGAGGTATCACTGTGGTCGCAAATGAAAAGAATGAGCTCATCCCCACTCGAACAGTTACAGGATGGAGAGTATGCATGGATTATAGAAAATTGAACAAAGCCATAAGGAATGATCACTTCCCTCTTCCATTTATTAATCAGATGCTTGACAGGTTGGCGGGTCATGAGTATTTTTGTCTTCTGGATGGTTATTCAGGGTATAATCAGATTTGTATTGCACCAGAGGATCAGGAAAAGACTACCTTCACTTGTCCATTTGGCACGTTTGCTTTTCGCAGAGTTTCGTTTGGGTTATGTGGCGCCCCGACCACTTTTCAGAGATGTATGATGGCTATATTCTCTGACATGATTGGAAATAATGTCGAAGTGTTCATGGACGACTTCTCCGTCTTTGGACATTCATATGATGAATGTTTGAATAATCTGCGCGCCGTACTCAAAAGATGCGTGGAAACTAATTTGGTGCTCAATTGGGAAAAATGTCATTTTATGGTGCGTGAAGGCATTATTCTTGGGCATAAGGTCTCTAACAAGGGTCTGGAGGTGGACAAGGCCAAGGTGGGAGTCATTAAAAATCTTCCCCCATCTAATTCTGTGAAAGGAATCCGTAGTTTTCTTGGTCATGCGGGTTTTTATCGGTGATTCATCAAGGACTTTTCAAAGATATCTAAGCCGTTGTGCAATTTGCTTGAGAAAGATGTGCTTTTCAAATTTGATGATGAATGTTTGGCAGCATTCAAGACTCTCAAGAAGAGTTTGATCACTGCACCAGTTATTACAGCACCAGATTGGACAGAACCGTTTGAGATGATGTGTGATGCAAGTGATTATGCGGTAGGTGCAGTTCTGGGACAGCGCAAGAAAAATCTCTTCCATGTGGTCTACTATGTGAGTAAGACTTTAAATGGGGCCCAATTGAACTACACCACTACTGAGAAGGAGCTTTTAGCTATAGTCTTTGGTTTCGATCAATTTCGATCTTATCTACTTGGTACGAAAGTAACAGTATTCACTGATCATGCGGCTATTCGCTATCTAGTTTCCAAGAAGGATTCGAAGCCGAGACTCATTCGTTGGGTGCTTTTACTTCAGGAATTTGAGTTAGAGATCAAGGATAGGAAAGGTACTGAGAATCAAGTAGCTGACCATCTCTCTAGGTTGGAAAATCACGATTCTACTTCACAAGATAGGACGTTAATCAATGAATCTTTTCCGGATGAGCAGTTGTTCGCAGTTCAGGAGGAAGAACCATGGTTTGCGGATATTGTAAACTATCTCGTCAGCAATGTAATGCCTCCTAATTTTACATCCGCTCAAAAGAAGAAGTTTCTGCATGAGGTGAAGTGGTATATGTGGGATGAACCATATTTGTTTAGACAGGGAGCTGACCAGATCATCAGGAGATGTATCCCGTTCTGTGAGACGGAGGGGATATTACGAGACTGCCATTCCACAGTTTATGGTGAACACTATGGTGGTGAGAAGACGGCAGCTCGTATTCTGCAAGTAGGGTTTTTTTGGCCTACTTTGTTCAAGGATGCTCATCAGTTTGTTTTAAGGTGTGATCGTTGCCAAAAAGTGGAAAATTTGACAAAGAAGGATGAGATGCCATTAAATGTGATGCTTGAAGTCGAGGTCTTTGATGTTTGGGGAATCGATTTCATGGGCCCTTTTATCTCGCCTTGCAATAATCAATACATCTTGCTGGCAGTCGATTATGTCTCAAAATGGGTAGAAGTTAAAGCTTTACCGACAAATGATGCAAAGGCAGTGCTAAATTTTCTTCATAAACAAATTTTCACAAGGTTTGGAACACCTCGGGTAATCATAAGTGATGAAGGATCGCATTTCTGTAACCGTAAGTTCACTTCTATGATGCAGCTTTATAATGTGAATCATCGAGTAGCTACTGCCTATCATCCGCAAACAAATGGTCAAGCGGAAGTGTCTAATAGAGAGATAAAGCGCATTCTAGAGAAGGTTGTTTGTCCGTCAAGGAAGGATTGGTCTTTAAAGCTCGATGAAGCTGTTTGGGCTTACAGAACAACATACAAAACTCCACTTGGTATGTCACCGTTTCAGTTGGTGTACGGTAAGGGATGTCATCTACCTGCGGAGCTTGAGCATAAGGCCTACTGGGCATTGAAGAAGTTGAACCTGGATTTATATGCAGCTGGTAAGAAAAGAATGCTTCAGCTTAATGAACTTGATGAATTTCGACTTCAAGCGTACGAGAATAACAAAATGTATAAGGAAAAGGTGAAGAGGTGGCACGATAGGAAGCTACATCCTAAGTTATTTGTGCCAGGGCAACAAGTTCTCTTATTCAACTCTCGGCTCCGACTTTTTCCTGGGAAGTTGAAATCAAGGTGGTCTGGACCTTTTATTGTCAAAACTGTGTTTCCACATGGAGCGGTGGAAATTTTTGAGAATGATCCGGACCAAGCATTCAAGGTTAACGGTCAGCGGTTGAAGCACTACTATGGGGACATGGCAAACCGAGAAGTGGTTAGTGCCATTTTATGGACTACTTGAGAAGGGTACGAAACGTCAAGCTAATGACGAAAAAGAAGCGCTGCGTGGGAGGCAACCCATGAATTGTTGTTACAGGAACCCTTAGAAGTTAATAACCTATCCAAAAACACAAAAAAAATCAGAAAATAGGGGCTGGAATTTTTTTTTCCAGTGACCCCCTGAGCGCCCGCTCAGCTTTGCTGAGCGACCGCTTAGGGGTCGAGTACCAGATTTTTTTTTTTACAGTTCAGAAAAAAAAAAACAGTTGTAGCCCATAAACCCACGATTTGTTCCCACTACCCCATCATTTTAACCCTTAATTCCTAAACCCTAATCTAATCCACACCCTATATATACATACACCTATCCTACATATCTCCCACAAAATTCCTACACTTAAACTCTCTCCCAAACACCAAAACTCAGTTCTTACACATTTTTTTTCACGAATCAATGACACCCAAGAGAGCACGCACTATTGACAGCAGCATCACAGTTCCTACTGCTGATTCATCGAGGGGTACTGCTGCAAGGCCTCGGTTAATTGACAGAGCTGCGGAGGAGGAGTACACTAGGCTTTTGGGGAAGCCGATTCTGAAGGAGAGAGGGTTTTTACCATCGGGGAGGGATGGTGAGTTGCTACCCATGATTGCAGAGAAGGGGTGGATAGCTTTCTGCGAGTCACCCGAAGTAGTGCCGATGAGTGTGTATGCGAACGCGAAGGCCGAAAAGAATGGGTTTTCTGTGGTCCGAGGGCTGACAGTTGATTATCACCCTGCGGCGATTCGCCGTGTGATTGGACAGCGAGAGAGGAAGCCCGAGGAGGAGAACTGGAATGAAAAGACTGCTTAGGACTTTGACTTGGATTTGATTTGTGCGACTCTCTGTCGACCAGGAACAGTTTGGACCTTCAGGACCGACACTAATGAGTATCGTCACTTTCCGGCGATCGCCATGAACAGGTATGCCCGTGCATGGAATGCATTTATTTGTGCTAATATTTTGCCTTCTTCGCATGCACACGAGGTCACAGTTGAGAGAGCACAGTTGTTTTGGGGAATTCTGAATGAGGAGTACTATGTGGACCTTGGTGAGTTTATCTACCAAGGAATTCTGAAGTTTTTGAGGGGAGCGAAGCATATGAACATCCCTTATGCATCCACGGTTACGAAGCTATGCCAAGCAGTGGGAGTGAACTGGCCGGCTCATGAGCAGTTGCAGTTGCCGGCAGCTCCGATTGATTCTGGCACTCTGAATGGGATGCAGGAGTGGACCGGTGGTGAGCCTGAGGAGCATGGGCTGGGTTATCGTCTTCCAGGAGGGCGTCCAGCACGAGGTGCTACTATGGCTAGGCCAGGGCGTGATGAGGCTGGTTCTTCGAGAGCTCAGGAGGGTGCTGGGTTGGCTGATGCTCAGTATAGGTGGCTTTCACGGCGGATGGATGCCATGTATGAGACGCAGAGCAGGTTTGCTCAGGAGCTCACCCTTGCATTAGGGACTGCTTTTCGGGGCCTTGGAGCTGATATCCAGTGGCCAGTTTTTGGTGAGGACTCTGCATACCCGCCGCCTGATACTCCACCCACTGAGGGTGATGATGATGATGACTCCGAGTAGGTATACCCTGTGTTCCTTTCTACTACCTTCACTGAGGACAGTGAAGATTTTAAGTTTAGGGGTGGTAGTTAAGGAATATTGTGTGTGTGTCATATAGCTGCATATTCATGATAGTTTAGTTCATATAGTTGCATAATTTATGCCATATAGTTTTTTTGTTATGTATGTCATTAGCTCATGCATTTACCATGATCCCTTTTGCAATGATTTATCAACTGAATTATGATATTGATGCGAGTGTAGTGATAGCATTAAAGTGATATTAAGTCGTGTAGGTTGATATGCATGCTAGAAACACTTGTAATTCCATTAAGTCTTAGAGAATGCGTAAGGGCTAGATTGTTGTTATGATTTGGTTGTTTTCGAGGTCAATCTACTTATTATGCTTAGAATTCGATAATAGGTTCTTAGTGATAAAGGCATGAAAAAGAAAAAAATTTGGAGAAAAACAAATGGAATTTGTTGCTAGTTGTGGCTAGGCGTCAAATGGCTAGTAGCCGGCTCACATATGGTGCGAGTAGTCTAGGGTTGAGCAAGATGGAGCGAAACGCACTTGCTCAGAAGTTATAAAAAAAAAATTTAGTTTATGCATAATTGATCTAGAGTGGGCTCTTTGGTATTCGAGTTATTAAGTTCTTAGGGGACTTTGTGCCTAGTGACCTAAGGCTTTTAGAGTCTGGGATCCGCTAACCTAACGCTCGTTACATGGATACCATTGTATAAGTCTTTTGTGGACCTCACTCATTGCACGGTCAAATAAGCATTTGTGTTGTGAATAAAAAGCACGATTCCGTAATAAGCTCCAGAATTCTTGTAGTGTTGTATATCACTTTGTGCCTGGAATTTTTTATTCTTTGTATAATTATTGGATTGCCTTGAGGATAGTCTAGTCATAATAATTGGTCTAGTTCCGAAGCATATCTGTTAAGCATTTGCACACACCACGTTTCTGGCTGTATGTCCGTTTGCATGAGTTTATTGATCTTTAGTTGTCTAACTGCATTCGTTCAGATGTTGCAATTTGGTTGGTTAATCATAGTAAGGGGGATCGCTGCATTTTCATATAGATTGCATTCATGCATGTTTTTTATTTGTTTTTGAGTCTGTGACGCTTGAGGACAAGCATCGATTTAAGTTTGGGGGTGTGATAAGTGGCATTTTATACCACTTAGAACGTCTTAAAATGGCTTAAATTGGTGTCTTGAAATCAAGTATTTTGTGTATTTGATGCGTTTTTCTAGTGTTTATGCATTTCAGGGTATTAGTTGCATTTCGGGGGAGGAATAATCAAGAATAAGCCTTGGCATGTGTTCACCATTGCGAAAGGAAAGAATCGGGCAGATTACGGCGAAGAAATGGAGCAAAATCAGATTTTTTCCAGTAGAGGTCTGAGCGCCCGCTCAGCTATGCTGAGCGGCCGCGCAAGGTCGGGGAAAAAATATATTATTTCAGGACTTCTACTTCTGTTTGGTTTCCACTTCTATGTAATCTGAGTTTTATGGGACTATTATATAAGTAGATTTGAGACGTTTTCACAAGGGGGGATTGAAGAAGATCGTGTTTTTACGCAAGGAGCGAAGGAGATAAGGAAGAAGACCGATTTAGCACACCGCAACGAAGAGGAAGCATATCTTCTTGTGATTCTTGTTTCGTTGTAACGTTGGATGCTAATTTTCTTGCTTTGAACTTATTTACTCTTGTGACGTACTCTGTTTTAATATAATTAGTTTAGTTATTATTTTCTTGTGTTTGTTTATCATGATTTCATATGAACCCATGATGACGATAAGTGCTATTATGGGCTTATCGTGATCATGGGGTTGCGACGAATTTATTATGAAATTCTTTAGTTAATTGTTTAATACTTTAGTGTGTGATGATTGTATGATATCTAGTATTGGTTGTGCGTAGTCGTTTTATGTGCATCGCGAACATATAAGATAGGGTGTTAATCTCTTGTGAAGCGACGGTGGATCTTGAGATTTAGAACTTGCCATGCTAGCATAGGTTCATGTACGTTATGCATGATTAGTGGGTAACTCTAACAGTTTTATTTGCCCTATGTAATCAAAAGGAATAACTTGTGCTTAAATTGTTGTGTTGTCAATTTCTGTAGACATATAGGAACTCAACATAATTGATGACTATTCAACTTCTATCTTAATTGTGGATGCTTGGTAGAATGGTATTAGTACAATGAAAGTTGGCTTTTATCAGTTTCGTGTTATTCGATTAATATCATCACTGTCACATGCTAAAGGTAATAACAATGGCTATTGAAGGAAGTAATAATGAAGTTGTGATCTCATGAGTGTTTTATTGTTGATAAATTGAAGTGTTAGTTAAGTGATTAATTAAGTAGTTAATTGTAGTTAATATTTAATCAAAAATTTTAAGTGTTAGTGTCTTAACATTGAGAAGTAATCATACATTGGTGAGTGAGTTTAATTAGACAATAATTTAGTCTGAGTCTCTGTGGAAATAAACTAGAAAGTATTCTATATTACTTGCGAACGCGTATACTTGCGTGAATATTAGCGCGTGTTTTCGCTCTAACAGTATCTTGTAACTTCATCTTTTCAACTTATATCTGGTTAATGATTATCTTATGCATGACAAAGATTTTCACAAAAATGTTGAGACAAGGTTAGATATATGAGATCACCTTGCAACGATATTTTTATACAGTTATAAACTGGAACTCTGTGTATATTATGCATGGAAGAGGACTTCCAAGATTTTGAAAAGTATATATACATATATACTGAATATTTTGTGACTTGGTCGCGATAAGGTATCAAACTTGGTTCATTTCTTCTTGACCAAGACTTTCATGAGTACTATGAGAATGCTCATATATTGTTAATTATTATACATATTATTTCGGCGGGCTTGTTGCTCACCCTTGCTTTCTTCTTTCATCACACAACAACAGATAGACAAGATGAACAGGATCAAGCTCCCAATTCGCGAGCGGATAGGAAACGTTCCGCAGTTTCCTGTAGGCGTTGATGCCGTTGTAGCCGAGGTATGATCTACCAATAGGCTAGGCTTTCAACTTTTGATGTACCAGACTTATGTATATCTATGAATTGTAATAATGGCGAGGAATATGTAAATTATTCAGAAACCCTTTTTAAGGTGAAATGGTTTATAATTGTGGAATAAAATGACTTGTAATATTTTTGGTATTCATCTCTGAGACTATAACTTGTGGTGTGTGTGTGTATATTGTGGGGTCACAGTATGCAGTAGTTGGTTGACTGTTAATATTAAGTATTGATAAGGGAAATGGAACTCATGACTACCCGAATCCCCGACCCCGGATTTGGGGGTGTTACAGAAATGGTATCAGAGCTAAGCGTTGTAAACCTCAGAGATGAAGTGACGTTAAAATAATAAGTTCACTAAGATAAATAACAACTCTTGCCAAGTTCATAGTCGGACTACCTAACGTAGTGCTGACAGTTAAAACCCTTATGGGAACCCTTATAAATATCATGATAGAAGCGTAGATCGTATATGGTAGCGGGACTCCGAACCCTGAGGTTGAGGAGCAACAGCGCGATGATGTTCATATTGAGGATATAGCGGTTGAGGATGTTGTCCTGGAAGGGATTGTTGTTGAGGAGGATCCCGTGGAGGATCCTGACAAGAATGATTAAAGGACCACTGAGGAATTGATGACCATGGTTAGGGAAACTACCAGAGGTAGGATTGGTCGGTCACTACCGGAGGTTCGTTCAAGTTTGTAAAGATAGTAGCCCCTTTAACGCGGCTTACTCGTAAGACTGAGACGTTCGAATGGACAGAGAAATGCGAGAACAGCTTTTAAGAACTGAAGCAAAGGTTGGTGACGGCCCCTATGATGGCGTTACTGGATGGAAAAGGAGATTTTGTGATGTGTAGTGATGCTTCGCATATGGAATTAGGGTGCTTCTTATACAGCACAACAAGGTAATCACGTACGCGTCAAGACAATTAAGGGAATATAAAATTCGATATCCCCGCCCATGAGCTTAGGCTCGTGGCAATAGTTTTACCCTAAAGATTGGAGGCACTACTTGTATGGAGAGAAGTGCGAGATTTACACCAACCATAGGAGCTCTAGTACATTTTTACGTAGAAAGAGCTCAACATATGCCAGAGGAGGCGGTTAGAGCTAATCAAGAATTATGATTGGGAGATTCTTTATCATTCGGGGAAAGCCAATGTGGTGGCTGATGCTCTTAGTAAAAAGGAGAGACTCAAGATGATAATGTCTTCGGAAGAGTTGATAAGAGATTTTGAGAAAATGGTTATAGAAGTGAAGGTAACCGAAGCCGGTACTAAAAGGCTGTTTGAGATTATAATGCAGCCCGAATTAAGGGAAAAGAAAATCATATTGTGCCAAGAAAAAGTGATGAATGAAGGCAGAGAGCCAATGACTGGAAAAGAGATTAATACCGAGAAAGATGATAAGGCAATAATGAGCTATTCCTACAGAATTTTGGTTCCAAACGTTCAAGAGCTTAAGGACGAGATTTCAGATGGAAGTCATAGTTCGAGGAATAAGATTAAGGGAAAACCCTGAATGTGATAATCAGGGAGGTCGCAATCAAGATGTAAGGAACCCAGAACATAATAAAGTGGGAAACAAGGATTTTAACGTATAAGATAACCCCAATTATGGGAGAAGGATGAAACATTTCATACTGAGAAAACAGAAGTCGAGTAAGAAAAGGAGACCCGGGATGGTACTCTTATACGACAATTCATGGACCTGTCTAAAAAGAACTTAGACTATTATCCCCAACCACTACCCTGAGGAAACAATGCGGTGAGAAATTCTTTCAGGACCTTTAAGTCGCTAAGCTCTCAGAGTTCCAAGGAACAAGCGAACCCAGTAGAGGTGAGAGCCTGGCTAAAGGAAATATAGGAATCATTTGAGATTCTAAATGATGGACGAATCACAAAAGACTGTTTTTGTCACTTACCCTCCTAAGAGAGAGGCCACCCGCTGGTGAAAGACCAAGAAAGGAACGGAGCCAGAGGTTATAATAAACTGATTAAAGTTCAGTCAATTGTTTCGGGAAAGTACTTCCCAAGGTTATGAAGATAGTGTAGAAGCTTTAGAGCCGAAATAAAGGTGGACGGGTATGATAAATTATGAATCTAAGATTGTAAAAGTTATCAACATTTGTTCAGAGGACTAGAATCCCAGAACGACGTGATGTTTGAAGTCAATGATTAGTGGGTTCGTGAAATGATTGCAAGAGAGAGGTAGATAAAAAGAAACTGAAGTGGAAAGGAATATAAAGGTAATAGAGTTGGAGGAATGATAAGGGAGTTAGATATGAGGAAACCCTAAAGACTCGTAGCAATAGAAATAAAAAAAAGTATGTAATCATCAGGATGAGAGTGATTCACCATGAGTTAAAGCTGATGGATGAAGGCATGAGAGATACATATATTTTATCCCCTTTAAGTTGGGAGGATTCGAGGAAACCTTGAGATAGTTCGAAGAATAAATAATGAGACGCGGATGGACTGAGGAGACAAGAAAGTAAGAAATTAGGAAAAATTGGATGAAGGAAGTGACCTTCAAGAATGTAAAGTGTAAGACCGGTGGCAGGATACCCAGAAAGGGAGACGCCAGGTATGAAAGACATCCCAACATTGAGATGACTGTTGAGATAAACAACAAAAGTAAATGAGGAATTATTAAGAAGAAGTTCACGTTGAGCACGACCAATATCTTCTAGAACATCCCTGTTATCATTACTGAATCAGGCAAGAAAAGTAACTAACCGTAGTTATCTTTTGGAGGCCATATTGATTGACCTCATTTTGAATACAGATGTTATTGTGAAATTAGGCATATACTGTCGAGATGGGAATGATTGAATAAGATACCTTTATCAGGGATATATGACTTTATTTATCCATGTAAGGATTCAAGTACCTTTTTAAAGTTGGAATTAAGGATAGAACATCGGTAACTTAAAATGAATCCTAGGGGAATGCATAAAGGTTGGAATTTCACCCTTAATAGGGATAGTATGAGTTTTGAAAGTATGAATTGGAAAGGAGTAAGGTAATAACAACCTTTAAGGATCAGTGGAGAAATTTTTCAGAAGTATATAGACAATTGTTCTAGTATTAGTAAATGGTATTTTGATATGCCCTGTATCTAGGGAATACAGGAGGAACGATTCAAGGATAACCTTAGAGGTTTTACAAGGAAAAAGGTAATATTCAAAGTTCTCAAGAATAGAAATTTTGATAAAGAAAATATGGCATAATTATAATAATGCCAGGTGGGCACGTGTTGAACCATAAGAAAGTATAGATCGACCCAATGAAGGTCGAGATTGGTGAAAACGAGAAGGACCCAAGATAAGAGACGTCCTAAGTATGATCGAGAGTCGGTCGTGACAATGTTCACATCTAAAGACTAAGGCAATGACTTATGGAAAAATGGTGATTTTTTTTTCTCACTAGGATTTAAGAAAAGCATTTTCACATAAGCAGTGATTGAAATGAGGTAGAAAATTTAGTTGGAGGTGGTTAAAATGACATTGATTGTAAGGAAATTTTACTATCAGGAAAGGCCAAAGAGGTGGCCGACACTTTAAATGTAAGAGGATAATTATAGGCGCTCGTGCCAGAGGAATACAGTGATGATGGTTGAAGCTGTGAAGGTTGTATTATGGTTTGGAAGATTGACATTCCTTCTGATGACTGTGCAATACCCAACCGTAATAGTAGTTTGGTAAATGTTTAATTCGTGTAATCGCCATGAGCGGGCTATCTATCTTAGAAGGTACTATCTTGAGATAAGCCAGGACCATGTTACGAAATGACTAAATGAACCTTTGAGATGCATGTCTCCCAATAAAGACATATGGTTAATAATGGTATTAAGCTGCTATCATTGCTTTGATTAAAATCTTCTGCAATTTTATATGCTTCATGTCATGAAAGTATGTCAGGATCTGGAGTATTCTTCATGAATTATGAATGGTGATTATGTTAACTCCTTAGAAGAATTTGATACGACAGGTATGGACTCCGTATGGTTAGCTATTAAGATTCCAAGGAAAACGAATGACGATAGTAGGTCAGGGGTGGACCATAGTAATGCAGAAACGATTCTTTGAATAATGAGCCGATTACAACCGTGAGAGTTGTAGTGTAATGGATGTTGAGATTGGGTACAACTAATCGGGTTGTGGTGATGTATAAGTTATCATTAATAGACTAATTAAGTCAATTATTTACCTATTGAATACTTATTCCTTCTTATCAATAGAGAGTCGTATTACTATACGAGGAAGGTTGCGGTGCAAGCATAGAATTCTAGTAACGATGATGTCTAGAATGAGATCCCAGATTTGATTTTCGATGTCGAGGGAGTTTCAAAGGTGATTGTGTATAAGCTCGAGCAAGAGCATGGGTCCATAGAATGATGGACAGAATATCAAAAATATTTAGGCATGTGAAATACGATGCTATAATACCTGATGTTGATATATATACATATATGTTTTGTTCTCCTATAACAAACCTCTATAGATCAGAGGTAGATTCCAAGCCAGATATTTTGTGGCAGTATATTATATATATATACAATTCTCTTCAATTCATTATTTTCTCTCCTTTTCATTTTGTATAAGCTGAGAAGAACAACCCTTCCAGAAGGGGAGGTATTGCCTGTTATTCCCAGTGGACTAACAATGAGATTTACAGAAGGGGGGTTGAATGTAAATCTCAAAACTTTTTTAAGTTTTGAGCAGTTTCTAAGGCTAAGTGTTTTAGAGAGCAAATGTATGTGAATTGCTTGAAGCTAATACAGACAGATATATATTCAAACATAAATGTAAAGAACACAAAGAACTTAAAAACTTTTCTGGTGGATTTGTTGTTCCATCAGAGATGTGTTATTTCAGAAAATCTGTGATTCAAAGAATTAAATCACAGTTGCGTCCTAGTACAAACTAGATGGTTTTCTCTCTTGATTTTTCTAAACAGCTCTGGAAAATTCATACACTAATTACTAGCTGCTACTTGGTTTATATATCACCAAGTTTACAAGTGAAGACAAAACTGTAAAATACAATTAAAAGATTCTTCACATGTTTCTTCTTCATTTCTCTATCCAATGCAATTTAGGTTTAGCTGTTAATCTTTGAATACTTCCTTGTTTGCACCAGAATGGAAATGCTGCATTTTCTTAATTCCTCCTAGAGGCTGCCACATTCCAGTTTGTCTCTGTTAACCCATGTGCCTCTGTCAGCTTATGAATTGTCACTATCAACTGCTATTGAATTAAGCATCCGTTGAAGCTTTCATCCGTTGATGACTTTATCCATTGAAGCTTTATCCGTTGAAGCTTTATCCGTTGATGCATTAGCAGTTGAAGCTTTATCCGTTGAAGCACTCATCCGTTGATGGATGTTATCCGTTGAAGCTTTAGAGACACCCGTTGAAGCTTTGTTTCTCATCCGTTAAAGGTCTTTAATATCAGTTGATACTACTTCACTTATACAAAATTATATGGCATGAAATATTTACAATTAGCCCTCCTATTTGCATATCCACTAGTAGTCAACATGACTGATAATTTCCCACAACATCTAAGAATTACAACTTAAATACAGAGAATGAAATGTGCTACAATACTAAACTTATTTCTAAGTAAAGCTACTCCTTCAACGGATAGCCAAGATGGTCTTATCCGTTGAGGCTACAAACACTAGATTTCTACTTAAGTGTTTTGTTTTAACTTATCATCAAACTAATACACATATTCCTAACAATCTCCCCCTATTTATGTCTACTAGAACTGTAGGCATAAATTTGGGTTTAACTTGATGATAACAAAACACTTATCAAACATATGAACTGAAATAAAGTAGAAATCCAAAAGTGCTGCAAAAATGTGTATACTGAGATAGAATTGAAGAATTACATTGTTTCCAAGGGTGCTCCTTTAGCCTGAGTAGATTAATTTCTTTTCCTTTGATCCCTTATTTTCTTCCCTAGCCTCCTGTCATTCTCCTCTATTTGGAGTTAGAGTTGTCTGTAGAATTCAGCTTCATCTTCTTCATTGATGTCCAACTTAGTTTGCATATCCTTGAGAGTTTCATTACTGGCAATCTTGAGCTGATCTTCAAGTCTGAAAAATCTTCTGACTCCTTTATTGTCTCTGAACTCCATCAACCAATGAGGTGATTTATGAACTGTAATTCCTCTCTCTGGAATGAGTAATGTTCTTGGCAAGGCATTGGGCTCCCACCAAGTTTTCCTTATGCTGGCAATCTTGTTGAGAATCTCATTTTTGGCAGACCTGGTAAAGCCAGAATTCCTTTTTATAGCTGAGTAGACACTAACCAAGGTAGAATAGCCTTCATTCAGAATTCTGTAAAGAGGCCAAGTCCTTTCCCCACTTCCTTTATATTTGAACACTAGTCTTTCTGGAAGCTGTCTGTAAGCCTCTATTCCCCTTACTTCCTCCAGCTCATCCAGATAGAGTTCAATGTCTGAAAATTCCTTTATGTCACAAATGTGAACATAATCATCCTTTGAGGCTTGTGGCTTAGGCTTAGGCTTCTGAGTGAATTTGATTGAGGTTAGAGGATGTGTTGATTTGATTTTTCTTTTCTGTTTCTTTGATGGTGGAGAAGTGGTTAAGAAGGTGGGCAATTTGATGGTGTCCCAATCAATTGGTTCCTCCTTAGGAGTGATTGTTTCACCATGGATGTTTATGAAGGGGTCAGGCACAATGGGTTCAGGAATAGAAAGTAGTGGTTTGGATTTTGATTGGGTTTCTTCAGTTTCATCTACCATCTTCCTTTTTGCATTGGCCTTCATACTGTTCCCTTTCTGCCATTCCTTTCTTTCTTTCCTTACTTCTTTCTTCCACATCATCACCAAGTATGTCCCCCATACCTACATCTTCACCCTTGTCTTCAATTTCTTTCTTTTCTTCAGCTTGACTTGACTTTAGCTGCTTTTCAAGCTTTGCTTGTGCTCTTTTGCCAGCCTTTAGCTTTTTAGCTTCTTCCTTAAACCTTCTGGCTTCTTCCCTCTTGGCTATTGAGAATTTGGGATGTCCTTGTATCACACAGATACTCTTTCCCTTTCTAAAGATAATAGCCATGTTCATTCTTTCAACCACATCCTTGGTCTCCTTGTGCTTCATGATATTACCACCCAAAACCTTGTCTTCATCAGGCTTTGGAAGAGGAAAATCCACTTCTTTAAACTGAGCAAGGCTTAGAGGGTTCTTTGTAGAGTTCTTATTGGATCTGTTATTGGGCTTGAGAACCATAGGTTTCAGATTCTTGGAAGAAGTCTCTCCAACCTTATTCCTCCTTACTGGCTTGAGCTCCATAATGATTGGCTCCACCTTTGTGCTATGCTTCACAGATTGTGATTTTGAAGTTGTAGAACCAAGAATTTGTTGCATCCTTTCATCAATTTTCTTCCTTTGCTCTTTGACTTTCATCTCAGCTGCTGCTATCTGGATTAGATCAATTCCATCAAGCTTTCCTTTGATTTGAAGTGTTGGAGAAGTGGTGATGGCAGGAACTAGCACTTTAGATATTTGAACTCTTGTTGATGGCTCTCCTTCCCCTTCCCCTTTATTCTCCCCCTTTTTGTTATCATCAAGGATAGGGGTCAAGCCTTGTGCTTTTTCCAGCTGCAATAGTAGATTTGTCTGAGATTGTTGATTTTGAAGAATGGTGACCACAGAGTCTTCAATGACTTGAACTCTGTTTTCCAACTTGGCCAGCCTCTTGTCAGCATCAGATTTTCTCCTCAATCTCAGCAACAAATCTTGCATTGTACCATAAGGCATGACTGAATCCAACTTCTCAGAATTGTAGGATTTTAGATCAGCAATATCATTTTTGAGTTCATCCACACTCAAATTCTGTCTGATGTGCTGCAACTGCAAGAGATGCACAGAGTCTAGATGAGCTTGAAGAATACCCTTGGTATCAGCATCTGTAGTCTCCTGAAGGGCCTTTTGAATAGCCATAACTTGCTTGATTAAAGCTACACCAAACTGTCCTGGTGTAGATTTCTTTGTCCATGCCCATTTAGGTAAATCTGGAACAGAACTTGGGCCTGCATCTCCCCCTGAGTTCATGCTCCCATCCAAAGAAATAGAGTCATCATCATTAGAATTTACTTCAAATTCTTCAGATGGCTCACCAGCTTGAGAAGGCATCCTATTAACAGCAGCTTTATCTCTTTGAAGAGATTCTGAAGTGTGCACTATGTTCAAAGTCTGCTCTGCCTCCACATTGTCCTAAGCAGCCAACAGTTGATAGGCTGAAACAGGATGAGTAAAAGTGTCAGCATCCAAGGAAATGTTATCAATTTCAGCTTTGTAATGTTGCTGAAATTGTCTTCCCTTTTCAGCATCAACCACAATCATTGACTCACTAGTAATGGCTGGATCCACCCTTATAGCTTCTGTACTTTCTTTTCTCTCATTTTCTCTATATTCTTGCATCAGGGGCTCCCTCTGGCTCACACACACCCTCACACCCTCACCCTCACCTGCTAAGGCGGCACTCCCCTCACTCACTTTTGCCATGCTAGAAGAAATAACAGCATATTTTGACTCTCAACCTCTCCTTTTTCCTGGGAGCAACCCAGCCTCTCATTCAAATTATCACTCCCTTCCCTCAATCCTAGAAGTGATTGTACAGTAACCATGTCTTCTACACTTGGAATTGATTCAGTTATATGTGTAGAGACCATCAACGGATAGGGAGTATCCGTTGAGGTGGAAACTGATGATATCAACGGATAACTGCTGTTAAGCTTATCCGTCGAAGAACAACCACTTGTGCCCCTTGTGTTGAAACTAGGGTTTTAGCCTTCTTTCTTCTTGAAAAGGCTTTGATAGGTGACTGTATGGCTTCAGTGTCCCTCCCTCTTTTGTTCCGTGTCCCTGGTTGGGGACTATTTTGAATAGCTGCATCCTTTTGGGATGATGCAACTAGGGATGTGTTTGACTCCTTTGGAACCAACGCAGTCTTTTGAGAAACTGTGTGGCTTCATCACATGTTCCCTTATGAAGTGGTACTTGATGTCAATGTGCTTAGTTCTTGAGTGCTGCACTGGATTTTCAGTAATGGCAATGGCACTTGTGTTGTCACAGAATATATGAATTTTGTCAACAGTTAGTCCATAGTCAAATAGTTGATTCCTCATCCACAGTATCTGTGCACAGCAACTACCAGCAACAATGTACTCAGCTTCAGCTGTTGATGTTGAAACAGAATTTTGCTTCTTGCTGAACCATGACAAAAGCTTATTCCCTAGGAATTGACAGGTGCCAGTTGTGCTTTTCCTGTCTATTTTGCAACCTGCATAGTCTGCATCTGAGTAGCCAATTAGATCAAAACCAGAATCTCTAGGGTACCAAATTCCTAGATTTGGAGTCCCTTTGAGATATCTGAAAATCCTTTTAATAACCACTAAGTGAAACTCTTTAGGGTCAGCTTGAAATCTAGCACAGAGACATGTAGAAAACATTATATCAGGTCTACTGGCAGTTAAATATAAAAGTGAGCCAACCATGCCTCTATAACTTGAAATGTCTACAGACTTTTCAGCCTTGTTTAATTCGAGCTTGGTGGCAGTGGCCATGGGAGTTTTTGCAGATGAACAATCCATTAAGTCAAACTTCTTTAAAAGATCATAAATATATTTAGTTTGACTAATGAAAATTCCACCACTAACTTGTTTAACTTGTAAACCAAGAAAATAAGAGCTCTCCCATCATGCTCATTTCATATTTACTTTTCATTAACTTAGCAAACTTTTTACAAAGCTTATCATCTGTAGACCCAAATATAATATCATCTACATAAATTTGAACAAGTATTGTAGAGCCATTAACATTTCTAAAGAAAAGAGTTTTGTCAACAGTACCTCTTGTGAAGTGATTATCTAGAAGAAATTTTGACAAAGTCTCATACCAGGCTCTAGGTGCTTGCTTTAGTCCATAGAGTGCTTTCAACAGAT
This sequence comes from Apium graveolens, assembly GCF_009905375.1. Lineage (NCBI taxonomy): Eukaryota > Viridiplantae > Streptophyta > Magnoliopsida > Apiales > Apiaceae > Apium > Apium graveolens. The sequence goes on along the minus strand of NC_133654.1, from coordinate 13,685,734 downwards.
AATACACATAGTCTGGAAAATTTGGATCTTCAAATCCTGGAGGTTGGCTTACATAAACTTCTTCCTCCAATTCCCCATTCAGAAATGCACTCTTGACATCCATTTGATAGACCTTGAAATTGGCATGGGCTGCATAGGCTAGAAAAATTCTGATGGCTTCAAGTCTTGCAACTGGAGCAAATGTCTCATCAAAATCTAATCCCTCTTGTTGAGAATAGCCTTTAGCAACCAATCTGGCTTTATTCCTTATGACAATGCCATTTTCATCCATCTTGTTTCTGAATACCCATTTTGTGTCAATAGAACTCTTGTTCTTTGGCTTGGGTACCAGCTTCCATACTTTGTTCCTTTCAAATTGGTTTAGCTCCTCTTGCATTGCTAAAATCCAATCTGGATCCAATAGAGCTTCTTCCACTCTCTTAGGTTCCTCCTGTGATAGAAAGCTACTATACAGACATTCATCTTGAGTAGCCCTTCTAGTTTGCACTTTAGATGTAGCATCACCAATGATCAGTTCAAAAGGGTGATTCTTGGTCCATTTCCTTTGAGGTGGTAGATTAGCTCTAGATGAGGTTGCCTCAGTATTGTCATGATGTGGGATAGAATGTTGATTGGTTGAAACTCCCCCTGAGTTGCTGATCCTTTTAAGGGAATTGGGAGTTCTATCAACTGATGAAGTGAAATGATTATACGTTGACAGACTGTGATCAACAGATGCTTCATTATGAACTTCAACGGATGATGCACTTTGTCTTTCAATGGATGCTGCATTGCTTCTATCAACGGAAGCTGAATTATGACTTTCAACGGATGCAACATTCTGTGCATTATCGAAAGGCAGATTTTGAATTCTTTTCAAGGTGCGTTCTCCATCATTCTCATCTTCACTATCATCACAATATATCTCAATGTTGTCAAATTTGAGTCCTTCATGATGTCCCTCATCTGTTAGTCCATCAATCTTTTTATCATCAAACACAACATGCACAAATTCCATGACAATGTTGGTTCTTATATTGTAGACCCTATATGATTTTCCAGCAGAATAACCAACAAATATTCCTTCATCAGGCTTTGCATCAAACTTCCCTTTGTGATCAGGTTGATTCCTTAGAATGTAGCATTTGCAACCAAAGACATGCAGAAAGTTTAAAGTTGGTTTTCTTTCTTGAACAATTGATAGGGAGTCATGCCTTTTACCTGATTAATTAGAGAAATATTCCGAGTGTAACATGCACAGTTAACAGCCTCAGCCCAAAAGTATGTTGGGAGTTTTGACTCTTCAAGCATTGTTCTTGCAGCTTCAATTAGTGATTTGTTCTTCCTTTCCACCACACCATTTTGTTGTGGAGTCCTTGGAGCTGAGAACTCATGCATGATCCCATTTTCTTCACATAATAACTTCATGGTTGTATTCTTGAACTCAGTTCCATTATCACTCCTGATATTCCTTACTTTGAAATCTAGATGATTGTTGACTTGCTTGATATGATTGATAATGATTTCACTAACTTCATCCTTTGATCCAAGAAAATAAGCCCATGAAAACTTTGAGAAATCATCTACAATCACTAGGCAATATCTTTTCCTTGAAATTGACAATACATTGACTGGTCCAAAAAGATTCATGTGTAGCAGTTGTAATGGTTCATCAATTGCTGATTCAAGCTTCTTACTGAATGATGCTTTCTTTTGCTTTCCTTTCTGACAAGCATCACACAGTCCATCCCTTGTGAATTCCACTAGAGGGATTCCTCTAACTATGTCCTTTTTTACTAGATCATTCATTGTCTTGAAATTCAAATGGGACAGCTTTTTGTGCCATAGCCAACTTTCATCTGGACTTGCTTTGCTGAGAAGACAAGTAATTGATTCTGAATCTGTAGAGTTGAAGTCAGCTAAGTACACATTCCCTTTTCTAACTCCAGTTAGAACCACTTTGTTGTCCTTCTTACTTGTGACAACACAGGCTTCAGAATTGAAGGAAACAGTATTCCCTCTGTCACATAGTTGACTGATGCTCAATAGATTGTGTTTGAGACCATCAACTAATGCAACTTCATCAATGATGACATTTTCTTTTAAAATCAAGCCATATCCCATAGTGAACCCTTTACTGTCATCTCCAAAGGTTATGCTAGGGACAGCTCTCTCCTTGAACTCTGTAAGCAGGGTGAAATCTCCTGTCATGTGTCTTGAACAACCACTGTCCAAGTACCATAGATTCCTTCTTTTTCCCTGCACACAACAAAATCAATCAAGTTGATTTTGGTACCTAAGTTTCCTTGGGTCCAGCCTTGTTAGTCTTTTTCCTAGACTTCATTCCTCCTGCATCTCTTGACTTAGGTAACTTTGGGTCAACCCTGGTCTCAGATGTAGTTGGTTAAAGTGTAGGGTTAGTCACAGAATCATTTAGCACATTTGGTTGAATTAGATAAGGCATAGATTGTGCAAACATATTATTCCACATAGGCATGTTGTATGGCATCTGAGGCATACTAAATGCAGTAAAATAAGGATTATTAACATATGGCATGTTTGCAAAATGTGCATGAGGATTCTGATGAGACATAACAGGCATAACATGCAGAGGTGACATAGACATGTTAGGCATGGAGGGAGTTAAAGGCATGGGAGCATTCTTAACAGATTTGCAGTTGTCAGATAGATGATTAACACTTTTATAATGCACACAGCTTTTTCTAGGAGCATACTTATTAGGTGTGTAATTGTTGTGTTTGTTAATCCCTACCTTCCCATTTCTATTAGATTTTCTTTTAGTTTCCTTTTTATCCTCAACCAACTTAAGCCTATTTTTCAACTGATCTAAAGTCATGTGTCCTATATTCACCTTCCTGGCATCTTTGGATGTGCTAGCTCCTTCTTTGACAAAGTTCTTGAAAGTTGAACCAACCTTTTTATTGAGATTTTTCTTTTTAGAATCACTTGCCAGTTTTAATTGATGAGCCTTCAACGGATGCTCTTTTTCTTCCTTCAAAGGATAACTTTCATCATCCGTTGATTCCACATCCGTTGACAATCCATCAATTAATTCTAACTCCTTTTTGTTTTTCTTCCAGGCATTCTCACAGAATGATTCAATTCCCTGAACCTTGACAATCTGAGCACTAACATCCCTAGATGTTTTCCAGGCCTTGATTACCTCTTGCTCACTTTCTAACTGTTTAGAAAGAATTTCTACTTTCTTAACAGTTTCTTCTAGTTCACTCTCAACAGTCAAGCATTTAATTTTAATCTTTTCAAGCTCAATTACCTGATTCTCTAACACAACATTCCTATCACTTAAAAACAAGTTATTCTCTTTGATTCTTCTGTTTTCTTTAGCTAGTGATTTAAGGGAAACACGCAAATGATATAATTCATTGGACATATCATTTATGGCTTCATTGCATTCAATCTTAGAAAGCCGAGAGAGATCAGTAGTAATTACCTGGTTGCTTGATGAACTAGTCTCATTTTCATCAGAATTAGCCATCAGGGCTAGGTTGACATATTCCATATCATCATCTTCATTGACTCCATCTGCTGCCCAATCATCTTGAGTCAGAAAGCTCTTTCCTTTTGTTTGAGCAAATTGAAATATTTCTTTTTGTAATCAACTTGCTCAAATTTCTTCTTATCAGAGGATGGTTTTCTGCACTCATTTGCAAAGTGTCCGCTTAAGCCACAGTTATAACATTTGAACTTAGATTTGTCAACCATGTTCTTGTTTGACTTAGTGAATTTTGCATTTTTCCTGAATTTCATCTTTGCAAACCTCCTGGACAGAAAAGACAGATGTTCATCAACATCATCAGAGCTGGAATTGTCTTCATCCTCAGCTACTTGCTCATTTCCCTTGCTTGATTCTGATTTGCCTGTGCCAATTTTGAGATTTGGCATTTTCTTTTCCTCATTCCTGGCTTCAATTTTCTCAATATCAGCTACAAGTGCAACTGATCCTCCTTTTCTCTTTCCCTTTTCCAACATCTCATCTTGCTCCATTTCAAGTTCATAGGTCTTTAAAATTCCATATAATCTTTCAAGTGTGAAGTCCTTATAATCTTGAGAATTTCTTAGAGAAAAAGTCATAGGCTTCCATTCCTTTGGTAGAGACCTCATAAATTTTAAATTGGAGTCCTTGACTTGGTACACTCTGCCATACAGCTTTAATCCATTCAACAGTTTCTGAAATCTGTTGAAGGTATCATTCAATGATTCTCCTTCTTTAAAATGAAAATATTCATACTGTTGAATGAGAAGCTACATTTTGTTTTCTCTAACTTGCTCAGTATCTTCACAGATAAGTTGCACAGTATCCCAAATTTCCTTAGCAGTTTGGCTGTTAATAACATTGTCAAACATATCTTGATCTAGGCCATTAAACAGAATGTTCATGGCTTTCTTGTCCTTGTGAACTTCTTCAATATCTTCAACAGTCCATTCTGCTTTTGGCTTGGGAATACAATGTCCAACAACAACTGTTGCAGTAGCAGCTGTGGCCACCTTGTGAGGGATGTGAGGACCATTTTCAATGCAGTTGATGTAGCTTTCATCTTGAGAGAGAAGATGTAAATGCATCTTCACTTTCCAGTGATGATAGTTTTCTCTTTCTAGGATTGGAATCTTTACACCAATATCCTTCTTACTCATGATGTTAGCAGAATAGATCTTTAAACTCTTTGTATGTTAAGAGCTTGCTCTGATACCAATTGTTATTCCCAGTGGACTAACAATGAGATTTACAGAAGGGGGTTGAATGTAAATCTCAAAACTTTTTCAAGTTTTGAGCAGTTTCTAAGGCTAAGTGTTTTAGAGAGCAAATGTGTGTGAATTGCTTGAAGCTAATGCAGACAGATATATATTCAAACACAAATGTAAAGAACACAAAGAACTTAAAAACTTTTCTGGTGGTTTTGTTGTTGCACCAGAGATGTGTTATTTCAGAAAATCTGTGATTCAAAGAATTAAATCACAGCTGCGTCCTAGTACAAACTAGATGATTTTCTCTCTGGATTTTTCTAAACAGCTCTGGAAAATTCACACACTAATTACTAGCTGCTACTTGGTTTATATATCACCAAGTTTACAAGTGAAGACAAAACTGTAAAATACAATTAAAAGATTCTTCACATGTTTCTTCTTCATTTCTCTATCCAATGCAATTTAGGTTTAGCTGTTAATCTTTGAATACTTCCTTGTTTGCACCAGAATGGAAATGCTGCATTTTTTTGATTCCTCCTAGAGGCTGCCACATTCCAGTTTGTCTCTGTCAACCCATGTGCCTCTGTCAGCTTATGAATTGTCACTATCAACTGCTATTGAATTAAGCATCCGTTGAAGCTTTCATCCGTTGATGACTTTATCCATTGAAGCTTTATCCGTTGAAGCTTTATCCGTTGATGCATTAGTAGTTGAAGCTTTATCCGTTGAAGCACTCATCCGTTGATGGATGTTATCCGTTGAAGCTTTAAAGACATCCGTTGAAGCTTTGTTTCTCATCCGTTGAAGGCCTTTAATATCAGTTGATACTACTTCACTTATACAAAATTATATGGCATGAAATATTTACAATTAGCCCTCCTATTTGCATATCCACTAGTAGTCAACATGACTGATAATTTCCCACAACATCTAAGAATTACAACTTAAATACAGAGAATGAAATGTGCTACAATACTAAACTTATTTCTAAGTAAAGCTACTCCTTCAACGGATAGCCAAGATGGTCATATCCGTTGAGGCTACAAACACTAGATTTCTACTTAAGTGTTTTGTTTTAACTTATCATCAAACTAATACACATATTCCTAACATTGCCGAATGACTATCTATCTATGTGATAGAAGCCTAGTAGGATACCACATGTTGTTTAATTGCTTGTCAAGTACTAAAGGCTGGACACCTTCTGTACTAACTATGGGATATAACAAGTGTTCATGATCATAGTGATCTCTCAATAAATTCTTTTACTTCTATATGAAGGACCAAGCTTCTGAAGATGGAAGCAGCTAGAAAGGAGTAGTATCAGCGCGGTGGTATTCCGAATCTAACGCGTTCATGATACTAAGGTTGACGCGGTTATTAAAAGGTTATAAAATACTAACGAGCAAAAGTGTAACCAGTATAGTATTATGTACGGAAGATAGTAATGATTACGAACAAGAAAAGAAGGAGTATTGAGAAGCAAAAGCTATAGTGTTAGAAGCTATTATGAGAGTCTGTGTAATAGACTTGAAAGAATTTGGAATGATCATTTATCACGAATTGAGTTTTCATACAACAATAGATCATATGTCATTATCGAGATGTCGCCTTATGAGATCCTTGAGGGAAGACAATGTCGATCTCCCTTATGTTAGGATGAAGTTGTAGAGCGCAAGATGCTCGAACCAGCAGTAGTCCAAAGGACCAAGGATATAATAGATCTAATCAGAGGACAACTGGTAGTAACCCAAGATGGACATAAGAAGTATGTTAAATTGACACGAAAGGACAAAGAATAGGAAGTAGGGGACCTAGTGCTGTTATAGGTATTCCTTTGGAAAGGATGAATGAGGTTCGGATAGAAAGGAAAGCTAAGCCCATGAATTATTGGCCCCTTTGAGGTATTAAGACTTATTGGGAAGTTAGCATATGAGCTAGCCCTACCCCCCGAAACTGTAGCGAGTTCATAACGTGTTCCGCGTATCAATGTTAAGAAAGTGTAATCCGGATGCCAGACAAATAGGGGCATATGAGCGCATAGGTATGCAACCAAACGTAACCTATATGGAGCAACCAGCAAGGGTATAGATCGAAAAGGAACAAGTGCTTAGGAGAAAGGTTATCGTGCTAGTCAGGGTATTGTGGCAGAACCACAATGTGGGAAAATTGACTTGAGAGTTAGAAGGCACAATGCTAGAAAAGTACCCCCATTTGTTTTCTATCTGATTCTAAGGACGGAATCCTTTTAAGGAGGGGAGACTGTAATAACCCCAAAAATTTTGAACTTTTTTGTAACCCTTATGAATAGTGATTTTGCTGATTATGCTGAATAAGAAAACTTTTCATGCCACGCTATGTAGGGGTTCTTTTATTGATATTCTGAGATCTTATTAGTACTCTATATGGTATATAAGTGTATGTAAAGATCGTCAGAATCCAAATTCGAACACTTTGATTTTTCCCGAAAACCCACCAGATACAGAAAGAATTAAGTATAAGGTAACATGATTAAAAGGATTTTAATTCAAGGATTATAAGAGAGGATCATAAAAGGAATATAAAATATTGAGAAAGGTTTAAGGGAACCTAAGTAATGAGATCCCGGGTATGATCCCTCAAACGATAAACGAGAACGAAAGTTAAGCGAACCGTATAACAGATAAGCGATCATTAGCCAAGTAATTAGGGGTTAATCAAAGAGGTTAGTGGGTGATGATGTCATCACACCAATAAGAAGAAGACAAGTGTAAGAAAGATGACATAGGCATGGACATAAGCATGACAAAAAGGAGGGATTGGTTGGTTGATTGTGAACCATTCATTCTTTACCATGGTAAAAAAATTCTAATTAATTGTCAAAGCCAAAAGGGAATCAACCAACAAATAACATAACACCAAAATCAAAAGCAACCAAAACATACACATTTTTCTTCTTCCCCCATCTATTGCTCTCGGCTTTTGGAAGAAAAACAAGGAGGAGTTTTTCAAAAACCCAAGCTACACACCTTCAAAAATTATAAGGTTTGTTTCTTTAGCTTCCATAATTCATAACTTAGTTATGCTATAAGTTTGGATCCAAGAATCCAAGGTTTACCTATTTAATAATTTCCTAAAAGTTTAGGGTGAATGGTAACTTTCAAGAATAAATTTTTGATTTTTGATTTTATTTGTAAGGATAAGGTAGCTTAAGCATAGATCAAGGCTTCCATGGGCATTCCAAGGATCTTTCTTTGATTAAAAGCTTCAAGGAAGGTATAATCTCTTAACCTAGCCTTATTATTGAATATTAAGAGCTTTTTATGAGTAGTATAGTTCATGAGAAGCATGATTATTGTATATTTAGAGTTGGGTTGGTTTTGTAATGTTTTTGAAGTAGTAAAGCTTAATTATTGGTTAATGAACTTAAGTATAGCTTTTAGTTCATGATTGAGAGTGGTATAAATTGGAAATCTTGAGATTTTGGGGCTGTTTAAGTAAAGTATGGATGGAGTTTGGTTGTAGTAATGATTGTGGGTTGATTGTGGATTGATTTGGAGTGGTATAAATTTGGTAATCGCGTAAATATAGCCGTCATAATGCCTGATTTACCTTAGACTGCTTTTGTTCTTAACATCAGGACGAGTGAACTCACTGTTAGGTTTCGACCATTGCCATGATTAGATAGTTCATGTTACGAGCTTCGTTTTGATATGTAGTTCGCTTGAATCCGATGTACGGTTTAGGAGAAACGACCGTTTTAAGTAACGGCGTTTCGCGACCAAACCATTACCCCTCGCTTTACTTTGAAACCTTGGTTAAGGCCCTTAAATGACTAATTGGAGTATTAAACAATTATATAAAGTGGGTTAGGCAGTTGGTAGGGGACTCGCGAAAGAATTGCCTTAAAATTCTTAATGGTTAATTTATTAAAAATGATGGAGCCGAGGGTACTCGAGCGACTTAAGTGAATCATTAAGCGCAAAAGCGAGCGTTAGAGTCTAATTGGTTAAAGTCTAGATTCTTAAGCGACTTTGGTTTAATTCCAACTTATATGTCATTTTTAGGTTCCCAAACTCGTCCCAGGCCTTTTACCACCCCCAGTCGCTCAGACAAGTTTTCTACCCGTTATACTGTTGTTGTGATGTATATATGTATATGCATTATCTTGTGATAGATGCATGATTGTTATTAGCAAAATCTTGCGATATATTGGAGCATGCTGATATGGTATATATGCATGCCTGTTTCGTAATCTTGATATCTAATTGTTGATTCAAATGCTTATAAGTTGCATAATACCTATGCTAGAGATAAGCAGTATTTGCGTATACCCTTAGTATAGGGGACCCAAAGGTGAACATTTTCTAAACCGGGAGTCGATGTTCCCGAGTATAATATATATATATATATACAGATATAGTTTTCAAAACTATTAATCGAATAAGGTTTATTTGATAACTTTATTTTATTTAATGAATATTATCTTGAATATTCATTCGAGGACTTATGACTCTGTTTATTCTATTTAATGAATATTATTTTGAATATTCATTCGAGGACTTATGACTCCGCTTATTTACTAAATAATATTCTTTATTTTTTTAAAGAATAATATTTTGATAATCAAACTTATTTTCGATTATTCAAATAAAGATCGTACTTTCGTATAAGTATATCTTTGGTTATTTAATATTCATTTCAAGTATGAGTTTTAAAACTTCTACTTCAATTATTTTTATAAAGATTATTCTTTATGGGAATATTATTTAAATAATAATATTAAGATATTTTCTAATATATTGGGACTGATTTATTTTATTAAATCAGCATTACTCCAAACATTCTTAAAAATGATTTCGAGTCTTCAAAATGATTTTTAAAAGTTAGGGCGAATCCCAAAACTCATTTTTTTTATATTTAAGATCCTCCTTTCGAAGGGGATTTAAATACTCGCTCAAAACCTGAGGGATCCGGCTCTGAGGTGTATTTTATATTCACAACAAGGTAGATGTTTTGATAAATGAATTGATTACTTACCCAACGTTTGGGAAGTAAGTCCATCTAATTGAGTCGGCATAAGCGACAGGCCGGGGTACGGTCTATAAAAGTGTAAGTGGCTGAGTGGCAGCCCATCAACGCGTAAGAGGCCAGGTGGCGGTCCAGCACAAGGTCCTAATGAGCCCAGGGTGATGACCGGTGGGGGATTCATCCATTTACTAGTAGAAAAGGTTACTTATTGGTATCTTTGCCTGATCAACAAGATATCAGGTTTATGCCAAGGTTTTCTCCTTTCCAAATTCATTGGATATTGCAACTCTGTTTAAAATTTTCATAACAGAGGTTTTCAAGGAGTGTATGAAATGTATATATAGGTGTATATATATATATTGGGACTTAAGAAAGTATCTCGTAACTTCATTAATTATAATGATATTTCAAAGATTGAATCTATTCAAGTCTTTTCTTGTAGTCTCATCTATGTGATGAACTTTTGAAACTGATGATACCTTGAACGGTGGTAGTTCAAGTAGTATCCAGAAAAGATATAACTATATTGGAGTATCTTGTAACTTCATCTTTTCAACTTATATATGGTTAATGATTATCTTATGCATGACAAAGATTTTCACAAAAATGTTGAGACAAGGTTAGATATATGAGATCACCTTGCAACGATATTTTTATACAGTTATAAACTGGAACTCTGTGTATATTATGCATGGAAGAGGACTTCCAAGTTTTTGAAAAGTATGTATACATATATACTGAATATTTTGCGACTTGGTCATGATAAGGTATCAAACTTGGTTCATTTCTTCTTGACCAAGACTTTTATGAGTACTAAGAGAATGCTCATATATTGTTAATTATTATACATATTATTTCGGTGGGCTTGTTGCTCACCCTTGCTTTCTTCTTTCATCACACAACAACAGATAGACAAGATGAACAGGATCAAGCTCCCAATTCGCGAGTGGATAGGAAACGTTCCGCAGTTTTCTGTAGGCGTTGATGCTGTTGTAGCTGAGGTAGGATCTACCAATAGGCTAGGCTTTCAACTTTTGATGTACCAGACTTATGTATATCTATGAATTGTAATAATGGCAAGGAATATGTAAATTATTCAGAAACCCTTTTTAAGGTGAAATGGTTTATAATTGTGGAATAAAATGACTTGTATTATTTTTGGTATTCATCTCTGAGACTATAACTTGTGGTGTGTGTGTGTATATTGTGGGGTTACAGTACGCAGTAGTTGGTTGACTGTTAAAATTAAGTATTGATAAGGGAAATGGAACTCGTGATAACCCGAATCCCCGACCCCGGAGTTGGGGGTGATACATCATCCGCCGGGACTATATTGAGTCATCCGTCGGGACTATAATCCTTATCCGTCGAGTGCTACATTTTCACTAAGTAAAATCTACCAAGGTGTTTTGTTAATGAAATCATCAAGTTCACAACATATACACAACAATCTCCCCCAATTTATGTCTACTGGAATTGTAGCCATAAATTAAGAGAAACTTGATGATAACAAAACACCCTAAAAATACAATTTAAAAAGAAAGTATATATTACTAAAAAGCGCTTCAAATAACAAAATATACAAAGTTTTGCTCACAGTCATTTTCAAGATGCTCCTCTAGCCTGAGCAGATTTATCTAGTTCCTTGAAGGCCTGGATCTCTTTTCAAGCTTTCTGTTATTTTCTTCAATCTGATTTTGGAGCTGCCTATGGAATTCCAGTTCATCAGATTCTGAGAGATTTAGCTTTCCTTGCATTTCCAAAAGAGTCTCATTATTAGAGATGCTTAATTGGTCTTCTAATCTGAAAAATCTTCTCACACCTTTGTCATCCATGAACTCCATCAGCCAGTAGGGCCTTAGATGCACTCTTTTCCCAGTGTAAGGGATAATTAGAGTCTTTGGAAGTGCATCTTTAGCTCTAACACTCCTTAGCTCTTCAATATTCTTCAGTACTAATCTTCTTGTAGTAATATTGAACCCAAAGTTCTTCTTGAAGGATGAATACACTTTAATCAGTACAACTTGGCTTTCTTGAAGGATCCTGTGAAGTGGCCACTGAATCTCCTTTCCTCCTTTGTACTTGAACACTAACCTTTCAGGTAGGTTTCTGTATGGATCAATTCCTCTCACTTCATCTAGTTCATCTAGATAGAGGTTTAGATCAAAAAATTCTTTGATGTCACACAAGTACATGTAATCTCCCCTATTGACTTTGGACTGAACTTTGACTACAGATTTAGATTTGAGAGGTGACAGCTTCACTTTCTTGACTGCTCTTGACTTTGTTCTTCTTGGCTTGCTAAGGATTGGTAGATTGAAGTCAGGAATTGGTATGTTCTCCCATTCTATTGGCTCATCCTTGGGCATAATAGGTTCACCATGAATATTCCTGTAGGGATCCACCACCCTGATATCTTCAAAAACCACAGAGGGCTTTGATGCTTGAGTTGTAGATGGTGTGGATTCCTTAAAAAAATTGATCTTCCAATTCCTTGTCAACAATATCCAGTTTCCTTTTCGTTCTTTTAGCCAATACCTTGATTCTTGGAGATTTCTTCTGTTGTTCAACTTGCTTCTTTGATTCAGTGATTTCAAATGGTTGAACAGTAATTTGTTATGATGAACTTACAACATGTAGCTTGGCTAAGATATCAATTTGCTCTTTCTTCTGTTTAGCCTTTTTAGCATCTAGAGCAGCTTGCTTCTTTTCCTGCTTCAATCTAGCCTTTTCTTCTCTCTTTGCTTGAGGAAATTGAGGATGTCCAACCACCACACAAATTTCTTTCCCATTCCTGAAAATCTTGGAAATTCTTCTTTTAGAAGCTGAATCAGCTGGTTCTTTGTAGAAAGCAATTGATCTTGACAGAAGCTTCTTCTCATCAGGCTTATGTGTCTCATACACAGTATCAAAAGGGTTCTTCAATGATGATTTTGAGTAGTTTACCTTTGGTTTCAGAATTGTTTCAGCCTTTGGAGATTTGATGCAAGAAGGTTGTCCTCTTTCCAGATAATTCATGCTCATCTCATTCATACTAATTTGCCTGACTTGAGAGTGATGGATGGCTGACTTAACTGGCTCCTTGACAAGTTCAAACTTCTTCTGTATTTCCTCATCAATCTTCTCCCAGTTGACTAAACTCAACTTCTCCTTATCAGCTGCTCTTATGTTGGCTGCTGCTGCATTGATCAAATATATACTATCTGTAACTGATGGCTTTGAGACAGTAATTGAAGGCACAATTACTTTACTGATTTGAATTTGAAGCCTTTCCCCCTCACTTGGTCCTTTCTCCCCCTTTTTGTTATCATCAAGTTGAGTAGAAAAGGGGGTTTGAGCAGCCACCAGTTTTTGAAGTAGATCTGTCTGTTGGGCTTGATGAAGATGAATGGCAGTTAAAGATGCTTCCATGGCTGACATTCTTGTGTCCAAGGCATCTATCTTGGTTGACTGATCAGAATTTTTCCTTAATTGCCTCTTGATGTCAGACATTGTAGCTTCTGGAAGTTTAGAATCTATCTTGTCTGAAATGGCCTTCTTCATCTCCTCAATATCACTCTTCATGGTGTTTACATCCCTAGCATGTTGGAAGCCCTGGATTTGTTGCAGTTGCAGGGAGGCTAGATGTGCCTAAAGAAGCTTCTTGGTGCTGGCATAAGTAGTGGTTTGAAGAGCAGTATTTGTCTGATTAATTAGCTGGATAAGGGTTATCTTGAAGTAATGCTCATCACAGTGCTTTGAGAAAGCCCATGATGGCATACCTGATCTTGAACTTGAGCCTACTTCTCCCCTATGTCCATTGCTTCATCTTCACTATCCCCATTCCCATCACCAAAGAAATCAGCTGAACCACCAGTCTCATAGTCCACATCACCAGCTGTAATAACCAATATTTTCAAATATTATTATTACTATTAATTGGAATTATTTATGTGATTTTAGGTGAATTTTGGTGAATTATCTGATAAGTGGAATTGATGTTTGGGTGTTTATATGTGATATTATTTGAGTGTTTGAATTATTATATGTCCAGAATAAAATATAGATAATTGTGATATTTTTCTGGTAATTTTTGGACTGTTAGATGATTTTATATTAATTTATGAATTATTAATTATTTTCTGAATAATTACCAAAATTATTTTATAAAGCCGGGAATCATCCGACTTCAACCGTTTTTGCGTTTTTACAACCCGAAACTCTTCCGAAAACTCCTTCCTAACCTAATCTGGTAATTCCGGACATTTTCCGTGTTTTGACTTTTTCAATCCGGATTACGGTTTGACCCGTGCGCGGCCCGGTGCAAGATTTTCGATACGACAGTTATTTCGGTAATCAATAAAACCCGTATTTTCGAGAGACGGGATATTTTTATATTATTCTCGTATATAATATTTTATAAAAAGCTCGGTTTTGATAATTATCCAATTTTGGTATTGAATCGGATCGTTATTGCAGTTACTTAGCGGCTAAGCAACTAATTTAATGATCCAAAACGATCCAGAACGATCCAATATTTCATAAATATAAATAGCCTATTTCTTATTTCGTTTATTCCGTTTATTCATTTGCAACCAGTTAAAACACCGTAAATACAGAGAAAAACTCGAGAAAACCGATACGTTCCCGAGAATCAAACACACGAACGAAGGCGTTATCGAACTCCGATTCGGGCGTGCAGCATATCAAAACGAAGCTCTCGGAATCCTCTATCTGAATCAATCATCAGTTTCTGCCCAGAAATCACCGTAATTTTCTTATTTATTTATTTATATTCGAATTAATTGATAATTAAATTACGAATTTTTGTTCTTGATGTTGTTGATGTGATTTGATGCTTCCATGTTGTAGAGCATGTTTTTCTGGTCAATTTGGTATATTATATGTCAAAAATAGAGTTCAATATCATATAGAAATTAAGGTTTGATTTTCTGAAAATTCTTTGAATATGTGTTCTTGGTGTTCTTGGAGAATTCCGAGAATCAAAGTCAATTTTGAAGGTGTTATTGAACACCAAATCACAAGTATGAATAACCAAAATGAATCACAGACGATTCTCTATCATTTTATATCATCAAATCGTTCTAACAGTTGTTAAATTTGAAAATCGATTTTTAGGGTTCTTATTCGGATTTAGGGGTTTTTAATTTGCTGATTGTTTGCTTGTATAATTGATGGTGTTAGATTATACCTGTTACAAGCTTTGTTTTAAGATATTAATCGTTGAATTTGGTTGTCAATCGCGTGCTTTGCAATTTTCCGATGGTATCGCCGGAAAAGTATTCGATTTTATCGGATCTTTTGAAACTACGATTGTATGACGATTATGTTTGTGTTTCTGAGTTGCTGGAAGGTTTTGGGACTGATTAAGACCGAAAACCTGTTTGTACCGAGTCATTTTCTGACTCAACGAAGCTTCGCCGGAAGTTTTAACCGGCCGGAATCTGGGTTAGAATCCGGCGGTTCTTGGCGTTCTTCGTGACCCAAAATTCCGACCCATTAACCCGAATTCGACCCATATTCAAAACCCGGTTTTAATCTTATAAACTCAGTTGCAAAAACCTGATATCTGTTTCTGGGAATTTCTGTTTAAAAATAAATCAAATTTCTTTTCTTTTATTTACAAAATACATTTTAAAAATCATTAATTTAATTCTGAAAATTTATTTTAATTCAAAAATAGATCCAAATTATTTAGTTAATTAATTTTAGATGATAATTAATTATTTAATTAGTCAATTAATTTAAATATTAATTGATTGATTAATTTAATTAGTTATTAATTAATTTTAATTGATTATTTAATTAGATTTAATTATTTAAAATTGATTTAAAAATTCTGAAAAATAGTTTCGAGCTTTAAAATATTATTTAAAATTATTTTCCAAGCTCGATAATTCTTATAAAATTATTTTAGGGTGTTCGAACCCTATTATTTTATTATTAAATGATTCGGAGATCGTTTTTATTCCGAAAAATGTTCAAAAATTCATAATAAATCAACCGTTCGTCTGTTTAATATGAAACGAACGCGTACAGACTCAGAAAAATATTCCGCTTTCAATAAAAATACTCTCGAGACCCAAATCCTTTTTGTTTCGAAAGGTCGTTTGTTTACAAGTTATTCTGAGTCGATTATTGATATATAAATCACATTTTTGATCTGATTTTAGTTTTAAACATACCGAATCGAACCTTTTGACAAATCGAGGGATGTGTGTTATAAATTATGTGATACATGAGTTATGTATTTACATGCTATGTGAATTACGTGTATATGTGGATCAAGAGTCCTGTATTTGTCTGTTATATTTATGTGCGGGTTATCGTATGGGTAGACGATAGGCTTTTGACGCGTAGTTCGTCGAGTGGTTATCGTTTAGACGATTAAAGTTATATCTTTTAATTATAGATGTGGATCTCTCGAGTTGATCAAGACAAGACGTTGGATAAAGAATGAAATGGAATGGTATTGGATATCTGGCTTCTAGCAATTGCATGAGCAGTATATCAGTAAAGTGTTGAAAAGAAGGACGGTGATGTTTTGAGACAGAATGTCAGAATAGATGTGGTTTTGCGAGTGTGACTAACTGCTTAAAACCCAAAGGCAAGTACCCCTGACTTCACTTATTGTTCAAGTGACGTTATTTCGAATCATATTATGCAAGTATTGTTTTCCCTATTCTCTGTTCGGAATAGATAAATGTTTTACATATCGCTGAGTTAAATAATTCTGTTTATGCAAATACTCATCTGCTATTCTATATTCAGAATAGTCAAGTGATTTTACTTATCCAATTTCTGGATTTACAAATGTTTTGGATTTTGAGAAAAATGAGTTGGTTTTGCGAGTATTCCTGCCCAAGTAAATGGGGGAATAAAAGTTTTTAAGGGTGTCGAGTATTATGACCCCTTTCAATAAAAATGTTTTAAGATTGGATGGTTGCGTAAGAGGCCGTGGCGGAGGTCCAGCGTGAGCTATGTGTTATACAGGATATAACACCTTGCTAGGCCGATATGTGCCTTGGGTACCCCTTTGTTTAGTTGGATATGCTTAGGCATACCGGTGTTGCTCCGCGGCTGATCACCGGCGGCAACACACCGTCGTTCGAGGATTCCAATCTAAATTATTATATTGCTTTTGACATCTTACAAGGAAAAATTATTAAGTATTTTGTTTTCGGATAAAAGATGAAATGTAGTTTAGATTCAGTTTCTGATTTTGAGAATACTTAGTTTGTTGTTAAATATCAAAGGTGGTATTAGTACAGATGATTGGTGTTGACTTCAGTATGGGATGTTGTGAGCATCAAAGTTCGTAGTGATATCTAATTTGATATGATAACAAAATAAGTATTAATATCAAGAGTTGAGTTTTGGGTAAAGTTTATGATTCATTCCCTGATCATTGTTTCATGTTATTGTGGTTTACCATATTTCCGTAAACACTGTTTTTACGAGTTTTATTCTCGTCAAGATTCAAAGTATTGCTGAAGCATGTCGCTCAAGAATATCAAAATGGTTTTGAATACAATTAAGGAATCAATTCTGGGGTTCCTTAACTAAAGTTTTATGATTCAGCAATTATGATTTTTAAATGTTCTGCGCTGATGCAGATGTCGGTTTTATATCAAAACGACCCTATATATGTTATAATTAACTTGCTGAGCATTTCTTCCGCTCATACTTGCCTGTTTTCAAATTTAACCTCCAGTGAGGATTACCTTGCGCTGTTTAGCTGCGTAATTCGAGGAAGCAAAGAAGAAGCTTTTGGAAGGTGGTTGGTCCAGGGTTTGCGGACTAGTGTAAGTTTTATTATGTAAAGTTGTTTATATTATATTATATTATAGTTGTGTATTTTATTTGGGCCTAGTATACTTCATTTCGAAGTTATACTAGTGGGTTTAGTTTTGAGTTGGAATTTATTGAAAAGAGTTTTAAAAGAAAGTGAAAAAAATTATTGTGGAATTTGGATATCTTGTTTCTAGAACTGTAACCTTAAAAGATCTTGGATTAGTTTGGGGTCATAAATGTTAAATATCTTCCGCTGGCATTTATTATTTGATTTAACAGGTTATTTTGGATTGAGGTTTCATCGTGACGACCAAATCCCCTGACCCCGGATTTGGGGGCGTTACAGGTTGGTATCAGAGCTGAGGTTATAGTAAACTAGAAACGAGAGTGTGTAGGAGTGTGTATAGCTATGTGAGGACGTTTGAGCTCATATCGAGTTCCTGTTGGACTATTGGATATAGTACCAACGAATAAGTTAAGATAGGCGCATTCGTTTGAGATGATTGTGCTGAGCCGGATGGAGCTCTAGGAAGCTGCAAACTTCTATTGTGGAATCTTTCGAGGCTACTACGTTTTGACGACGATGGAGATTATTGATATCTTTGGAACGTTAAAGAGCGTCTAGAATCAGAGGGCGAGTCAACTGAAGAGTTCAAATTGAAGATAAATATTAAGACTTTGGCAATACCTTCTATTTCTATAATTCATTTTGACATCTCTCAAAAGAAGTGATTGTTAGAGGATATATTCCCTAACACTCATTTTCAATCCTATCTGTGTTTTAAATGTGCCAGAGGTTGTCATGAAGCCTATTTTTTCAGGTTTTGATAGCTCTGTCAACTTATGGTAATTAATTCCAATTTTCTTATTTGGTGGATGGTTTCTTGATGATGTGACCCCATTTGCTCATTTGGGGACATAATTTTGTTCTCTGGATTTCATTTCCTTCAGAAATGTCAGCTTTGAAATCTTGTCAGCTTTATTCAGTTGATTTTCAATTTCTTTCATATTCTTTTATTCTGACTGAGATGAACAACCCTAACTATAGGGGACACAAGGTATCCCTGTCTGTGTGATAGGAGTTGGATGGGACGCCATCACTTGTGTGTATTGTGAATACATGAAGGTTAACAACCTTTAGTAGTGTCTTAATTTGGGCACGCAATACCAAGTTCATTTGATCATATTGATCTCTCAGTTATTCTTTTATTTCAACAATACTTTTTCTCAAATTCAGATTTTGGTCCCGTTATGGCATCAGATTCTTTTTTTTTGAAACTCCATGATTTTATCATTCCAAATATTCGAAGGTATGCCAATCAAGTTAAGTTGAGTATCCTGGTCAAGTCAAAGTAAGGCGGTGTGACGGAAAGTTGGTTAGAAAACCCTTAGTACTGTCGTCTGCTGATTCCGAGGACGGAATCCTTATAAGGTGGGTAGATTGTAATATCCAATATTTTCAAATATTATTATTACTATTAATTGGAATTATTTATGTGATTTTAGGTGAATTTTGGTGAATTATCTGATAAGTGGAATTGATGTTTGGGTGTTTATATGTGATATTATTTGAGTGTTTGAATTATTATATGTCCAGAATAAAATATAGATAATTGTGATATTTTTCTGGTAATTTTTGGACTGTTAGATGATTTTATATTAATTTATGAATTATTAATTATTTTCTGAATAATTACCAAAATTATTTTATAAAGCCGGGAATCATCCGACTTCAACCGTTTTTGCGTTTTTACAACCCGAAACTCTTCCGAAAACTCCTTCCTAACCTAATCTGGTAATTCCGGACATTTTCCGTGTTTTGACTTTTTCAATCCGGATTACGGTTTGACCCGTGCGCGGCCCGGTGCAAGATTTTCGATACGACAGTTATTTCGGTAATCAATAAAACCCGTATTTTCGAGAGACGGGATATTTTTATATTATTCTCGTATATAATATTTTATAAAAAGCTCGGTTTTGATAATTATCCAATTTTGGTATTGAATCGGATCGTTATTGCAGTTACTTAGCGGCTAAGCAACTAATTTAATGATCCAAAACGATCCAGAACGATCCAATATTTCATAAATATAAATAGCCTATTTCTTATTTCGTTTATTCCGTTTATTCATTTGCAACCAGTTAAAACACCGTAAATACAGAGAAAAACTCGAGAAAACCGATACGTTCCCGAGAATCAAACACACGAACGAAGGCGTTATCGAACTCCGATTCGGGCGTGCAGCATATCAAAACGAAGCTCTCGGAATCCTCTATCTGAATCAATCATCAGTTTCTGCCCAGAAATCACCGTAATTTTCTTATTTATTTATTTATATTCGAATTAATTGATAATTAAATTACGAATTTTTGTTCTTGATGTTGTTGATGTGATTTGATGCTTCCATGTTGTAGAGCATGTTTTTCTGGTCAATTTGGTATATTATATGTCAAAAATAGAGTTCAATATCATATAGAAATTAAGGTTTGATTTTCTGAAAATTCTTTGAATATGTGTTCTTGGTGTTCTTGGAGAATTCCGAGAATCAAAGTCAATTTTGAAGGTGTTATTGAACACCAAATCACAAGTATGAATAACCAAAATGAATCACAGACGATTCTCTATCATTTTATATCATCAAATCGTTCTAACAGTTGTTAAATTTGAAAATCGATTTTTAGGGTTCTTATTCGGATTTAGGGGTTTTTAATTTGCTGA
This sequence comes from Apium graveolens, assembly GCF_009905375.1. Lineage (NCBI taxonomy): Eukaryota > Viridiplantae > Streptophyta > Magnoliopsida > Apiales > Apiaceae > Apium > Apium graveolens. The sequence continues at coordinate 13,665,507 of NC_133654.1, read as the reverse complement.
TTGTTTGCTTGTATAATTGATGGTGTTAGATTATACCTGTTACAAGCTTTGTTTTAAGATATTAATCGTTGAATTTGGTTGTCAATCGCGTGCTTTGCAATTTTCCGATGGTATCGCCGGAAAAGTATTCGATTTTATCGGATCTTTTGAAACTACGATTGTATGACGATTATGTTTGTGTTTCTGAGTTGCTGGAAGGTTTTGGGACTGATTAAGACCGAAAACCTGTTTGTACCGAGTCATTTTCTGACTCAACGAAGCTTCGCCGGAAGTTTTAACCGGCCGGAATCTGGGTTAGAATCCGGCGGTTCTTGGCGTTCTTCGTGACCCAAAATTCCGACCCATTAACCCGAATTCGACCCATATTCAAAACCCGGTTTTAATCTTATAAACTCAGTTGCAAAAACCTGATATCTGTTTCTGGGAATTTCTGTTTAAAAATAAATCAAATTTCTTTTCTTTTATTTACAAAATACATTTTAAAAATCATTAATTTAATTCTGAAAATTTATTTTAATTCAAAAATAGATCCAAATTATTTAGTTAATTAATTTTAGATGATAATTAATTATTTAATTAGTCAATTAATTTAAATATTAATTGATTGATTAATTTAATTAGTTATTAATTAATTTTAATTGATTATTTAATTAGATTTAATTATTTAAAATTGATTTAAAAATTCTGAAAAATAGTTTCGAGCTTTAAAATATTATTTAAAATTATTTTCCAAGCTCGATAATTCTTATAAAATTATTTTAGGGTGTTCGAACCCTATTATTTTATTATTAAATGATTCGGAGATCGTTTTTATTCCGAAAAATGTTCAAAAATTCATAATAAATCAACCGTTCGTCTGTTTAATATGAAACAAACGCGTACAGACTCAGAAAAATATTCCGCTTTCAATAAAAATACTTTCGAGACCCAAATCCTTTTTGTTTCGAAAGGTCGTTTGTTTACAAGTTATTCTGAGTCGATTATTGATATATAAATCACATTTTTGATCTGATTTTAGTTTTAAACATACCGAATCGAACCTTTTGACAAATCGAGGGATGTGTGTTATAAATTATGTGATACATGAGTTATGTATTTACATGCTATGTGAATTACGTGTATATGTGGATCAAGAGTCCTGTATTTGTCTGTTATATTTATGTGCAGGTTATCGTATGGGTAGACGATAGGCTTTTGACGCGTAGTTCGTCGAGTGGTTATCGTTTAGACGATTAAAGTTATATCTTTTAATTATAGATGTGGATCTCTCGAGTTGATCAAGACAAGACGTTGGATAAAGAATGAAATGGAATGGTATTGGATATCTGGCTTCTAGCAATTGCATGAGCAGTATATCAGTAAAGTGTTGAAAAGAAGGACGGTGATGTTTTGAGACAGAATGTCAGAATAGATGTGGTTTTGCGAGTGTGACTAACTGCTTAAAACCCAAAGGCAAGTACCCCTGACTTCACTTATTGTTCAAGTGACGTTATTTCGAATCATATTATGCAAGTATTGTTTTCCCTATTCTCTGTTCGGAATAGATAAATGTTTTACATATCGCTGAGTTAAATAATTCTGTTTATGCAAATACTCATCTGCTATTCTATATTCAGAATAGTCAAGTGATTTTACTTATCCAATTTCTGGATTTACAAATGTTTTGGATTTTGAGAAAAATGAGTTGGTTTTGCGAGTATTCCTGCCCAAGTAAATGGGGGAATAAAAGTTTTTAAGGGTGTCGAGTATTATGACCCCTTTCAATAAAAATGTTTTAAGATTGGATGGTTGCGTAAGAGGCCGTGGCGGCGGTCCAGCGTGAGCTATGTGTTATACAGGATATAACACCTTGCTAGGCCGATATATGCCTTGGGTACCCCTTTGTTTAGTTGGATATGCTTAGGCATACCGGTGTTGCTCCGCGGCTGATCACCGGCGGCAACACACCGTCGTTCGAGGATTCCAATCTAAATTATTATATTGCTTTTGACATCTTACAAGGAAAAATTATTAAGTATTTTGTTTTCGGATAAAAGATGAAATGTAGTTTAGATTCAGTTTCTGATTTTGAGAATACTTAGTTTGTTGTTAAATATCAAAGGTGGTATTAGTACAGATGATTGGTGTTGACTTCAGTATGGGATGTTGTGAGCATCAAAGTTCGTAGTGATATCTAATTTGATATGATAACAAAATAAGTATTAATATCAAGAGTTGAGTTTTGGGTAAAGTTTATGATTCATTCCCTGATCATTGTTTCATGTTTTTGTGGTTTACCATATTTCCGTAAACACTGTTTTTACGAGTTTTATTCTCGTCAAGATTCAAAGTATTGCTGAAGCATGTCGCTCAAGAATATCAAAATGGTTTTGAATACAATTAAGGAATCAATTCTGGGGTTCCTTAACTAAAGTTTTATGATTCAGCAATTATGATTTTTAAATGTTCTGCGCTGATGCAGATGTCGGTTTTATATCAAAACGACCCTATATATGTTATAATTAACTTGCTGAGCATTTCTTCCGCTCATACTTGCCTGTTTTCAAATTTAACCTCCAGTGAGGATTAGCTTGCGCTGTTTAGCTGCGTAATTCGAGGAAGCAAAGAAGAAGCTTTTGGAAGGTGGTTGGTCCAGGGTTTGCGGACTAGTGTAAGTTTTATTATGTAAAGTTGTTTATATTATATTATATTATAGTTGTGTATTTTATTTGGGCCTAGTATACTTCATTTCGAAGTTATACTAGTGGGTTTAGTTTTGAGTTGGAATTTATTGAAAAGAGTTTTAAAAGAAAGTGAAAAAAATTATTGTGGAATTTGGATATCTTGTTTCTAGAACTGTAACCTTAAAAGATCTTGGATTAGTTTGGGGTCATAAATGTTAAATATCTTCCGCTGGCATTTATTATTTGATTTAACAGGTTATTTTGGATTGAGGTTTCATCGTGACGACCAAATCCCCTGACCCCGGATTTGGGGGCGTTACACCAGCTGTAGAAGGCAAAGCTGTGATGGCATCCTTAGCTCTCATCATAGACTATGTGGTATGCACCAAATTCAACATCCTTTCTGCATTTTCATTGCCCTATTCAGCTAGAAGTTGATAAGCTGGAACATGGTGAGTAAATGCCTCAGCATCAAGGGAAGTGGAATCTATAACAGCTTTAGGATGCTGAGATAGTCCTTCCCTGTCTGCATCCTGGACATTCATTGACTCACTAACAATGACATCCATCCTTATAACTCCAGTACCTGCATTTATCTCGTTTTCTCTCTTTTGTTGCATCAGGGTCTCACCCTGGCTCCCTACCCTCACACCCTCACCTTCACCTACTAAGGTGGGACTCCTCTCACTCTCTTTTGCCAATCCTGAAGAAATGGATTGCATATTGTCACTCATTTCCTCTCCTTTTTCCTGGGAGCAACCCAGACTCTCACTCAAAACACTCTTCTCTCTCAATCCTAAGAGTGACTGTACAACCACTAAATCTTCTGTATTTGAAATAAGTGAAGTTTGAAGCTGTGCAGAGATACTCGACGGATGAGTGATATCCATCGAGTGAGTGGATTTGCTATCCGACGGATAACTGCTGTCAAGCTTATCCGTCGGGATACAATCACTACTCGACGGATGAGCAATATCCGTCGAGAGAGTAGAAGTGAATGAGCTGGGAATAGAAACTAATGTTGACACTGTGCTGATTGAAGATATTTTGGGCACAGATGATACAACAGTCCCTGAAAGAATTTTCAAGTGAGCCAACAAATCATCTAAAAGATGATGCTCACTTGCACTAGATTTTGGCTTCCCCAACAGAGTTAAAGAAGGGGAATCAGGAATTGATGTATTTATCATATCCACATCCAGAGAATTTGTTGGTGAGTTGGGTGTTTGAGGTGCTTCTATAACTAGAGGCTTTGGCTGTGACTCCACATTTGTTGGAGCCATATCAAACTGAATTTGTGAAGGTGCATTGACTGTGTCTGTTGTACCAGTTTGCACTGTGTGTGTACCCTATGCATCCCCAGAGGTTTTAGATTTCTTCTTTCTGGCATAAGTTTGGGGTGAGCTTGTGTTCCTAACCCTCTTGGCCTGTGCTCTTGGTTGAGAGCTTTGTTCAATAACTATATCCTTTTGGGAGGATGCAGCTAGAAATGAGCTTTTATCCTTTTTAAGCACTGCAGTTTGTTGGGAAACTGCAGTGTGGCTAGGTTGGGATTCACTCAACTCTCCAACCTTATTCTTGGGGTTTCTTTTATGTTCACCCCTTCCCTCACCTAATTTACCCTCCTTCACACTCCCCTCTTTGGCTTTAGTGGATTTTGCAACTGGCATCTTTTGAGAGATACCAGAGGGGGCTTTCTTTGATTTGGATTTTGAAATAATTGTAGGTTTGGTAGCTTGGGTAGGCAACTGTTTGGTCATTGACACAGTTGCCATAGCCACACTAGAACTCAAAGAAATTGAGGAGGTTGGAATAGTTGAAGGGATAGATGAACTTACCTCACTTACCTGAGGTGCTTGCATTACAGGAAAATAGAACAATGGCACATCCTTGTGATGATTGGCCCTGTTCAAATCTGCAATGAGCCTTCTCTCTTGAACCCAACAATCTAATTTGTTGTTAGGGTTCTCAAGCACAATCTCTTCACAAAGGTGGTTAGCTAACATCATAAGGAATCTAGCATAATACACATTCTTAATACTTATCTGTAACTAGCATGTAGAGCATGGAAATATTCACTGAATCAAAATTACTGATCTTTCTTGAGAAAACCTTTGTAACTACATCACACATGAAACTCCATTCTTTCCTAAGACCCATTCTCCTAATGTCACTCAGTTTAGAAGTAGGAAGTGCATAGTTCATGGAATTGAGCATGTTGATTATATCAGTGTCAGTGTGTGGTGATGTTACATTGTCATCAGGAATTTTGAAAAATGTTTTTATCACATCACTGTTGATATAGAATTCTTTACCTTTAATGGTCAGTGTGATGGTCTTATCTATAGAGTTGTAGGTAGCAGTGTTCCACATCTCCTCAACAACTTCACAGAAGATTGTGGGTGATTCCAGCATGGCATAATTGAGCTTGCAATTCTTCACAAAGTCCATCATCTTGTGATAGTCACCAGATTGCTGAATACCCTTGTTAACCAGTGCAATGAAATTGTTCTTCTCATAAATGAACCCAGTTTAAGACATAATCTCTACAACAGGTGCCATTGTTAGAGAATAAGAGCTTGAAGAGAAGGAGAGTAAGTGCTTTGAGAGAGAATGAAATTAGAGCATTTGAATTGAGAATGATAAAAGAAAAGCGATTGAAATGAAATAAGCTCTTATACTATCTCAAAAATAACTGATAAAAATCAATAAAGTAAAATAAAGTAACCAATAGAAATTGCCTAAAAGAGCCGTTTAAAAATAAACTGTAAAAATTCCATCCATTATCCGTCGTGTTATGCTTACAAACTGTAAGTATACTCGATGGATAATGTACAGGTAATTAACGGCTGAGATTAAGACAATTCGACGGATGAGGATAAACTGTTATCCGTCGAGACATAAAATGTTCCAGAAAAATAATTGATTTTTATTAGCACATAATATACCGAAGGATGATCAAACTCGATGGATAAAGATCATCCGTCGAGATGTAAATTTTGACTTAGCCAAAATTTCATTCAAGACTGAAAAATCAATTAAATTTCTGGCTGCATTTCAACTTGCAAATTAACTCATACAGATTTAAGAGTAATTAAGCATACCTAACTCACTTACCAACCTTGAAAAGGTGGATTCATCCAGTGGCTTGGTGAAGATATCTGCAAGCTGCTTCTCACTTGGAACAAAATGTAGCTCCACAGTACCATTCATTACATGTTCCCTTATGAAATGGTACTTGATATCTATATGCTTTGTCCTTGAGTATTGTACTGGATTTTCAGTGATGGCAATTGCACTTGTGTTATCACAGAATATGGAAATCCTTTCAACTTGCAAACCATAGTCTAGCAATTGATTTCTCATCCATAAAATCTGTGCACAGCAACTGCCAGCAGCAATATATTCAGCTTCAGCTGTAGAAGTAAAAACTGAATTTTGCTTTTTACTGAACCAGGACACAAGCTTGTTTCCTAGAAATTGATATGTTCCTGTTGTGCTTTTTCTATCAATTCTACAACCTGCATAATCTTCATCTGAATAACCAGTTAGATCAAAACCAGAATCTCTAGGGTACCAAATGCCAAGTTTTGGTGTTCCCTTGAGATATCTGAAAATTCTCTTAATAGCTATTAAGTGAGATTCTCTAGGATCAGCCTGAAATCTAGCACATAAATATGTAGCAAACAATATATCTGGACTACTAGCTGTTAAGTAAAGAAGTGAGCCAACCATGCCTCTATAACTTGAAATATCCACAGACTTTTCAGTAGTGTTTAATTCAAGCTTAGTTGCAGTGGCCATGGGAGTTTTTGCAGATGTGCAATCCACTAGATTAAACTTCTTTAAAAGATCAAAAATGTATTTAGTTTGACTAATGAATATTCCATCACTAACTTGCTTAACTTGTAAACCAAGAAAGTAAGTCAGTTCTCCCATCATACTCATTTCATACTTACTTTGCATCAGTTTGGCAAACTTTTTGCAAAGTTTCTCATCTGTAGAGCCAAAAATAATATCATCTACATAAATTTGAACAAGTATACTAGAGCCATTAACATTTCTGAAAAATAAAGTTTTATCTACAGTACCTCTTGTGAAGTGATTTTCCAAAAGGAACTTTGATAAAGTGTCATACCAGGCTCTAGGTGCTTGCTTCAGTCCATAAAGTGCTTTCAAAAGATAATAGACATGATCTGGAAAATTTGGATCTTCAAAACCAGGAGGTTGACTGACATAGACTTCTTCCTCCAAATCTCCATTTAGAAAGGCACTTTTGACATCCATTTGATAGACTTTGAAATTGGCATGGGCTGCATAGGCTAAGAAGATTCTGATGGCTTCAAGTCTTGCAACAGGAGCAAATATTTCATCAAAATCTATACCTTCTTGTTGACAATAACCCTTAGCAACCAATCTAGCTTTGCTCCTGACTACTATGCTATTTTCATCCATCTTGTTTCTGAATACCCATTTGGTGTCTATTGAATTCGTTCCCTTAGGCTTGGGCACCAGCTTCCATACATTATTCCTTTCAAACTGGTTTAGCTCCTCCTGCATAGCTAAAATCCAATTAGGATCCAACAAAGCTTCTTCTACCTTCTTTGGCTCTTCCTTGGAAAGAAAGCTACTGTATAGACATTCTTCTTGAGTTTCTCTCCTTGTTTGAACTCTAGAAGAAACATCACCAATAATAAGCTCAAAGGGGTGATCTTTTGTCCATTTTCTTTGTTGAGGTAGATTAGCTCTAGATGAAGAGACCTCATTGTTGTCTTGATGTGTGATTGAGTTTTGATTGTTAGAAACTCCCCCTGAGTTTGTGGATCTTTGATTTGAGAAAGGGGAACTTTCTATAGGTGATCTATCTTGACTTCCTGCTCCTTTTGATAACCCGACGGATGGTGAATTTTGAGTACCGACGGATGAAGCTGGTTGTCTCCCGACGGATAACGCAGATTGCCTCCCGACGGATGAAGCATCTTGCAACTCGACAAATGTTGAGTTTTGTGCTTCATTGGTAGTAGATTTTTGTGCATTATCCTTAGACACTGTTTCTTGATCACTTTCATCATCACTGTCATTACTAACCATCTCCACATTGTCGAATTTGAGGCTCTCATGGTAATCTCCATCTTTCAGTCCTTCAATCTTTTTATCATCAAACACAACATGTATTGATTCCACAACAATGTTGGTTCTTAGATTGTAGACTCTATATGCTTTACCAACAACATATCCAACAAAAATTCCTTCATCTGCTTTAGAATCAAACTTCCCATTTTGATCAGTTTGATTTCTCAGAGTATAGCATTTACAGCCAAAGACATGAAGAAAATTTAGAGTTGGCTTCTTGTTCTTGAACAATTGATAGGGAGTCATGCATCTTGCTTAATTAATCAGAGAAATATTCTGAGTGTAGCATGCAGTATTTACAGCTTCAGCCCAGAAATAGGTTGGCAGTTTAGATTCTTCAAGCATTGTCCTTGCAGCTTCAATAAGTGGTTTGTTCTTCCTTTCCACTACTCCATCTTGTTGTGGAGTCCTTGCTGCTGAAAACTCATGCAAAATCCCATTTTCCTCATAAAATGCTCTCATGACAGAATTCTTGAACTCAGTTCCATTATCACTCCTGATTCTTCTAACCTTGAAATCAGGATGATTATTGACTTGCCTTATATGATTGATGATGATTTCACTAGCCTCATCTTTAGACTTTAGGAAATATATCCAAGAGAACTTTGAGAAATCATCTACAATTACTAGGCAAAATCTTTTTCTTGAGATGGACAACACATTGACTGGTCCAAACAAATCCATGTGAAACAGTTGCAAAGGCTCTTCAATTTGTTGAATCAAGTTTCTTCCTGAATGATTTTTTAATCTGCTTCCCTTTTTGGCAGGCATCATACAGTCCATCCTTAGAAAACTCCACTAGAGGGATGCCTCTAACCAGTTCTTTCTTTACTAGCTCATTCATGGTCTTGAAGTTTAAATGGGATAGCTTCTTGTGCCATAGACAACTTTCATCCAGACTTGCTTTACTGAGAAGACAAGTAACAGATTCTGCATTAGATGAGTTGAAATCAGCTAGGTACATATTTCCTTTTCTCACACCAGTGAGAACCACTTTGTTGCTTCTTTTGTTAGTCACAACACAGGCTTCTGAGTTGAAGGTTACTGAGTTGCCTTTATCATAAAGCTGGCTGATACTCAACAATTGTGTTTGAGACCATCCACTAAGGCAACTTCCTCAATGATGACATTGTCCTTTGAAATCAAGCCATATCCCACAGTATAACCCTTGCTGTCATCTCCAAAAGTAATACTTGGGCCAACTCTCTCCTTAAACTTTGTGGGTAGGGCAGAATCGCCAGTCATGTGTCTTGAATAACCAGTATCCAAGTACCAAAGATTCTTTCTGTTTCCCTGCACACATCAAATTCAAATCAAGTTGATTTTGGTACCCAAGTTTCCCTGGGTCCTGCCTTGTTAGCTTTCTTTTTCTGTTTCTTAGGTTTTATCTCATTTGACTTAGGGATATCAGATTCATTCTTGGTCATTTGAGTTTGGCCTTTGAAACCATTCATTGCAACAGAATTATCATGCATATTGTTATTAACATGGAATGGCATGCTATTAGTAAACATGTTATCTAAATGGCATTTGTGGCATACTAAATGCAGCATAATAAGGATTAGGTATAAATGGCATATTAGCAAACTGTGCATTCATATTCTGTGTAGGCATAACATTCATAGGCATGAGAGGCATGGCATTCATGTTAGGAAATTGAGGTGGCAGAGACATGGAAGTAGGCATGGCAGATTTGCAATTAACAGATAAATGATTTATACTACCACACTTGACACAGATTTTTCTAGGAGCATATTTATCAGGTGTGTAGTTATTATGTTTGTTAATCCCTACTTTACCATTCCTATTGTTTTTCTTTTTAGTCTCTGTTTTTACCTCAATCTTTTCAAGTCTGCCACTTAACTAGTTTGACAGTCATGTGACCAACATTAGCCTTTTTCCCTTTATTAACTTGACTCGATTCTCCTGAAATAAAGTTCTTGGAAATAGACCCATACTTCTCATTCATCTTAACAAGTTTGGCTTTGCTGATAGGCTTTCTCACAGCCGACAGATGAGGATTTTCATCATTCGACGGATAACCCTTTTTGTTATCCGACGGATGATCCTCATCATCTGTCGAGTCTACATCTGTCAGCACTCCATCTACCAAATTTGGTTCTAGTTTCTCTTTGTTATTTTTCCAGGCTGCATCACAGAAAAACTCAATTCCTTGAACTTTGGTGATTTGAGCATGGACATCCCTGGATGTTTTCCATGCCTTAATCACCTCTTGTTCACGCTCGAGCTGCTTCTTCAAAATTTCTTCTTTCTTTAAGGACTCAGTTAATTCCTCCTTGGCAATCTTACACTCAATTCTTAACTTTTCAAAATCAATGAACTGAGACTCAAACACATTATTTCTCTCACTAAAAAACAAATTGTTTTCTTTGATTTTAGCATTTTCTTTAGTAATAGACTTAAGTGTAACACGCAAATGATATAACTCTGTAGACATGTCATTTATGGCATCATTACACTCAGCTTTAGATAAATGTGCAAGGTTTGTAGTAATTACCTGATTACTTGAAGAACTTGTTTCTGTCTCATCAGACTTGGACATTAGGGCTAAATTAACATAACTGACATCTTCATCTTCATCCAGACCATGCCCAGTCATTTTCTTGTGTTATGAAAGCCCTTTCCTTTTGTTTGAGCAGTTCAAAGTATTTTTGCTTATAATCCACAGGCTCAAACTTTTTCTTGCTGGAATCTGACTTTCTACATTCACTGGCAAAATGCCCTGCCAAGCCACACTTGAAACATTTGAATTTTGATTTATCCACCATGTTTCTATTTGGCCTGGCTACTCCAAAGTTCTTCTTGAACTTGAGCTTGACAAATCTTCTGGAAAGAAATGCTAGGTGTTCATCAATGTCCTCCATGTCATCTTGGATCAAAGAATCTTCACTTTCTACTGCAAGCCCCTTGCCCTTGTTCTCACAGACCCTTGAAGTTGACTCAACAGCTTCCATCTTCACTTTCTTCTCTTTTTCCAGCTCAGCAACTAGTGCAATAGATCCTCCTTTCTTCTTTCCTCTCTCCATCCTCTCATCTTGCTCTATTTCAAGCTCATAGGTTTTCAGGATGCCATACAGTCTCTCCAAAGTAAACTCCTTATATCTTGTGAGTTTCTTAATGAGACTGTCATTGGTTTCCATTCCTTTGGAAGAGATCTAAGGAATTTCAGATTGGAATCTTTAGTCTGATAGACCCTTCCATGCAACTTTAGAGCATTTAGTAGTTTCTGAAACCTACTAAAAATATCAGTGAGAGACTCACTTTCTTCATTATGAAAATGCTCATATTGCTGAATCAGGAGCTGCATCTTGTTTTCTCTAACTTGCTCAGTGCCATCACAGATAATCTGTATAGTGTCCCAAACTTCCTTGGCAGTTTTGCAGTTGATAATGTTGTCAAACATATCTCCATCAACTCCATTAAACAGGATATTTATGGCCTTTTTATCCTTCCTGACTTGTTCAATGTCAGGATCAGACCATTCATGCCTTGGCTCGGGGACTGATGGATCGTTTCCTATTGCAGCTCTCACTGGAATATGAGGGCCTCTTTCTATGCAGTCCACATAGGCCTCATCTTGAGAAAACATATGAAGATGAATCTTTACCTTCCAATGATGGTAATTATCTTTATCCAGAAAAGGAATCTTGACTCCAACATCCTTCTTGTTCATCTTGCTGTATTGTTTTGATCTTTAAACTCTTTGTTTGTTAAGAGCTTGCTCTGATACCAATTGTTAGTCCCTTAACAATATGACAAGAATTACAGAAGGGGGGTTGAATGGAATTCTTGAAACTTTTTCTTAAAATAAAAATGTTCTAACTCAAATATATATATATGAGTGTGAATTGATTAGCACAATGCGGAATAGTTACTTAAATGAATCAAATCACAAGTAATTAAAAACAAGAGTCTTTAAAAACTTTTGGGTGGATTTGAATGATTCCACTAGAGATATATATTATATATCGAGAGAACCCTGTGTGCAAAATGCTCACAGCTGCTTACAAATATTGAACAACTAAGGATACAGAGAAATGCTAAGAATGCAGCTTACAAATGTTTCTCTGTATAAAAATACTTAGTCTTAGTTAGTTGTTCTATTTGCTACTTCTTGGTTTATATAACACCAAGATTACACCATAATAAGACAACACGAAGTAAGACAAAACTCATCGAGTCTAATACAATGCTGCTTCATTGCTCTATTCCAGTATCTGTCAACATCTTCATATTAGCATAGAAATGGAAATGTTTCTTTGTTCTCAAAACCCTGTCAAATGGGCTCCCACATCTCTGTTGCACACATTTGGTGCATATGATTGTGTTTTCACTATCAACTGATATTTGAATTCTTTATCTGTTGAGTACATGATCATCCGTCGACAGCTATGTTGAACATCCGTTGACAGCTATGTAGATCATCCGTCGACACCTATATTGAAAATCCGTTGATAGCTGTTTGATTATCCGTCGAAGCTCTGTTAATAATCAGTTGTTAGCTATTTGGCACTTGACTTCATTTCATTTATGCAGAATTATAAGACATCATCTATGTACAATTAATCAACCTATTCTGCATATCCAGTTAAAGTCGACATGTAACACCCCCAAATCCGGGGTCGGGGATCCGGGTTGTCACGAGTTCCATTTCCCTTAATAACACCCAATCTTAATAAATAATCAACTACTCTGTACTGTGACCCCACAATAAACACACACACCACAAGTTATAGTCTCAGAGATGAATATCCAAAAAAATAATCACAAGTCATTTTATTCCACAATTATATGCCAATACACCTTAAAAGGGTTTCTGAATAAATTTACATTTCTTTGCCATTATTACAATTCATAAATATACATAAATCTGGTACATCAAAAGTTGAAGCCTAGCCTATTGGTAGTTCCTTCCTCAGCTACAGCGACATCAATGCCTATAGGAAACTGTGGAACGTTTCCTATCCGCTCGTGAATTGGGAGCTTGGTCCTGTTCATCTTTTCTATCTGTTGTTGTGTGATGAAAGAAGAAAGCAAGGGTGAGCAGCAAGCCCACCAAAATAATATGTATAATGATTTACAGTATATGAGCCTTCTCATAGTACTCATGAAAGTCTTGGTCAAAAGAAATGAACCAAGTTTGATATCTTAATGCGATGAAGTCACAAAATATTCAGTATATATACATATATACTTTTCAAAATCTTTGAAATCCTCTGACATGTATAATATACACAGAGTTCCCGTTTATAACTGTATAAACTATCGTTGCAAGGTGATCTCATATATCTAACCTTGTCTCAACGGTTTTCCGAAAATCTTTGTCATACATAAGATAATCATTTACTAGATATAAGTTTAAAAGATGAAGTTACAAGATACTCCAATATACTTATATCTTTTCCAAATACTACTTGAACTACCACCGTTCCAGTTATAATTAGTTTCAAAAGTTCATCACATAGATGAGACTACAAGACCAGATTTGAATAGATTAAATCTTTAAAATATCATCAAAATAAAATGAAGTTACGAGATACTTCATTTGATGCAAATATCATTTTGAAAACTTGACCCTGCCAACACTCAACAATCGCCCAACCGTAGCCTTTCTATCGAAGTGATCTGGGTAGTGTTGCAGAAATATCCAATTGGATGATGAACTCATTACGGGAGTTTGCCGCGCCAGGAAGACCACTTACGATGATCAGTCGTAGTAGTGCAACCCCACCATTTTCTACATGTAGAGGAGAACCTGTCGGATTTACTTGTCAACCGAACACTGAACTCCTAAGGAATGGACCGCCTTAGCGGAACTTCCAGGCCATTTGGGCCAATATAATAAGGCTGGGCCGGTGCCACTCGACCACTTACACCACTCCTAGTTCAGATGAAATCCATGACTCTGAAACGTAAAGTTCGTTCCCCCTTTCCCCAAGTAGAAACTTGTTGATACGGCTCCACCAAGAAGTTGTATCTAGTTGGAAAGGAGAACTCACCGATATTTCCCAGGCGATGCCTTTTAATGGATTAACTTGTTCCAAGAATTTTACTTCCCGAGTGTTGGGTAAGTAATCAATTCATTTAACAAAACAGCAACCTTGTTGCGAATATAAAACACACCACATAGCCGGATCCCTCAGGTTTTGAGCGAGTATTTAAATCCCCTTCGAAAGGAGGATCTTAAATATAAAAATGAGTTTTGGGATCCGCTCTAACTTTTAAAAATCATTTTGAAGACTCGCAAAACATTTTTAAGAATGTTTGGAGTGATGCTGATTTAACAAAATAAATCAGTCCCAATATATTAGAAAATATCTGAATATTATTATTTAAATAATATTTCCATAAAGAATAATCTTTATAAAAATAATTGAAGTAGAAGTTTTAAAACTTATACTTGAAATGAATATAAAATAACCAAAGATATACCTATACGAAAGTACTATCTTTATTTGAATAATCAAAAGTGAGTTTGATTATCGACACCTTATCCTTTAATAAAATAAAGAATATATCTCAGCAAATAATCGGAGTCATAGATCCTCAAATGAATATTCAAATAATATTCAATAAATAAAATAAGCTGAGTCATAAGCCCTCGAATGAATATTCGAAATAATATTCATTAAATAATAAGCTGAGTCATAATATCTCGAATGAATATTATATATAATATTCATTAAATAAAATAAAGGAGTCATACATCCTCAAATGAATATCCAAGTAATATTCAATAAATAATATAAAGGTGTCATAAGTCCTCGAATGAATATTCAAGATAATATTCATTAATAAAATAAAGTTATCGAATAAACCTTATTCGATTAATAGTTTTGAAAACTATAACCATATATATATAAATATATATATATAAAATCTACTCGGGATCCTCGACTCCCGGTTTTAGAAAATGTTTTCACCTTTGGGTCCCTATACTAAGGGTATATGCAAGTTACCGCTATTCTCTAGCATAGGTATTATCAACTGAACCAACAGATATATATGGAAAGAATACGAAACAGGCATGCATATATATACCATATCAGCATGCTTCAATATATCGCAACATTTGCTAATTAACCAACATGCATCTATCACAAGATAATGCATATACATATATACATCACAACAACAGTATAACGGGTAGAAAACTTGCCTGAGCGACTGGGGGTTACAAATGGCTCGGGACGAGTCTGGTAACCTATAAACAACAAGTAAGTTGGAATTAAACCAAAGTCACTTGTAAATCTATACTTTAACCAACTTAGACTCTAACGCTTGCTTTGCGTTTACTGATTCTCTTAAGTCACTCGAGTACCTTCAGCTCCACCATTTTTAATAATTTAACCATTACGAGTTATAAGGCGATTCCTTTGCGAGTGTCTTACCAACTGCCTAACACACTTAACATAATTGTTTCATACACTAATTAACCCTTTAAGGTCCTTAACCAAGGTTTCAAAGTAAGGCGAGGGGTAATGGTTCGGTCGCGAAACGCCGTTACTTAAAACGGTCGTTTCTCCTAAACCGTACATCGGAATCAAACGAACTACATATCAAAACGAAGCTCGTAACATGAACTATCTAAACATGACAATGGTCAAAACCTAGCAGGGAGTTATCGGGTCCTAATGTTATGAACACAAGCTGTCTAAAGTAAATCGGACATTACGACGGCTATGTTTACGCGATTTCCCAAATTTTTACCATTCCAAATCATATCAATCCAACTACCAATCAACAACAACTCAAGATACACATCAATGCTACTGATTTCAGTCATAATAAGCTCAAGGATCTTAATCCAATCATATATTATAACATCTCCAAATTCAACTAAACTACTTAACAATTAAGCTCGAATCATGCTTATCATTCAAATTACTACTCATCCATCCAAACCATCTCCAAACTTCAACATTCAAACTTATTACTAAAGGGTGTGAAGATTTATACCTTCCTTGGGAGGTGTTAAGTTGCTAGGTTGCCTTAGGGAGCCTCCTACAAGCTTGATCTTTCCAAAAAAATCAAGAACACAAAGTTAGGTTTTGAAGTTTCTAAAAGTCCGATTTAAAGAACTGTAAAAATGAGGGTCTTTCCATGCTTATTTGGAAGAGACTTGTGAACAAGAGTTGTAGGACATCTCAATACCTTTCCAACGAGCTATAGAACACAACTTTTGAGTGAGTATTGAAGGAGATATGGCAGTTTGAAGTTGCTGGGTTTGTTTTAGCCGAGAGCTTTCTTCTTGAAATGGGAAAGTCAACTTCTAATTTTTGTGTTTTATGATATTTGCTTGGTTGCTTCTCCTTTTTGGCCTTGGAAAATGTTTTAGCTTTTTACCATGGTAAATTTTACATGGCCCAAAATCAACCAACAAAACAAAACCCCTTTGTCATGCTTATGTCATCTTGCACATGTCATAATGCTTCCACTTGTCCACACCTTGTTGGTTTGATGACATCATCATCCCTAACCTCCTTGATTAACTCCTAATTGCTTGCCTAATGACCGCTGATCTGTTATACGGTTCGCTTAACTTTCATTTTCGTTTATCGTTTGAGGGATCATACCCGGGATCTTATTACTTAGGTTTCTTTAACCTTTCTCAATACATTATATTCCTTTCATGATCCTCTCTTATAATCCTTGAATTTAAATCCTTTTTATTCTGTTACCTTATACTCAATTCTTTCTGTATCTGGTAGATTTTCGGGAAAAATCAAAGTGTTCGGAATTGGATTATGACGATCTTTACATACACTTATATACCATATAGAGTACTAATAAAATCTCAGAATATCCATAACAGAACCCCTACATAGTGTGGCATGAAAAGTTTTCTCATTCAGCAAAAACACTATTCATAAGGGTTTCAAAAATTTTCAAAAATTGGGGTTATTACAGTCTCCCCTCCTTAAAAGGATTCCGTCCCGGAATCAAATAGAAAATGAATAGGGATACTCTCTTAGCATTGCACTTTCTAACTCTCGAGTAAATTTTCCCACATTGTGGTTCTACCATCAAACTCTGACTAGTTTGATAACCCTTTTCCTAAGCAATTGTTCTTTTTTCAATCTATAACCCTTCCTGGTTGCTCCATATAGGTTACGTCGGGTTGCATGTCTATGCGCTCATATGCCCTTATTTATCTGGCATCCGAATTACACTTTCTTAACATTGATACGTGGAACACGTTATGAACTTGCTACATGTTCGGGGGTAGGGCGAGCTCATATGCTCACTTCCCAATATGTCTTAATACCTCAAAGGGTCCAACAATTCGTGGGCTTAGCTTTCCTTTCTTTTTGAACCTCATCCATCCTTTCCAAGGGGATACCTATAACAATACTAGGTCCCCTACTTCCTATTCCTTGTCCTTTCATGTCAAATCAACATACTTCGTGTTCCCATCTTGGGCTACTACCAGCCGTCCTCTGATTAGATCTATTATATCCTTGGTCCTTTGGACTACTGCGGGTCCGAGCATCTTGCGCTCTACAACTTCATCCTAACATAAGGGAGATCGAAATTATCTTCCCTCAAGGATCTCATAAGGCGACATCTCGATAATGACATATGATCTATTGTCGTAAGAAAGTCAATCCATGTTAAGTGATCATTCCAATTTCTTTCAATTCTATTGCACAGTCTCTCATTATAACTTTTAGCATTAGAGCTTTTGCTTCTCAATACCCATTCTTTTCCAGTTCGTAATCGCTACTACCTTCCCTTCCTAATATTATACTGGTTATACTTCTGCTCGTTAGCGTTCTATAACCTTTTAATAACCACGTCAACCTTAGTATCACGAACGCGTTAGAATCGGAATACCACCGTACTGATACTACTTCCTTTAGCTGCTTCCATCTTCGAAAGCTTGGTCCTTCATATAGAAGTAAAAGAATTTATTGAGAGATCACTATGATCATGAACACTTGTTATATCGCATAGTTAGTACAGAAGGTGGCCAGCCTTTAGTACTTGACAAGCAATTAAACAATAGCTGGTATCCTACTCGGCTTCTATCACACAGATAGTCATTCGGCAATACCTCCCCTTCTGGAAGGGTTGTTCTTCTCAGCTTATATGAAATGAAAAGAAGAGAAAAGAACGAATTGAAGAGAATTATATATATGAAAAAAATATACTGCCACAAAATATCTGGCTTGGAACCTACCTCTGAATTATAGAGGTTTGTCATAGGAGAACAAAAGATATGTGTATATATATCAACATCAAGCATTATAGCATCGTATTTCACATGCCTAAATATTTGCTATTCCGTCCATCCTTCTATGGACCCATGCTCTTCCTCGAGCTTATACACAATCACCTTTGAAACTCCCTCGATATCGAAAATCGAACCCGGGATCTCATTCTAGACATCGTCGTTACTAGAATTCTATGCTTGCACCGCAACCTTCCTCGTATAATAATACGACTCTCTATTGATAAGAAAGAATAAATATTCAATAGGTAGATACTCTACTTAATTAGTCTATCAATGATAACTTATACACTACCACGACCCGATTAGTGGTACTCAATCTCAACACCCATTCCAATACAACTCTCACGGTTGTAATCAGCTCATTACTTGCAGAATCATTGTTGCCTTACTATGGTCCACCACTGACCTACTATAGTCATTCATTTTCCATGAAGTCTTAATAGCTAACCATACGGAGTCCATACATCTCGTATCTAATTCTTCTAAGGAGGTAACATGATCACCGTTCATGATTCATGAAGAACACTCCTGAACTTGACGTACTTTCATGACATGTAGTAGATAAAATTGCAGAAGAGTTTCAGTCAAAGCAACGATAGCAGGTTAATACCATTCTTAATCGTATGCCTTCAATTGAAGACTTAACTCAAAGGTTCGTTTAGTCCTTTTTTTTTGAAACATGCTCCTGACTTATCTCAAGATAGTATCTTCTGAGATAGATAGCCCGCTCATGGCGATTACACGAATTAAACCTTTACCAACTACTATTACGGTTGGGTATTGCACAGTCATCAGAAGGAATGTCAATCTTCCAAACCATAATACAATCTGCATAGCCTTAACCATCATCACTGTATTCCTTTGGCACAAGCGCCTATAATTATCCTCTTACCTTTAAAGTCTCGGCCACCTCTTTGGCCCTTCCTGATAGTAAAATTTCCTTACAGTCAATGTCATTTTAACCACCTCCAAATAAATTTTCTACCTCATTTCAATCACAGCTTATGTGAAGATGTTTTCCTTAAAATCTGATGAGAAAAAAAAATCACCATTTTTCCATAAGTTATTGCCTCAGTCTTTAGAGGTTAATCACTGTCACGACTGACTCTCAATCATACTTAGAACATCTTTAATCTTAGGTCCTAATTGCCTGGAACAAATTCGACCTTTACTGGTTCGATCCATACTTTCTCGTGGTTTAACACGTGCCCCACTTGGCATCATTATAATTACGTCATATTTCCTTTATCAACATTTTTATTCTTGAGAATTTTGAATATTACCTTTCTCCTTGTAAAACCTCTAAGGTTATCCTTCAATCGTTCCTCCCGTATTCCCTATATACAGGGCATATCAAAATACCATTTACTAATACTAGAACCATTGTCTATATACTTCTGAAAAATTTCTCCACTGATTCTTAAAGGTTGTTGTTACCTTAACCCTTTCCAAATCATACTGTCAAAACTCATACTGTTCCTATTAAGGGTGAAATGCCAACCTTTATGCATTCCCCTAGGATTCATTTTAAGTTACCGATGTTCTATCCTTAATTCCTACCTTTAAAAAAAGTACATGCATCCTTCCATGGATAAATCAAGTCATATATCCCTGATAAGGGTGTCTTATTCAATCATTCCCACCTCGATAGTACATGTCTAATTTCACAATAACATCTGTATTCAAACTGAGGTCAACCCATATGGCCTTCAAAAGATAACAACGGTTATCCGCTTTTCTTGCCTAATTTGGTAACGATAACAAGGATGTTCTGGAAGATATTGGTCGTGTTCAACGTGAACCTCTTCTTAATAATTCCTTATTTACTTTTGTTGTTTATCTCAACAGTCACCTCAATGTTGGGATATCTTTCATACATGGCGTCTCCCTTTCTGGGTATCAAGCCACCGGTCTTACACTTCACATTCTTGAATGTCACTTCCTTCATCCAATTTTTCCTAATTTCTTACTTCCTTGTCTCCTGAGTCTATCCGCGTCTCATTATTTATCCTTCGAATTATCTCAAGGTTTCCTCGAATCCTTGGATGAAATATATGTATCTCTTATACCTTCAACCATCAATTTAACTCATGGGGAATCACCCTCATCCTGACGATTACATATTTTTCTATTTCTATTACTACGAGTCTTTAGGGTTTCCTCATACCCAACTCCCTTATCATTCCTCAAACTCTCTTGCCTTTATATTCCTTTCCACTTCAGTTTCTTTTTATTTTCCTTTCTCTTATCATTATTTCATGAACCAACCCAACATAAGCATCGATTTCAAACATCCCGTCATTCTGGATTCGTGTCCTCAGAACGAATCTTGACAACTTTTACCACTTAGATTCATAATTCATCATACTCTTCTGCCTTTGTTCTGTCTCTAAAGCTTTTACACTATCTCCCTAACCTTGGGAAGTACTTTCCTAAAAACATTTGACTGAACTTAAATTAGTTTATTATAATCTCTTGCTCCGTCTTGTTTTTAAACACGATATATACATATATATATATAAACTGTTTAATGTAGAAGTAATACTCAGAGTGTTTTCCTGTCAAAAGACCTGCGATTTTCATTAAGCAAAGCAATACTTATACAAAAGAAAAGCACTACAGAGACATGCCTACAAACCAGGCCATGCTCCCAACAAACTCCTAGTGGAACTAAACTACCTGACCATTTATTTCGTGAGTCTACGTGATCCTAGAAAGTAGCAACTCCTATATGACTTATTCAAATGAAACTATCTAATCATGCATGCTGTAACTAAGACAAACAGATATAAACATGTTTGAGATTAACCAACAAACACCCCCTTAAGCTCAAACATGTTTTGACAACTCCTTTACTCCCAACAGATTTCTCATCTTTTCAAATTTGAACATCGCCAATGCCTTGGTCATAATGTCTGCTCTTTGTTCACTGCTATTGACGTGCCTCAACACCACTTCTCCTCGCTCAACACATTCTCGTATGAAGTGAAATCTTATATCAATATGTTTACTCCTTCCATGAAACATAGGATTCTTAGCTAAGTCAATGGCCGATTTATTGTCGACACACAGGATAACTGGTCCCATTTCTTCACCTGTAATTCTCATCAAGACATTTCGTACCCAAATTCCCTGGCAGGCAGCAGATGTTGCTTCCATAAACTCTGCTTCACACAAAGACAATGCAATGCATCTCTGTTTTTGAGATACCCAGGTGACTATACTTTCATTGAGGTAGAATACCATACCTCCAATGCTTCGTCGGTCGTCCAAATTTCCAGCCAAGTCGCTGTCTGAAAACCCCGTCAAGATGTTATTTCCACTGTTCCTGGTGTACACTAACCCGTACTGTAATGTTCTCAACATTACACGAAAATTCTCAACAACAAGACTAAGAAGCTTGATGACCGCAGTATACCTGTTGTGAATCTTGGAAGAGAGCAAGGTACTAAAGGATATCGATTGTTTGATCCTAATGGAAAATGCATTTGTATAAGTCGGGATGTTGTGTTTGAGGAGACTAAAACATGGCCCTAGAATGAGCTGGAAGATTGTGATATTGGGAGAGTACAGTTCCCCATCCCAGAGTTAAACGACTATACAGAAATACTTGAAGGTGATGAAGAAAATGAGTATGAGGAAACACGTCAAGTCGAGACGAATACACCAGCATCTGAACCTTCAGTGTCAAAGCTTCGCAGAGATGACTATGACGACAGTGTGGAACAAAAGAAAAGCACTACAGAGACATGCCTACAAACCAGGCCATGCTCCCAACAAACTCCTAGTGGAACTAAACTACCTGACCATTTATTTCGTGAGTCTACGTGATCCTAGAAAGTAGCAACTCCTATATGACTTATTTATTTTCATCTTTAGGGCCCAGGTGGTGTAATTATTCCTTGCCAACATTGGATAAGAAAGTCCTATCGATCCATTCTTGCCTTTACCCGTATCCATCGTTTGAGTTTTTGACATTCACCAAGATCTTACGCTCTGATACCAATTCTTGTTTTTAAACACGATACATACATATATATATATAAACTATTTAATGTAGAAGTAATACTCAGAGTGTTTGCCTGTCAAAAGACCTGCGATTTTCATTAAGCAAATCAATACTTATACAAAAGAAAAGCACTACAGAGACATGCCTACAAACCAGGCCATGCTCCCAACAAACTCCTAGTGGAACTATACTACCTGACCATTTATTTCGTGAGTCTACGTGATCCTAGAAAGTAGCAACTCCTATATGACTTATTCAAATGAAACTATCTAATCATGCATGCTGTAACTAAGACAAACAGATATAAACATGTTTGAGATTAACCAACACTCCGTGCCTTCCTTGGTCTTTCACCAACGGGTGGCCTCTCTCTTAGGAGGGTAAGTGACAAAAATAGTCTTTTGTGATTCGTCAATCATTTAGAATCTCAAATGATTCCTGTATTTCCTTTAGCCAGGCTCTTGCCTCGACTGGGTCAGCTTGTTCCTTGGAACTCTGAGAGCTTAGCGACTTAAAGGTCTTGAAAGAATTTCTCACCGAATTGTTTCCTCAGGGTGGTGGTTGGGGATAATAGTCTAAGTTCTGTCTAGACAGGTCCATAAATTGTCGTATAGGAGTACCATCTCGGGTCTTTTTTCCTTACTCGACTTTCTGTTTCCTTAGTATGAAATGTTTCAACCTTCTCCCATAATCGGGGTTATCTTATACATTAAAAACCTTGTTTTCCACTCTATTATGTTATGGGTTCTTTCTTTCTTGATGGCAACCTCCCTGACTATCACATTCAGGGTTTGCCCTAAATCTTATTCCTCAAACTATGGCTCTCATCTAAGTTCTCATCCTTAAGCTCTTGAACTTTTGGAACCCAATTTCTGTAGGAACACCTCACTATCCCCTTATCATCTTTCTCGGTGTGGATCTCTTCTCCATTCATTGACTCTCTGCCTTCATTCATCACTTTTTCTGGCACAATATGTTCTTTTCCAAAAATTTGGTCTGTATTACAATCTCAAACAGCTTTTCGGTACCGGCTCCGGTTACCTTCATATCTATTTCCATTTTCTCAAAATCTCTTATCAACTCTCCCAAAGACATTATCATCTTGAGTCTCTCCTTTACACTAAGGGCATCAGCCACCACATGGGCTTTCCCCGAATGATACAGAATCTCCCAATCATAATTCTTGATTAGCTCTAACCGCCTCCTCGGGCGTATGTTGAGCTCTTTCTACGTAAAAATGTACTAGAGCTCCTATGGTTTGTGAATCTCGCACTTCTCTCCATACAAGTAGTGCCTCAAATCTTTAGGGCAAAACTATTGCCATGAGCCCAAGCTCATGGGTGGGGATATCGAATTTTATATTCCCTTAATTGTCTTGACCCATACGCGATTACCTTGCTGTGCTGTATAAGAAGCACCCTAATTCCTTATGCGAAGCGTCACTACACTTCACAAAATCTCATTTTCCATCCGGCAACGCCAACATAGGGAACGTCACCAACCTTTGCTTCGGTTCTTAAAAGTTGTTCTCGCATTTCCCTGTCCATTCGAACTTCTCAGTCTTACGAGTAAGCCGCGTTAAAGGGGCTACTATCTTTACAAACTTGAACGAACCTCTGGTAGTGACCGGCCAATCCTACCTCTGGGAGTTGCCCTAACCATGGTCATCAATTCCTCAGTGGTCCTTTATTCATTCTTGTCAGGATCCTTCACGGGATCCTCCTCAGCAACAATCACTTCTAGGACAACATCCTCAACCGCTACATCCTCAATATCAACATCATCCGGTCCTGCGTTAGGACGCTCTATCAGATCCACAATCCGATCTCCAATTAGTAATAAAACATCATCGCGCTGTTACTCCTCAACCTCAGGGTTCGGAGTCCCGCTACCATATACGATAACAAACTACGCTTCTATCACGATATTTATAAGGGTTCCCATAAGGGTTTTAACTGTCAGTACTACGTTAGGTAGCCCGACTATGAACTTGGCAAGAGTTCTTATTATCTTAGTTATTATCTTAACGTCACATCATCTCTGAGGTTTATAACGCTTAGCTCTGATACCACTTCTGTAACACCCCCAAATCCGGGGTCGGGGATCCGGGTTGTCACGAGTTCCATTTCCCTTAATAACACCCAATCTTAATAAATAATCAACTACTCTGTACTGTGACCCCACAATAAACACACACACCACAAGTTATAGTCTCAGAGATGAATATCCAAAAAAATAATCACAAGTCGTTTTATTCCACAATTATATGCCA
Source organism: Apium graveolens (assembly GCF_009905375.1). Classification (NCBI taxonomy): domain Eukaryota; kingdom Viridiplantae; phylum Streptophyta; class Magnoliopsida; order Apiales; family Apiaceae; genus Apium; species Apium graveolens. The sequence continues at coordinate 13,641,172 of NC_133654.1, read as the reverse complement.
ATACACCTTAAAAGGGTTTCTGAATAAATTTACATTTCTTTGCCATTATTACAATTCATAAATATACATAAATCTGGTACATCAAAAGTTGAAGCCTAGCCTATTGGTAGTTCCTTCCTCAGCTACAACGACATCAATGCCTGTAGGAAACTGCGGAATCCGCTCGCGAATTGGGAGCTTGGTCCTGTTCATCTTTTCTATCTGTTATTGTGTGATGAAAGAAGAAAGCAAGGGTGAGTAGCAAGCCCACCAAAATAATATGTATAATGATTTATAGTATATGAGCCTTTTCATAGTACTCATGAAAGTCTTGGTCAAAAGAAATGAACCAAGTTTGATATCTTAATGCGATGAAGTCGCAAAATATTCAGTATATATACATATATACTTTTCAAAATCTTTGAAATCCTCTGACATGTATAATATACACAGAGTTCCCGTTTATAACTGTATAAACTATCGTTGCAAGGTGATCTCATATATCTAACCTTGTCTCAACGGTTTTCCGAAAATCTTTTTCATGCATAAGATAATCATTTACTAGATATAAGTTTAAAAGATGAAGTTACAAGATACTCCAATATACTTATATCTTTTCCAAATACTACTTGAACTACCACCGTTCAAGTTATAATTAGTTTCAAAAGTTCATCACATAGATGAGACTACAAGACCAGATTTGAATAGATTAAATCTTTAAAATATCATCAAAATAAAATGAAGTTACGAGATACTTCATTTGATGCAAACATCATTTTGAAAACTTGACCCTGCCAACACTCAACAATCGCCCAACCGTAGCCTTTCTATCGAAGTGATCTGGGTAGTGTTGCAGAAATATCCAATTGGATGATGAACTCATTACGGGAGTTTGCCGCGCCAGGAAGACCACTTACGATGATCAGTCGTAGTAGTGCAACCCCACCATTTTCTACATGTAGAGGATAACCTGTCGGATTTACTTGTCAACCGAACACTGAACTCCTAAGGAATGGACCGCCTTAGCGGAACTTCCAGGCCATTTGGGCCAATATAATAAGGCTGGGCCGGCGCCACTCGACCACTTACGCCACTCCTAGTTCAGATGAAATCCATGACTCTGAAACGTAAAGCTCGTTCCCCCTTTCCCCAAGTAGAAACTTGTTGATACGGCTCCACCAAGAAGTCGTATCTAGTTGGAAAGGAGAACTCACCAATATTTCCCAGGCGATGCCTGTTAATGGATTAACTTGTTCCAAGAATTTTACTTCCCGAGTGTTGGGTAAGTAATCAATTCATTTAACAAAACAGCAACCTTGTTGCGAATATAAAACACACCACAGAGCCGGATCCCTCAGGTTTTGAGCGAGTATTTAAATCCCCTTCGAAAGGAGGATCTTAAATATAAAAATGAGTTTTGGGATCCGCTCTAACTTTTAAAAATCATTTTGAAGACTCACAAAACATTTTTAAGAATGTTTGGAGTGATGCTGATTTAACAAAATAAATCAGTCCCAATATATTAGAAAATATCTGAATATTATTATTTAAATAATATTTTCATAAAGAATAATCTGTATAAAAATAATTGAAGTAGAAGTTTTAAAACTTATACTTGAAATGAATATAAAATAACCAAAGATATACCTATACGAAAGTACTATCTTTATTTGAATAATCAAAAGTGAGTTTGATTATCGACACCTTATCCTTTAATAAAATAAAGAATATATCTCAGCAAATAATCGGAGTCATAGATCCTCAAATGAATATTCAAATAATATTCAATAAATAAAATAAGCTGAGTCATAAGCCCTCGAATGAATATTCGAAATAATATTCATTAAATAACAAGCTGAGTCATAATACCTCAAATGAATATTATAAATAATATTCATTAAATAAAATAAAGGAGTCATACATCCTCAAATGAATATCCAAGTAATATTCAATAAATAATATAAAGGAGTCATAAGTCCTCGAATGAATATTCAAGATAATATTCATTAATAAAATAAAGTTATCGAATAAACCTTATTCGATTAATAGTTTTGAAAACTATAACCATATATATATAAATATATATATATAAAATCTACTCGGGATCCTCGACTCCCGGTTTTAGAAAATGTTTTCACCTTTGGGTCCCTATACTAAGGGTATATGCAAGTTACCGCTATTCTCTAGCATAGGTATTATCAACTGAACCAACAGATATATATGGCAAGAATACGAAACAGGCATGCATATATATAACATATTAGCATGCTTCAATATATCGCAACATTTGCTAATTAACCAACATGCATCTATCACAAGATAATGCATATACATATATACATCACAATAACAGTATAACGGGTAGAAAACTTGCCTAAGCGACTGGGGGTTACAAATGGCTCGGGACGAGTCTGGTAACCTATAAACAACAAGTAAGTTGGAATTAAACCAAAGTCACTTGTAAATCTATACTTTAACCAACTTAGACTCTAACGCTTGCTTTGTGCTTACTGATTCTCTTAAGTCACTCGAGTACCCTCGGCTCCACCATTTTTAATAATTTAACCATTACGAGTTTTAAGGCGATTCCTTCGCGAGTGTCTTACCAACTGCCTAACACACTTAACATAATTGTTTCATACACTAATTAAGTCCTTAACCAAGGTTTCAAAGTAAGGCGAGGGGTAATGGTTCGGTCGCGAAACGCCGTTACTTAAAACGGTGGTTTCTCCTAAACCGTACATCGGAATCAAACGAACTATATATCAAAACGAAGCTCGTAACATGAACTATCTAAACATGGCAATGGGTAAAACTTAGCAGGGAGTTATCGCTTCCTAATGTTATGAACAAAAGCTGTCTAAAGTAAATCGGACATTACGACGGCTATGTTTACGCGATTTCCCAAATTTTTACCATTCCAAATCATATCAATCCAACTACCAATCAACAACAACTCAAGATACACATCAATGCTACTGATTTCAGTCATAATAAGCTCAAGGATCTTAATCCAATCATATATTATAACATCTCCAAATTCAACTAAACTACTTAACAATTAAGCTCGAATCATGCTTATCATTCAAATTACTACTCATCCATCCAAACCATCTCCAAACTTCAACATTCAAACTTATTACTAAAGGGTGTGAAGATTTATACCTTCCTTGGGAGGTGTTAAGTTTCTAGGAAGCCTTAGGGAGCCTCCTACAAGCTTGATCTTTCCAAAAAAATCAAGAACACAAAGTTAGGTTTTGAAGTTTCTAAAAGTACGATTTAAAGAACTATAAAAATGAGGGTCTTACCATGCTTATTTGGAAGAGACTTGTGAACAAGAGTTGTAGTACATCTCAATACCTTTCCAACGAGCTATAGAACACAACTTTTGAGTGAGTATTGAAGGAGATATGGCAGTTTGAAGTTGCTGGGTTTGTTTTAGCCGAGAGCTTTCTTCTTGAAATGGGAAAGTCAACTTCTAATTTTTGTGTTTTATGATATTTGCTTGGTTGCTTCTCCTTTTTGGCCTTGGAAAATGTTTTAGCTTTTTACCGTGGTAAATTTTACATGGCCCAAAATCAACCAACAAAACAAAACCCCTTGTCATGCTTATGTCATCTTGCACATGTCATAATGCTTCCACTTGTCCACACCTTATTGGTTTGATGACATCATCATCCCTAACCTCCTTGATTTACTCCTAATTGCTTGCCTAATGACCGCTGATCTGTTATACGGTTCGCTTAACTTTCATTTTCATTTATCGTTTGAGGGATCATACCCGAGATCTTATTACTTAGGTTTCTTTAACCTTTCTCAATACATTATATTTCTTTCATGATCCTCTCTTATAATCCTTGAATTTAAATCCTTTTTATTCTGTTACCTTATACTCAATTCTTTCTGTATCTGGTAGATTTTCGGGAAAAATCAAAGTGTTCAGAATTGGATTCTGACGATCTTTACATACACTTATATACCATATAGAGTACTAATAAAATCTCAGAATATCCATAACAGAACCCCTACATAGTGTGGCATGAAAAGTTTTCTCATTCAGCAAAAACACTATTCATAAGGGTTTCAAAAATTTTCAAAAATTGGGGTTATTACACGACATGACTTATATCTACTACAAAATCAATACAAAGGTGTATGCAGAAATGTGCTACAGTCTTATTGTTACATAAGCTACTCACTCGATGGATAAGTAAAGCATCATCCGTCGGGACTATATCGAGTCATCCGTCGGGACTATAATCCTTACCCGTCGAGTGCTACATTTTCACTAAGTAAAATCTACCAAGGTGTTTTGTTAATGAAATCATCAAGTTCACAACATATACACAACATATATAGTGCAGTGTATGTAACTGGATCATAGGTTATTAAGGCTTGTTTGACAGATAAAGGTATTTGGAGGGGTCTCAACACACCCTTCTTATTATCAGTAGATAATAAGTCATTAAAAGCTCTTTTAGCTAGTCTAAATGATGAAACTAATTCACTAGCTAATTGGGACTTATTAGCACAACAAAAACTATAAATAAGCTGACAGAATCTAGCAAAATAAACAGTATTCCTATCTTCTGTCATCATATCCCCAATAAAGCCTAAAACAACACTTGCATAATCAAAATCAGTTTGATTAATGAGAGCATACCCGATTTGTTGACTGAATATAAGGATTGCCTCAAAATTAGAATATTTGTTTACAAAAGCCTTTGTGATGCAGTCAAAGAAGAAACTCCATTCCCTCCTTATGTAAGATCTCTTCAATTGACCCAGCTTTGCCAATGTCTTTTCATACCCCAGACTGGCCATCATATTTTGAAGAATTGGCTCCTCAACAGTTGTATAAGTGCAGTTCTCAGGCAACTGTAATGCTTGGCGAACTGTAGCCAAAGTTTCTGTAAGAAATTAAGTAAGAAAATATATTGCTCGAAAGGTGTTTGTGAAAATGCCTGTAAGAAAAACTGCTTCAGAGAATATTAGTGGGTGAGAGAAAATAAGAGAGATGAGAGAAGAAGAAAAGTAGGTAAAAGATTAAAAAATCTTTTAACTCTCTTATTTATACAGCCCATGTGATAACGGTTAAAATTCGAAGCATGTCAAACAAATTACACCTGGCAACGTGTGAACAGTCAGTAAAAAGTTAAAGCAGGAGTTAATGGGCACGAGAAATAAGCAATAATTACCGTACACATGCAGTTTTTCAGGACTTACACGTTTACCACTAACCCTTAATGATTATGACTGTTTTTATCTCACATAAATATTCTGATTAAATATGACTATTTCAGTTTTTACCACAAATAAGTCAAGTAAAGAATAATGCCACGTAAGCATCAAGGATTCCATCAGGATTTAATATCAGAACTTAACTTATATCAGATTTTAACAGTCATCAGAATATGGCTTATCAACTCAAAAAGTGAATATCTTTTTCTGTGATTCTTCATAAAAATACTGACTTGATTCTTCAGAGTTGTATCATCAGAACTTCCATCAGAACTTGTCCTCAGAAATTATGCAAATGACACTTAACTGTTTGTCAAAAACAACTTAATCACCACAGTAATTTTCATCATTCATATGGAGTGAAAGTGTGTGCATTCAGCAAAATATCAGATAAAGATTAAAGTCTAATAAACTTCAGTACATCTTAGAAATAAGGCATAACTAAGAAAAGTGCTTAAAATCTGTCATCAATCATGAAGTCTACTATAAAACAAATTTATGCAAGAGTCCACCTCAACTGTTTGTGCTCATTTTATGCATCTTTTGAAATTCCTTTTTACAGTGGCTTCTCAGTGTAAGTGAGTCACGACTGCTTATCAGAATTTATGATGTTGTCAGAGTATTTCTCCAGTAATCAGAGAATGTGAAAAGTCACCAAGAAAATTTATTTGCTTTTCTAATGCATATTACTTAATACCAGTAATGCACTTGGGTCTTCCCTTTCACATATTTACTCTAGATCTCAAAGGAGTACCTGATTTTTATTTCCTTTTCTTTTCTTTTCTTTTGATAAGTGAGGCTTATCAGCATTTAGTTCATCCTTAAGATTTACTGACATCAGAATCTAACAGATAATAAGCAAGAATCTAGTTTGTGACTTAGTAATAAGATACACAAAGTAAACTTGACTAAGCTCAAAATCAGAATTTGTTTGTGTTAATGAGTTTCCACATAAACAACTAATTCAAACATGGGATTTCTAGTATGTTAAAGACTACTAGGTCAGCATCTAGCACAGTTATCCTCATTGGATTGAATAGTCACAGAATATTCAAAACACTTATCAGAGTATATAGATCCACATCAGATAACAATCAATATTTAATGAATTTTCAATTTAAGCACAGATTATATGAATGTAAAACAATCTGTAAACACTGATCATAAAGTCTGATGCATGAGAACAAAAACTAAGCAGATTTTGAGAAAGAACCTAAAACCATTCCAAGTTCATTTACCAGTCTTGTAAAAGTAGCTTCACATAGTGGTTTTGTGAACGTATTTGCTAGTTGTTGATCTGTTGGAACAAAATGCAATTCCACTGTACCTTCCATCACATGTTCCCTTATGAAATGGTACCTAATGCTAATGTGCTTTGTCATTGAGTGTTGAACTGGATTACCTGTCATAGCAATAGCACTTTGATTATCACAGTAAATAGGGATTTTAGAAAATTCTAACCCATAATCCAGTAACTAATTCTTCATCCAAAGAATATGTGCACAACAGCTTCCTGCAATAATATATTCTGCTTTCGTAGTTGATTTGGAAATTGACTTCTGTTTCTTGCTAAACCAAGAAACCAATGTACCTCCAAGAAATTGGCAGCTTCCACTAGTGCTTTTCTTGTCTATTTTGCATCCTGCAAAATCTGCATCTGAGTAACCTATTAGCTTAAAATCTGATTCTCTAGGATACCACAATCCTAGATCAGCTGTACCCTTGAGGTACTTAAAAATTCTTTTCACGGCTATTAAGTGAGGTTCTCTTGGATCTGAAAGAGATATGTCCTAAGTCCAATCATGAATGAGGATTTAGGAATAACTTTTATGTAATCTGTTTTGATTTCATTGATATTAATAAAAGACTTGTTTTGTTTTTATTACGGGCTCTATCTATTTAAGTGTTTAAATAAGATATACCATAGTTTAGAGTAAAGCTTTTTATGGATTATGATGAGATCATAATAGTGAGACCTAAAAGATGATAACTCTAAACTTAAATAGTTCCTGGTAATAGGATTACTAACTGGTAATTAATAATCTGCAAAGATCGGTACATACTATGCTTGCTTCATTATGAAGGATATCTGTCCTCATAGATATTTGTGTGGTGACACTATAGCTAGTATGTAGGTGCTTATTATAGAATAAGTTCACTGAACATGACTCGCACAGCTGAACAACTGATGGAGTTCACTCACGTGTCAGCAGTTGTTCATATAGTGATAGTTGTACAAGTATCCTTAGACTTGAGGTCATCATAATCATCTTGTGTACACTGAACTATGCTATGGTTTATTTCTTAGTCTCCAGGGACAATTATTAGGGCTCTACTGGGTATAGAAATTTGTACACGAAGATAGTGTATGATCAATAAATGATCTACCCCTTCCTGTGAAGAAAGAGAATGTTCATAGCTGATCCACTTATGCTAGTTCAGGAATCTCTGGACAGAGTGAATAAAATTAGAAAGGAGTTTCTAATTTACATAGAACTGAGCATAGTGAATGGGAAAGCAAATGATTAAATTAGATAGGCTTGACACAAGATCTATGCCTTGTATTTAATCAGGACATTGGAGGGTAGAAGGAGTTAATTGTACGGTAACTATTCACTGACAGGTTCTTGGTATTCTAAGCAGTGAATTCATATTATCTGGATAGTCGCGATATGTTGAGAAGCATCACTCACGATGTAGAATAAATATAATTAATCAGTTAATTATATTTAGTGAATTTTAATATTCATATAAATAATTAATAAAATTTTATTATTATTTATTTCTACGACCGGCATAATATTGAACCTACAGGGTCACACCATAAAAGAATATTTTCTTTGATGAAAAATGAGAGAGAGAATTATTTTCTAAATAGTTAAGAAAAAAAATAATGATTAAAATAGTTTTAATTATTATTAAAGCATTTTATGAAGATAAAATGTGGGGGGTTAATATATATAAAGATATATTATAAAACCCTAGGAGAGTCCTATAAATAGAATGAGATGGATGGCTCAAAAAACATAACACACACAATTTTGGTTTTGTGAAAACCCTAGCCTCCATCTTCTTCTTCTCTCTCTCTCTCCCAAAAACTCCATTTTATAAAAGCTTAGTTTTATAAAAAGGTTCATCGAAGCGGATTGTTCTTGGTGGATACCGGTAGAGTGCTTCACACACTGAGGAGCAACTGCTAGCACTCCAATTTTATAAAGCTTCAATTCACAAGGTATGGTTTCGATTCCTCAGTTTTTACCTTTTATACATTTTTCTATATGTGCGGTATATGGTTTTTACGGAATAAATGTTATTTCGTGCTTCCGCTCATCCATAAATTCCTTCATTGGCATCAGAGCTAGGTTCTGCATATAGAGATTCATATAAAAAATTTCAGATTTTTTAATGCATGTATGGATTTATTATGATTTTTGCAAGTTTATTTGGATTTAATTATGAATTAATTCGAAATAATTTTTGCATGAGATTTTGACTACTGATCTGGGTTCTACAAGTGTTGTAGACCATCTAGCTATTTTTTTCATAATTTTGTGATGTGTAGATTATTTGTTATGAATTTTTAAAAATTGTTTTAATTAAAATTTATGAAATAATTATGCATGTGAATAATTATGATTAAAATTTGCACAAGGACCCATGGCTGATCTAGTATTTTTCTACTACTCCCTGATTTGAGAAATCATATTATTTTGATTTTTATTAATTTATTAATTAAATGTTAATTAATTTATTAATAATAAAATTAAAATAATAAATTAATAAAGAGTTATTAATGAGGGAGTAAAGTCTCCTAAATTGTAACAGCAGCAGAAAGGCAACAGGCTTTAGCAGGGAAGAAAAAAAAAACCTGCTATCGGTTGGCTGCTGCAGGCGCGTGCAGCGCACGCGGGGCGGGGGGGGGGGTGTTGCGCATTCCGTGAATGCGTTACACACTGTTGCGCATTTACGGAATGCGTTACACGCGTAAATGGCTCAACAGTGTTGTAACGCATTACGTACATGCGTTATAGCCCGTATGTCCACATTAAATTTGATTTTTTGGGAGTTTCGTAACTCCGTTTTGGGCGTGCAATATATCGTTGGATTCATTTTTCCGAGACGGGCTTGTGTCGGTCATAGCCTTCCAACATGATAGAAAGTGGTTCTTATATTTTAAATCATTGTCGTTTCGTGCTACAGCCGAGGGCTTTGATTTCGAAATAAGAAATACTTGTCTATTACATAGAGATGTGTACATTGAATTAGAATCTAAAGGTCGTTACGTGCCACAGCCGTGGGCCATTGGAGACTGATTCAATTGTACGGAATGTTGGGTTAGACTTGACTTAGAATATTGAGTTTGTCGTGCCACAGCCGTGACTCAAGTATTCAAGAGGCTAAAGTTTGATTAGGGAATAACATAAGATGTAATTGACAAGAGTTGTCTGCCTATTGAACATCACATGACGTTTCGTGCCACAGCCGAGGTTGTGTGATGGAATGTAGGATCCCTATTCCCACTAGCATTATGAATGCTTAATTTTTCACGTAGGGGGTTGAATAAATTAGATAAACTAGTGGGAGCCACTTATGAATAAAGACCCGATTCATATAGTGTTTTGAAATGAAATTGAATATTTACTAAGTGTTGTTATGTGTTTATCATTCACAGATTTACTATATTCGTTATGTCTTCTGCACTATCACTCCGGAGTATACTAGATGCTCACAAGTTGACTGGTCCTAATTTTGCTGACTGGCTTCGAAACTTGAGAATTGTTCTCAGGGTGGAGAAGCTGGAATATGTGCTTGACTCACCTAAGCCTACTGAACCTGCTAACGATGCACATAATGATGAACATGTTATGTATCGTAAGTGGATAGATGATGCAAATGTTGCTCAATACATCATGCTAGCTTCCATGAACATTGAGCTACAGAAGCAACATGAGCATATGGATGCTCACACTATCCTTATGCATCTACAAGAGTTGTATGATGTGGCAGGGAGGACAGCTCGATATGAGATATCGAAGGAGCTGTTCGGTTGTAGGATGTCTGAGGGATCATCCGTGAATGACCATGTACTTAAGATGATCAATTTGATTGAACGTCTTGGACAACTTGGTTTTGCCATGGATGGGGAGCTGAGCCAAGACTTGGTCTTGCAATCACTTCTGGGTTCGTTTTCGCAGTTTGTTGTGAACTTTCACATGAATAAGCTGGATGTCAGCCTGGCTGAACTCCACAACATGTTGAAGACTGCGGAATCGAATTTTCCCCCTAAGAAGAGTTCTGTTCTTCTAATTGGTGAAGGTTCCAATCCTAAGATAAGGAAGAGGAACCCTTCCAAGAAGAAGAAAGTAGGTGAAGAAAAGTCGGTTCCACCAAAAGCTGAAGACCCCAAGAGCAAAGTTGTTTGCTTTCACTGTAACAAGGTGGGGCACTGGAAGAGGAACTGCAAGGTTTACCTTGCACAGTTGAAGAAGAAGAAGGGGAGTGAGACTACCGCTTCTGATTCAGGTATGTTCATGATAGAAATGAATATGTCATTAAGTCAAATTTCTACTTGGGTATTAGATACCACCTGTGGTTCTTACATCTGCAATTCGTTGCAGGGACTAAGGAGGAGTAGGACTCTTGAGGAAGAGGAGGTGATTCTACTGATGGGAAATGGAGCAAGAGTTGCTGCTGAAGATGTAGGATCATTTCATTTACATATGCCTACGGGAAAGACTATTGTTTGAAATAATTGTTATTTTGTTTCCTCGATTGTAAGGAATATTGTTTCTATTCCTATGTTGGATTTGGATGGTTTTTTATTTTATTATTAAGAATAATGAATGTTATATCCTTAGAGATAATATTCTTTATTGACGTGGTATTTTAAATAGTGGTCCGTATGTATGTGACATAATTTACTTCAGATTGAACAAACTAATAAAAGAAAAGGGATGATGAAAATCTCACTTTCTTTTGGCACTGCAGACTTGGTCATATTAGTGAAAATAGACTGCGGACATTGCATAAGGAAGGGTTACTTGACCCTTTTTGATTTTGAATCATATCCTACATGCGAGTCTTGTCTATTGGGTAAAATGACCAAATCTCCATTTAGTGGACATGGAGAGAGGGCTGCAGATTTGCTAGGATTGGTACACACAGATGTATGTGGACCAATGTCTACGCAAGCCATGGGTGGATTTTCATACTTCATTACTTTCATAGATGATAGATCTAGATTCGGATATGTGTTTGATGAAACACAATTCTGATGCCTTTGAAAAGTTCAAAGAGTATAAGTATGAAGTGGAGAAATAAACCAAAAATGGTATTATAACTCTTCGATCAGATCGAGGTGGTGAATACTTGAATGGAGAGTCTCTGGATTATCTCAAAGAAAAGGGTATAGTCTCCCAGTGGACTCCTTCAGATTGGTATCTGAAAGGAGAAATCGAACTTTGTTAGACATGGTTCGGTCCATGATGAGCTATGCGAATCTTCCAGTATTCTTATGGGGTTAAGCATTGGAAACCTTAGCATATTTACTGAATAAGGTGCCTTCCAAATCTGTTCCTCAAACTCTATATGAGATATGGAAAGAAAGGAAACCGAGTCTTAAACATGTTAAGATTTGGGGATGTCCAGCTTATGTCAAGAAAGTTGACCCAGATAAGCTGGAATTTCGATCCGTAAAATGTAGTTTTGTGGGATATCCTAAAGAGACTTTAGGGTATTACTTTTACACCGATCATAAGGTGGTTGTCTCCCGACATGCTACCTTCTTGGAAAAGCAGTTTATCCTTGAATGAAACAGTGGGAGCAAAATTGAACTTGATGAAGTTCAAGAAGCACAAACTACTACGGATCAAGTGGAAACACCTGTTCAGACGGAACAACCTTCTGTGGAACAGACCGTTTGTAGGTCAGAGAGAGTGTCTCGCCAACCTGAGAGGTATTATGGCCTTGTCATTGAGAATGACAATGAGTTGTCAATCATTGATGATGACAACCCTATGACCTATAATGAGGCTATGAGTAGTGTCGACTCATAGAAATGGCAAAGTGCCATGAAATCCGAAATGGAATCTATGTGTACGGTATACAAAAGAAAGATTAGAGCAGATGGCCAGGTGGAGACCTTTAAAGCCAGGCTTATGGTAAAAGGATTCAAACAAAGGCAATGGATTGACTTTGATGAAACCTTTTACATGTAGCCCTGTTAAAATTAGTTCGGATTTTGCTTGCGATTGCTGCTTACTACGACTATGAGATCTGGCAAATGGCCAGATGGTTTTCTTTCCAAGGGAAATGAAAACCTAGTGTGTAAGCTGCTGCGAACCATATGTGGTTTAAAGCAAGCTTCTCGTAGATGGAACATCCATTTTGATGAGACAATCAAAGAGTTTGGTTTTATCAAAAACGTAGATGAACCATGTGTCTACAAAAGGGTTAGTGGGAGCGCGGTAACATTTCTTGTATTGTATTGAAAGAGAGATCACACACATAACAACATAGCAGACCCACTCATAAAGCCACTTTCTGAAAGTCACTTTGATCGTCATAAAGACAAGATGGGTATTAGATACCAGAGTGATTGGCTTTAGTACAAGTGGGAGATTGAAAGAGATATGTCCTAAGTCCAATCATGAATGAGGATTTAGGAATAACTTTTATGTAATCTGTTTTGATTTCATTGATATTAATAAAAGACTTGTTTTGTTTTTATTACGGGCTCTATCTATTTAAGTGTTTAAATAAGATATACCATAGTTTAGAGTAAAGCTTTTTATGGATTATGATGAGATCATAATAGTGAGACCTAAAAGATGATAACTCTAAACTTAAATAGTTCCTGGTCATAGGATTACTAACTGGTAATTAATAATCCACAAAGATCGGTACATACTATGCTTGCTTCATTATGAAGGATGTCTGTTCTCATAGATATTTGTGTGGTGACACTATAGCTAGTATGTAGGTGCTTATTATAGAATAAGTTCACTGAACATGACTCGCACAGCTGAACAACTGATGGAGTTCACTCACGTGTCAGCAGTTGTTCACATAGTGATAGTTGTACAAGTATCCTTAGACTTGAGGTCATCATAGTCATCTTGTGTACACTGAACTATGCTTTGATTTAGTTCTTAGTCTCCAGGACAATTATTAGGGCTCTACTGGGTATAGGAATTTGTACACGAAGATAGTGTATTATCAATAAAGGATCTACCCCTTCCAGTGAAGGAAGAGAATGTTCATAGCTGATCCACTTATGCTAGTTCAGGAATCTCTGGCCAGAGTGAATAAAATTAGAAAGGAGTTTCTAATTTACATAGAACTGAGCATAGTGAATGGGAAAGCAAATGATTAAATTAGATAGGCTTGACACAAGATCTATGCCTTGTATTTAATCAGGACATTGGAGGGTAGAAGGAGTTAATTGTATGGTAATTATTCACTGACAGGTTCTTGGTATTCTAAGCAGTGAATTCATATTATCTGGATAGTCGCGATATGTTGAGAAGCATCACTCACGATGTAGAATAAATATAATTAATCAGTTAATTATATTTAGTGAATTTTAATTTTCATATAAATAATTAATAAAAGTTTATTATTATTTATTTCTACTACCGGCATAATATTGAACCTACAGGGTCACACCATAAAAGAATATTTTCTTTGATGAAAAATGAGAGAGAGAATTATTTTCTAAATAGTTAAGAAAAGAAATAATGATTAAAATAGTTTTAATTATTATTAAAGCATTTTATGAAGATAAAATGTGGGGGGTTAATATATATAAAGATATATTATAAAACCATAGGAGAGTCCTATAAATAGAATGAGATGGATGGCTCAAAAAACATAACACACACAATTTTGGTTTTGTGAAAACCCTAGCCTCCATCTTCTTCTTCTCTCTCTCTCTCCCAAAAACTCCATTTTATAAAAGCTTAGTTTTATAAAAAGGTTCATCGAAGCGGATTGTTCTTGGTGGATACCGGTAGAGTGCTTCACACACTGAGGAGCAACTGCTAGCACTCCAATTTTATAAAGCTTCAATTCACGAGGTATGGTTTCGATTCCTCAGTTTTTCCCTTTTATACATTTTTCTATATGTGCGGTATATGGTTTTTACGGAATAAATGTTATTTCGCGCTTCCGCTCATCCGTAAATTCCTTCAGGATCAGCCTGAAATCTTGCACAAAGACAGGTATCATACATGATATCAGGTCTACTTGCAGTTAAATAGAGTAAAGAGCCAATCATACCTCTGTAGTTAGTAATATCTACTGATAAACCAATATGTTTATCTAACTTGGTTGCAGTGGCCATGGGAGTGGATGATGTTGAACTGTCTTGCATTCCAAACTTCTTCAGTAAATTTCTGGTGTACTTGGATTGACAAATAAAAGAACCTTCTTCATTTTGCTTGACTTGAAGTCCCAGAAAATAGCTGAGTTCTCCCATCATACTCATTTGATATCTTGACTACATTAGCTTTGCAAACCTCTCACATATTTTGGCATTTGTAGAACCAAATATGATATCATCAACATATATCTGTACGAAAAGTAAGTCCTTTCCATGGTTGAGGTAGAACAGTATTTTATCAATTGTACCTCTGTGAAATCCACTTTCCAGAAGGAATTGAGCTAATGTCTCATACCATGCTCTAGGAGCTTGCTTAAGGCCATAAAGTGCTTTGTCAAGCCTGTAGACATGATTTGGAAATTTTGAATCTATAAAGCCTCGAGGTTGTTCAACATACACCTCTTCTTCCAATTCTCAATTAAGAAAAGCACTTTTCACATCCATTTGAAAGAATTTAAACTTTTTGTGAGTAGCATAAGCCAAAAAGATTCTTATAGGTTCTAATCTAGTAACTGGTGCAAATGTTTCATCATAATCAATACCCTCCTGTTGAGAGTAGCCTTTAGCAACCAGCCTTGCTTTGTTTCTTGTAATTATGCCATCACTGTCAGTTTTGTTTCACAACACCCATTTTGTGCCAACAACTGATCTGTTCTTTGGTCTTGGCACTAGGATCCATTTTTTCATTTTTTTCAAATTCATTTAACTCTTCCTGCATTGCTTGCACCCAATCAGTATCTTGAAGAGCTTCTTTCACTTTCTTTGGTTCAGTTTGAGATAGAAAAGAATGATAGAGACATTCATTTGAAGTTGCAGTTCTAGTTCTGACACCTGCTTCAAGATCTTCAATAATTATGTCAGGTGTATGTGATTTGGTCGACTTCCTTGCAGATTAAAGTTGACTTCTAGAACTGGATCCTCCCCCATGATCCATGCTGTCTCCATCAACATTTTCTGATGCTTCCCCTGTAGTTATGCTCTCCGAGACTTCAAAATTTGACTTGGATCCTTCAGGATTTGAAGTATCAAAGTTTCCGGTATTATCAGAATTTGGCTCATCAGAACTAGATGAATCAGAACTTGAAGAGCCAGTGTCAGGTTCTGATGCTTCTTGAGAGTCTTGAGATGTGGTAGGATCTACATCTTGCTCCCCCTGGACAGGTGCATTTTCCTTTGGAGTTGTTACCACAGATTCAATGATATCAGTACTTTCAGGATCAGAGTATAAGTCATCAGAATTTACAGAATTAGAATTTAAGTCTTCATTTTCAAATCTCAGCTGATCGTGATCATTGAAATCTTCAAGTCCAGTAATCTTCTTATCATCAAAAGATATATTGATAGATTCCATGACAACTCTTGTTCTTAAATTGTAGACTCTGAAGGCTTTTGTGGAAAGTGGATATCCAACAAAAATTCCTTCATCAGCTTTTAGATCAAATTTTGACAGCTGTTCAGGATGAGTCTTAAGAACAAAACACTTACATCCAAATACATGAAAGTATTGCAGATTTGGCTTCTTTTTCTTTACCATCTCATATGATGTTTTTCCATGCTTTTTATGAGTGTTGCATTCTTTGTAAAATAAGAAGTCTGCACAGCTTCAGCCCAAAAGTAGGTTGGCAGCTTTGCTTCATCAAGCATAGTTCGTGCATCTTCAATGAGAGTCCTGTTCTTTCTTTCTACAACTCCATTTTGCTGTGGAGTCCAGGTGCAGAAAATTCCTGTTTGATTCCATGCCCTTTGAATAACTCTTCTATGATTGAATTCTTGAACTCAGTGCCATTATCACTTCTTATAATTTTAACAGAATCTTTGACCAACTTATCCAGCTGTCTGACATGATCAGTTAGAGTAGATGCAGTTTCATTCTTCTTGTGCAAGAAGTACACCCAAGTGTACCTTGTGAACTCATCCACTATAACCATAACATATTTCTTCTTTATAATAGACATGACATTTACAGTACCAAATAGATCAACATGCAGTAGGTGATAAGGCTTAAGAATTGATAACTCAGTTTTGCTCTTGAAAGAAGATTTTCTTTGTTTTGCCTTTTGACATGAATCACAAAGGCCATCAGAAGCAAATACTGATTTTGGTAGTCCTCTCACAAGATCTTTCTTTACAAGCTCATTTATGTTGTTGAAGTTTAAATGAGAGAGTCTTTTGTGCCAATTCTAGCTTTCTTCAATTGATGCTCTACTCAACAGACATATTGCAGAATCATCAGAACTTATTGAAAGTCCGGCTTCATAAATGTTACCATGCCTGTAACCTTTCAGAACCACTTTGCCTGTAGAATTGCTTACAACTTCACAGTGTTCTTCAAAGAAATCCACATGATAACCTCTGTCACATATTTGACTTACACTCATCAGATTGTGTTTAAGTCCTGAGACTAGAGCTACTGCTTCAATGATGACATTCCCAAGATTAATATTGCCATATCCCAGAGTTTTTCCCATGTTTCCATCTCCATAAGAAACTCCTGGGCCAGCTTTCTCCACAAAGTCTGAGAGCAGGGCTTTATTTCCAGTTATATGTCCTGAACATCTACTATCCACTACTAGGATGTTTCTCCTGTTACCCTGCAATCACAAAGACCACTAATGGTTAGTTCTAAGGACCCATACTTGCTTGGATCATTTGGCCTTTTTCAGTTTGTTAGCATTTGCAGCGGATTTAATATCAGAGTTTATGCTAACATGCTGTTTATCAGAACTTATATCAGACTTTGCATTAGTCTTTACACTAGAAGGAATTAAAGTAACTTTCTTCAAAGAAGGTTTTATTTGATAATAATCATAGTACAAATTATGATATTCCTTACAAGTATAAATGGAATGCCATAAACTACCACAATGAAAACAAGGATTTTGTGGTTTAAACCTAACAGACTGACTCTTAACTCCTGACTTAGGAGGTAAATAGTTTATATTCTTATTCTTCCTGCAAAAAGAAGCAAGATGGTTAGAGTTTCCACAGTTATAACATTTCTTTCTAGGAGCATTAGGAATAGACATATAATTATTGCTTTTATTCACACATTCCTTTCCATTCCTATTTTTCCTAGCTGCCTTTACCTTGTTGACATTCCTTATTTCTTTCAGCTTATGCTTAAGCTGCTTCTTTGTCATTAAGCCTATGTTAACTTCAGCTGGTTTATCCTGTTCTAATTTGTCAGAAGTTGACTTCTCCTTAACTTCTGTCACATACTCTTTTATCTCTTCAGAATCAGACTTTACAGTTTTAGCTACAAACTTAACATGATTTACCTTTGGCTTAGCAGTTTGTTTAACAACAATTGGCTCAATTTGTTCAGTTCCTTTTTCACTTTTATCATCTCCATAACCTAAGCCCTCTTTCCAGTTTCCACTACTTAATAAATTCTGAGTTGTTCTGCCAGAGTTAGTCCAAGTCTTGATTATCTCTTTTTATTTTTTTAACTCAGTTTTGAGAGATTTATTCAATTTTAGCAATTCATCTCTAACATAAAACGCATCATCTCTCTCTTTCTGAGTTTGATGGAACATAACTAACTCTTTTTCTAAATAATCATTCCTTTTCTTATAAGCAAGATTTTCAGAAGTTAATCTTTCACATGTTAAAGTTTGATCTCTGTAACTAATAAACATGGTTTTAAGATATGATCTCAACTCAGTAATATTATCAGTATGAAAGGCATAAGTTGTTTGAGGTACCTTCAATTCAGCAGTTTCAGGGCTGCCATCAGCATTTGCCATCCAGGCATAGTTCAACTCATCTTCAGAATCCGAAGTGTCTGTCCAGCTTTTCTTCTTTGTGACAAGTGCCTTGCCTTTGTCACTTTTTCCTTTCTTACAGTCAGGAGATATGTGGCCTCTTTCACCACAGTTGTAGCATTTGACATTTGAGTTATCTCCTCTGTCAGACTTTGCACCTTTGCCTTCAGATTTTCTGAAACCTTTCTTATCAGTACTTTCACCTTTCTTGGAAAACTTCTTTCCCCTTCTGAATTTCATCAACTCTTCATCAACATCTATTTCAGGTAAACTTTCAGTTTCTGAATCATCATCATCAGAACTTGATGATTCTGAATCAGACTTTATGATGAGAGCCTTTCCTTTGCCTTTCTTTAAAACAGCCAATTTGGGGAATTCCTCTTCAACCTTAAGAGCAACTATCCTTGACTTTCTCCCATGTCTCTTGCTCTTTTGATCCATCTCAAGTTTATAAGTCTTGAGCATGCCATAAATTTCATCAAGAGTAGTTTCATCAAGAGCATAGTTGTCTCTTATAGTAGTAGACTTTAAATCCCAACTATCAGGAAGAGCTAAAAGGAATTTTAGATTTGAATCTTCAAGATCATATTCCTTCTCCACCAGTGACAGATCATTCAAGATTTTGACAAACCTGTCATATTAGTCAGTTAATTACTCATCACCTTTTGAGTCAAAGTGCTCATACTCTTGAGTGAGTATAGTCCTCTTGTTCTTCTTGATTGCATCAGTTCCCTGGAATCTTGTCTCCAAAGCATCCCATATCTACTTTGCAGTCTTGCAATGAATAACCCTATTTGACATGACATTATCAATGACACAATGCAGCAAATGCCTTACCTTTGCATCCTTGGAAATGGATGAGATATCTTCAGCTGTATATACACTTTTCTCCTTTGGTATGGTCTTTGCTGGCTGATCTGCAACTACAACAGAGAGCTTGGTTGGCTTATACGTTCCTTCATTAATTCTGTCAAGGTATTCTGGATCTGTAGCTTCCAGAAACATAGCCATCTTCACTTTCCATATGGGATACTCAGAAGGTCTCAGTATGGGAACCCTAATAGTCTCAAGTCGACTGTGAGTTTGAGTCTTTTGAGTTTCTTCAGTTTTAGTGGGCTTGGTTAGATTTTCTGCTTCTTCAGACATGATTGTTTGGATCTTTACTGTATGTGTGTTAACAGATAAGCTTTGATACCAATTGTTAGGTCACACAACGCTGTAGAAGGGGGTTGAATACAATGTTTAATACAATCAAATAAATTTCAAACACAAGTAACAGTAAACAGATATATTCAATATAATAAACTCTATTACAATGGAACTGTTCTCTCTCAGTGATGAACAAATATCACGAGAGCTGCTAGGTTACAATGTATGATCTTCTCGATAATGATAACACATATAGTGTAAACCTATGTCTGTGTTTATATAGTACACAGTTACAAGATAACTTCTAATTGATATAGAATATAATTATGTCTCTTAAAATATATCAATCAGATATCTTATACAATTCTTTCAGTCCTCTAACTCTTTCCATGCATATCTTCTTTTATATTAGTCTCGATCTTCTTTTCTGTAAATCAGCTTCCTTCCTTAACTGTAAGTCTTCCCGTACTTAAATTCTGATATCTATCTTCTGATAATTATCTTCTGATAACCTAAGTTCTGATATCCTTAAGTTCTGACTTCCAGTAAGTACTGATTCCAGTAAATACTGATATTTCCTGTTTGTTAAGATCTGAAAACTAAACATGAAACACATTAGACATGACATCTCAAATATATCTAACACAAGTCGAAACTCATTCTTAAGTTCAATTTCAAGAATTCAAAGTTAAGGAAATGAATCAAGGATAAGCAAAGTTCAATTCTAGGGATCTTGATCAATGGTAACAAGGTACTCAAGTTAGGGAAATCAAAACCGTTTTAAGGATCAATAGAGTATAAGGTACAAAAGGAATGAAGCATCATTACAAGGGGTTCGTAAAGGTACTTATAGGGTTTATAACAGTTCATGGTATATAATAAGTAAATAGGAAAAAGGGGTTACCAAGGGTTGGATCAATAAGCTTATCAATAACAAGTTCACAAGATCAATGACAGGGTATCTCTAGAATCGATAACAGGGGTACATTACTTTGACAGTTCAATACTCTACATGGGATGAACAATATCCTCTTTTTGACCATTTACACAAGTAAGTAGAGTTAGTTTCCTGAATTCGCTTTCCTGAAGGTTGAACTACTGCCACCTAGTATACCTTTTCCTTTCCTAGCCTGAATGCCCTCACGCTCCGAATCTACAATCCAAAACCAAAACCTTAATTAGTTTCTTAACTCACGTTCCCGGAATGTTCACTCAATACGATAACTCGATTGTACTCTTGACTCGAACTATAAGAGTATAGCTTATACACACATGCACATAGAACATAACACATTCTTTTCTCATAGCCTTTATATCTTTATATACTCAATAATCAACTTATACTCGCTTTAATCTCGATTATTCCTCAAATCGACTATTATAACTTATACGAGTACACGATTCATTCACAACTAAATCTTTACGACCATAACTATCACTTATAGTTCTTTAAAATTAAACAACTTAATTCCCCTTTTCTTTTATTCCCTAATTCGAACCACATACTACAATCAAACAAACAAATCCATAGATATTCACATATACACACCCAATCATTCTTTCGATTATCAAAACCAAGTTTTGACTCTTGATTCCTATGGCCTATTCGGCCTTATTGTACTGACTAAGCACAAAATTAATCAAATACTCACTTTAGCTCACATAAACACATAGCTCAATCAAAACCTTCAAAATATTCATTTTCCTTTCTTTTAACATCAGAATTCGAACTACAACCCTATTTATACAATCGAATTTCTCAAAAATTATACCATGCAACTTTAGTTTTTAGCATGCAAAGATATTGTTAAGAATTATACTTAATTTCTTAATCATCTCTAGCAAAGCCAATCACTTAGACTAATACCCTTTTTCTTTACCAAACAAAATTCGAACCAATCTATATATATTCTTACATGAAATTCAAATTCACCTCTTAATTGAATCAAATACTCTTTTAAATCATAAATTTTGAATTACTCAACCATTCATCATTTAGTAACACAAAACCCTAATCAAATTTTGCAAATAACATACATGCATCACTAATCCCTTTTACAAATCAACGTGCAATCTCATTTCTTACTAATTAAACTTAGCTTACACCAAGATCAAGTCACAAAATCCAATTCCCTTTTTATTAGTACAAAAACCGAATCAAAACCTTAATATGCAACATTAAATTTTGATTTACTCAAGCATCTAAACAATTACACAAGTCTAAACACCTTTTGAACAATCATCAAAACCTTTTCATCAACCAATACACTTAAATTTTCAAAAGAAATACAAAACTCTTTGAACTTTTCAAGAAATTAAGACATGCAAAGGTTAAATATAGGTTTTAAAGTGCCTAGAGCTCAAAAACCACATCATTTCAACTAAGTACATCATATTCCTAAAAATCCCACCGTCTCTCCTTGGATCACGACCGGTGGTGGTCGAACTTAAGAGTGCCCATAACGGGTCTCCTCTTGAGTTTTAAACCACAAAAATCACTTTAGACTCTCTTATGATCATATATCAAGAAATCACATTTTCTTGAATACAACCAAGGAGATGGAACTATGAAACTTACATAAACACTTACATGCAAGTGGTGTTTGAGTAGAATATCGAAAATGAAGGCTATGGATGATAAAATCTTTGAGTTTGGATTAGTTTTTGTTGTTGCATGTAAGAGAGAGAAGAGAGATGGGGAGAGAGCCGAGAGAGAGATGAGAGTGATCGAGAACGAGAGGGGGAGAGAGAGAGAGATGAGAGGGGGAGAAAATGAGCTAGTATATATAATAGAGGGCATGGGTAGTTTAGTAGATTACTATTCCCCTTTTTAGTTTGATTCCCTTTCTCTTTTTACTCCAATAAAATTGAATGTAAATATTAAATATATCTCTCTCCGAAAGTTGAAAAATATTGCGATTGACAATTTTAAGGCGTAGATCTCGATATTAGCTTTCCAACCATTACTCATAATAAAATTTTGAGCGTACGGTTGATTTTATATGATTTTTATAAGTTTATGCTAACAATAGCATTTTAATTACATAAAATTATTTTAAAATGCAACGATCATGAAATAAATCCGTCTATCATTTTAAAAAAGTCCCTAGGACTATTTTGAAGATAATAAAACAAATTCCACGCCATGACCTTACTCGATTAATTTTATAAAAATGTACAAAGGTTCAATAAACCTTATTTAAATCAAATAATTCCCTTAAATCCATTTAAAAATTTACAGATCACGTATTCATGCATACAAACAAGCAAGCACATATATTCATACATTACAACCCATGTCTGATCATAAAATTTTCCCTTTTTATCATTATTCCTCTTTACGCATACCGGGTCACGTTCTGCCTGACGGCCCGACGCTCAGCGTTTCAATTACGCTTCTCAATTACCTTTACCAACCGACATGTCATTAGAACGCAATACTTACTTAAACATTTCATTTCACATATTAACACATATTCCAAATTTTAAACACTTTAATCCCTTTTTAGGACGGGTTCCGTTCTACCTGACGGCCCGACAACACAGCTTAACTCCTAAGCTGACTCTTTCAATTGGAACGCATCTATCTATGCTCCCATATACTCATATACAATAAAGACAATTAATCATCACTTAATCACATAATTTATAATCACATCACAGAAATCATACTTTATTCACTTAATTACGTCGTAAATTTCACAGTCGTTACAACCTTGTTACGAAAGGACTAAATGAACCTTTGAGCTTCATGTCTCCTAATAAGGATATATGATAAATAATGGTATTAACCTGCTATCGTTGCTTCGAATGAAGCTTTTCTGCAATTTTATCTGCTTAATGTCATATAGACGTCAAGTTCGGAAAATGTCCTTCATGGATCACAAATGGTGATTATGTTACCTCCTTAGAAGATTTTGATATGACAGGTATGGACTCTGTATGATTAGCTATTAATATCCGTAGAAAAACAAATTACTGCAGTAATTCAGTGATGTAATTTAGTAATACAACAACGATTCTGTAAATAATGAGACGATAACAACCGTGAGAGTTGTATTATAATGGAGGTTGAGATACGAGTACTCCTAATAGGGTCAGGGAAATGTATAAGTTGTCATTAATAGACTAACTAAGTCGATTATTTACCTATTGTATATTATTCCTTTTTATCAATAAAGAGTAATATTAATATACGAAGAAGGTTGTGGTATAATGATGGATTCTAGTAACGATGACATCGAGTGTGAAATCCCAGATTCAACTTTAGATGTCGAGGGAGTTTCAAAGGTTATTGTTTATAAGCTCGAGCAAGAGCATGAGTCCATAAAATGATGGATGGAATAGAAAAAATATCCAGGCACATGAAATGTGATGCAATAATACTTGATATTGATGTATATACATGTATATGTGTTTCGTTCTCCGATGATAAATCTCTATAGTTCAGAGGTAGATTCCAAGCCACATATTTTGTGACTATATATTTTTGATATAATTCTCTTAAATTCGTTCTTTCTCTCCTTTTCATTTTCATGTAAACTGAGAAGAACAACCCTTCTAGAAGGGGAGGTATTGCCGAATGGCTATCTATTTGTGTGATAGAAGCCTAGTAGGATACCATATGTTGTTAAATTGCTTGTCAAGTACTAAAGGCTGGCCCTATTCAGTACTAACTATGCAATGTAACAAGTGTTCATGATTTTAGTGATCTCTCAATAAATTCATTTACTTCTATATGATTGATCAAGCTTTCAAAGATAGAAGCGGCTAGGAAATAAGTAGTATTAATGTGGTTGTCTCCGAAATTGAAATGCGTTCGTGATACTAAGGTTAAAGAAATTACTAAAAGATTTTAGAACGCTAGCAAGTATCAGTATAGCCAGAGTAGTATTATGAACGAAAGACAGTAACGCTTATGGACTGGAAAAAAAGGGTATTGAGAAGCAAAAGCTATAGCATTAGAAGATATGATGAGGGTCTGTGCGATAAACTTGAAAGGAATTTGGAATAATCACTTAGCACAGATTGAGTTTTCTTATGACGATAGGTGATATATCAGTATCAGGATGTCGCATTATGAGACCCTTTAGTAAAGAAGATGCCGATCTCCCTTATATTGGGATGAAGTTGGAAAGCGCAAGATGCTCAGACCCGAAGTGGTCCAACGAACCAATTATATAATGGATCTAATCTGAGGACGGCTGGTAACAGCCCGAGATCGACAGAAGAAATATGCGGATTTATCCTGGAGGGACAAAGAGTATGAAGTAGGGAACCTAGTATGGTTAAAGGTATTCCCTTGTAAGGGATTGATGAGGTTTGGAAAGAAAGGAAAGCTAATTCCAAGATTCAATGGACCTTTTGAGATATTAAGACGTATTACGAGGTTAGCTTACGAGCTAGCCCTACCCCCGAATCTAAAGTAAGTTCATAATGTTTTCCACGTATCAATGTTAAGGAAGTATCATCGGCACCATGCACATAGTGGAATACGACACGTGGACATGAAACCAGACTTGACTTATGTGGAACAACCGGTAAGGATTATGGATTAAAAGGAGCAAGTGCTTCAAACCAAGGTGATCAAGTTAGTCCGGGTTCTGTGGCAAAATTATAATGTGGAGGAATCGACTTGGGAACTAGAGAGCGCAATGCTAGAAAGGTATCCCCAATTATTTTCTACCTAATTCTGGGACGGAATCCTTTTAAGGAGGGGAGACAGTAATAACCCCAATTTTTGGAATTTTTGTAATCCTTATAAATAGTAACTTCTTGCTGATTGTGCCGATTAAAGAAAATTATCAGGCCACACTATATAGCAGTACTGTTATAGAAATTATGAGATCGTATTAGCATTCCATAAAGTAAATAAGTATTTGTAAAGGTCATCAAAATTCGGGTTCGAACACTTTGTTTTTCCCCAAAAATAAACCAGATACCGAAAGAATTAAGTACAAGATAATATGATTAAAAGGAATACAATTCAAGGATTTTCACAGAGGATCATTAAAGGAATATAAAATATATAAAAAAAGGTTCGGGAAAGCCCAAGTAATAAGATCCTGGATATGATCCCTCAAACAATTAACGAGGACGAGAGTTAAGCAAACCGTAAAACAAATAAGCGACCAACGATCAAGCTTATGCAAATAACAAGGAGATTAACCAAAAAATTAAGTACTAATCAAGAGGATTAGAGAAAAATGATGTCATCAAGCCACAAGGAATTGACAAGTGGCAAGGAGGTGACACATGAATGATGATGTAATTAAAGAAGAAGATATTTGTGTAAGGATTAATTGTGGCCAAGTAATTTAACCTTGATTAAACCAATGTGAAAGGATATCTTCGATATATTATTTATTTTGGTATTTGTATGATTAAATATAAAATTTAAATACACGTAGGTCCTCTCCATTAGGACATCAATCTAACCGATCCAAATCAATGTCAAATGGTCAAACTAACAAAATTATTCTCAAGTATATTCATATAAAAGAGATATTCTATTATTCTAAAACATAAAAGTTATATTGGTATGGAATATATCTCTAAGGAAATATGATCAAAGAATAAATATCAAGAAATGATATTTCTTAGATCTCAGTTGCAACATCAATAAGGCAACAAGCTCGAAAAAGGGATATATTAGAAATACTCCTTAGAAGACTCGTGCTATATCAAAAATATTTTATTCTTCACTCTAAAATATATTTTTACATACATAAAAAGAGTTTTTATTCAAAGTTTATTAATATTCATGATTGAAATATTAATATCCATTTTTATAACCCATTCTATGTATACTTGAAGTAATTTTCTCTCGTTTCGTAAAATCAGCATTTTTCGGAGAAAATTATTCAAAAATACTTTAAAATATTTCCTACCATCAAAATAAATTTTATATATTAGGAAATATATTTTAAGTATTTATTCAAGTCAAAAAATTGGTCAAAAGATCCATATATTTAATTTCAAGACCAATGGTATTTTTACTCCGAAGAAAAAGTTGACAGAACAGTCTATATTTTAAATAAAATACTTCCACTCACTAGAATAACTTTAAATTTGTCATGTATAATTTAAATGGTATTTTATATGCATGGTAAAAATTTTGTTATATTTCAATAATTTTTGTCCGGGCACAAATTTCGAGGTAATTGGTCCCACATTTGACTACGTTTGACCTAGGTACCATTGACCAAAATTAACCAAAACTTGCAGGACATCATTTTATAATATCTAGGTAATTATCATATTTTTATGGTATTTATTTAAGAGTTTTTAAGGTGGTCATATTTAATGGTGCTTAATGCTTAATTAAAGTGATTAAACAATGATTAAAAGAAAAGGAAAATGTATATTTATATAAAGAATTCAACTGAGTTTTGAATCCCATAAAATTGTTTGTCTTATATGGCTAGTGGAAAATAAACACAACCTACTTTCCAAGAAGTGCCTCTCTTCATCTCTTTCAAATTCTATACACACACTTCTTCTCAAAAACCTTCTTCTTCTATATACTTACATATATACAAGGTTTTTGATATGCAAGCTTAACTTCATCCAACCAAGCTTTATCCCACCAAGTAAGCTCACCCACTAACACTCTCCGTCATCCCGGAGGGCTGCCCAAGTTCGACCCTAGCGCCGAAATTCGGCCGAACCTCTGGCGAATTTTTTCGACCGTTTTCCAAAAGTGGTAATTTTTAGCTTCTTCTTTGAGTTTCTTTTATTTGAGCTTTTTACTTAATTTCTCTAATTTATCTCAAGATCTAATACTAGATCTCCTATAAATAAGGTTCTTAAAGAAAAGAGAACAAAGATTCGAACTTGGAATTCGAATAAGTACTTGATCTTCAAAAAGAAACATATAAAGAAGAAGATCTATAAACTACAAGTACTTAAATCTTTATAACTCCTCGTAAGTGAGATTTCATAAATCTCTATAACTCCTCACGAGTGAGATTTCATATTTGACAAAACTCACCAGTTGGCCAATTACTTGCACTTTATTTATCTCCATCTTGACCAACCTATTTCGTGAATATAGAAATAATTACGAAAGGTATCGTATAACCCTCACAACATCTTTATTATTCCGTGGGATTATAATTCAATCAATAGTAATCTTCGTAATTTTGTCAAATATCAAAGACGGATTAAATCACACGAGTTGGCCAATTACTTGCACTTTATTTATCTCGATCTTGGCCAACACATAGTTCATGTATATAGTATCATTACGAAAAGTATCATATAATCTCCACTAACATCTTTAGTGTTCTGTGGGATTATAAATCGATAAATAGTAAACTTCATAATCATCCGTCTAAACATCAAAAGCACAAATCCAAATCCAATTACTTGCACATCTTTTATCTCGATCTTGGCTTATATAGAACCTATAAATTGTGCACGAAGTTAAAAGTATACTTTGGCTTTATAATTGTCAAAATATAAGTATAAAATCCTTAAGCCCACGAACTTAAAAAGGATAAGTTACAATTCTGAGATTGTAACTAAAGTATTCTTCGATCTATAAATATATAATCAAACAAAGAAAAATACTAAAGAAGTCATAAGCTATATTTCTTATATATAAAGTACTTCTTATATTACTCCGAT
Organism: Apium graveolens; assembly: GCF_009905375.1. Classification (NCBI taxonomy): domain Eukaryota; kingdom Viridiplantae; phylum Streptophyta; class Magnoliopsida; order Apiales; family Apiaceae; genus Apium; species Apium graveolens. Next base: position 13,613,026 of record NC_133654.1, on the reverse strand, counting down.
AAACATATATTCTATAAAGACGGAGTAATTGAAAGTATAATTGAAAAATACTATATATCTCAAGTCAAGTATACATAGTTGATATTTAATATTCTCATTTGAATATTATATTATCTTTTGGGCTAGTACCGTAACATACTATTTCAACCCATATTTTCTCTATATGTTTTGTTTTGTTGATTATCTTATTAGTTTTGTAGTGAGGTGAAGTGACATGAGGTGATTCTCGTTCTAAGACCCAAGTCCTATACGTACTAACGGGGAATTAGTAGTATTTGCACCGTGAAGAAGATGAAAGACCCAAGACCGGATCACTAAGATCCAAGACGAACAAAAGCTAAGGAATCCAAGTCTACACAAGGGTTCTACATCAACTTCGAAGAAATAGCGGGGAGTTATTGTCTAAGATAAGTTGTGTAGGTATTACATTTATTTTGAGGTGGTAACCCTTGTGTTACACACCAAGACAAATATTTGTAAAGGTGTAAAGGCTTCTCCGCCTACTAAATGAGCGAGTTTATTATATGGGAAAATCCTGAGTCCAGGAGAGGAGCTCAGGGACTGGATGTAGGGGTGAGCGAATCTATTTGAGGTTGCGCCATCATGAACTAGGATAAAATTGCCGTGTGATATTTTATTTCCTTGCACTTTATTTTCCGCACATATAAATTGCATAACTACTTGGTAAAGTTTTAAAAAGGGACAAATTATCTTAAAATGCCATAATAAATTTTAAATTGGTAACTAAGCTATTCAACCCCCTTTCTAGCTTAATATAGCCCTTTTACGGGACCTTACAAATAGTATCATAGCAGTGCTTTTTAACGTTTTTGTTAAGTGATATGCAAATTTACAGGCACAACAAAAAGTGATCCTAAATGGTATATATTAATCCCGTTGGTTGTGGTGAAGGTCTGTCAAGCTCATGACCTCCACTATTTGATGACACCAACTTTGCAACATGGAAAATGAGGTTTCATATCTATGCTAGATCTCAAAGAGTTAAAGTTTGGATGGCTATCGAAGATGGTGTTCGCGTTCCTACCAAAATTGTCAATGACGTCATCGTCAAAAAGAAGGTTAGTGAATATAATCTAGAAGAAGAAGCCACAATGAATATAGCCGCCTAGGCGAAAATGGTTCTCACAAGTGCACTTGAAGAGAAAGAATATAAAAGAGTAAATAATTGCAAGTCGACACGAGAAATGTGGAGTAAATTAGTGGTAACCTATGAAGGAACCACAAATATAAAAGATTCTCGGATGGAAACATTGATCCAAGAATATGAGAACTTTAAACTCCAAAAAAGAGAAAATATCATCGATATGGAAATAAGATTTACTCATATTATCTATGAATTATCTCAACTTGGAAAGAATTATACTCAAAATGAAAAGAATAAAAGAGTGCTCAAACCTCTACCTCTAAATTGGAAAGTCAAAGTTACTACTATAAAAGAGATGCACAATCTAAATGAGTATAAGATTGATAACCTATTCAGAAATCTTCGTGCTTAAGAGGAAGATAATATTCCGGAAAAGGTAACTCCAAAAGGGGATGATTGAAAGAAAACATGGCTTTAAAGGCCATATTGATAGATGAAAATGACAACGACGAGGAGTTGAATGAAGAACTCCAAGATCTTGATGAAGTGAAATTGCTTTACTTACGAGACAACTTCGTTGTGTGCTTCAAAGCAAAGCTCAAAGATACGGAAAAGGCTTCCTTAAATCAAATAATCAACAAAGAGTTTTTAACTCTAACGGAAGGCCAAATTACTCTCAAAATTATTCTTCCAACCACAAGATTAATTTTCCGTCAACAAGCTACAACAAAGGCAAAGGCAATCAAAATATGAATACTTATAGTAATGCTAATGTCTCTACTAATCATCCCGTGTACACTCCTCCAAAACCAAAAGATGCATCTCCGGAGGAAACACAAGATGTGAGTTTCGAATGTAAACAACCCGTCACTACAAAAGAGAATGTCCTTAACTTTCAAAAGGACGAAGTCTCGTGGCTGAAAATGGTTGGGATTTGAGTGAAGATGAAGAAGCTCCGGAAGCTAGTGAAGAAGTGGTTAATCTATGCTTGATGGCTCTCGGAGATAAAACTACCTCAATGGAAGTCTCCACTACAAATCAAGATGTAACATCTAACTACATCTCAATTAAGTCATTATTAGATTAATTCAACGTATCCCTTATAGATATGAATAAGCATGATTAAATTGAACTTGTAGTAGACTATAAAGATAAATATAAAGATGTTGAAAGAAGGCTTCACCTGTTGTGGTCCGAGAAAATGAAAATAGAAGAAATATGTTAGTCCCTAACAATGCAACAAGAATTACAGAAGGGGGGTTGAATGGAATTCTTGAAACTTTTTCTTGGTTAAAAGTGTTCTAACTTAAAATATATATCTGTGTCAATCGATTTACAGAGTGCAGAATAATAACTTGGAATGAATCAAAATACAAGTAATTAAAAACACAAGTCTTTAAAAACTTTCTGGTGGATTCGAATGTATCCACTAGAGATATATATTATATCAAGAGAACTCTGTGTAGCTAAATTAGCTAACAGCTTCTTATAAATATGAACAACTAAGTTTACAGAGAAATGCTTAGAAATACAGCTTACAAATGTTTCTCTTAGAAAAATGTTCTTAGTCTTGTTCTTGTTCTATTTGCTACTTCTTGGTTTATATATCACCAAGATTACAAAGTAATTAAACAAGATAATAAAACAAAACCTATCAAGTCTAATACTCTGGTGCTTCATTACTCTATTTCAGCATCTTTAAATATCTTCATAATAGCATGCAAATGGCAATGCTTCATTGTTCTCTAAAACCCAGTTGAATAGGCTTCCACATTCCTTTTGCATACACTCGACACATGTGACTGTATTGTCACTGTCAACGGATATTTGAATTGATTATCCGTTGAGTACATGATCATCCGTCGAGTTATCTTGTTGATCATCCGTCGAGTAGCTTTGTTGATCATCCGTCGAGTAGCTATTTGGCACTTGACTTCATTTCATTTATGCAGAATTAGAAGACATCAATTATGTACATTTAATCAACCTATTCTGCATATCTAATTAAAGTCAACATGACTTATATGCTACTACAGAATCTATACAAAGATGTATGCATAAATGTGCTACAAGCTACTCACTCGATGGATAACAGATCATTATCGGGACTATAATGAGTCATCCGTCGGGACTATAATGAGTCATCCGTCGGGACTATAATGAGTCATCCGTCGGGACTGTATTTGCTTATCCGTTGAGTGTTACATTTTTCATTAAGTTAAATCTACTAAGGTGTTTTGTTAATGAAATCATCAAGTTCACAACATATCCACAACAATCTCCCCCAATTTATGTCTACTGGAATTGTAGGCATAAATTAAGAGAAACTTGATGATAACAAAACAACCTAAAAATACAACTTTAAGAGGAAAGTAGATAAAACTGTAAAGTGCTTCAATTAACAAAATGTACAAAGATTGGATCACAGTCATTTTCAAGGTGCTCCTCTAGCCTGAGCAGATTAATCTATTTCCTTGAAGATCTGGATCTCTTTTTAAGCTTTCTGTTGTTTTCTTCTATCTGATTTTGAAGCTGTCTGTGGAATTCCAGTTCATCAGATTCTGAGAGATTTAGCTTTTCTTGCATTTCCAAAAGAGTCTCATTGCTTGAGATGCTCAATTGGTCTTCTAATATGAAAAATCTTCTAACTCCTTTGTCATCCATGAACTTCATCAGCCAGTAGGGCCTTAGATGCACTCTACTTCCTGTGAAGGGAATAGTAAGAGTCTTTGAGAGTGCATCTTTGGCTCTAATACTTCTCAGTTCTTCAATCTTCTTAAGAACAAGTCTTCTTGCTGTAACATTGAATCCAAAGTTCTTCTTGAATGATGAATAAACCTTAATCAGCATATATTGGCTTTCTTGAAGGATCCTATGAAGTGGCCACTGTATCTCTTTTCCTCCCTTGTACTTGAACACGAACCTTTCAGGTAGATTCCTGTAAGCATCAATCCTTCTAACTTCTTCTGGTTCATCTAGACAGAGGTTTAGATCAGAGAATTCCTTGATGTCACATAAGTACATGTAATCTCCCTTGCTGACTTTGGATTGAGCTTTGATTAGATATTTGGATTTGAGAGGGGACAACTTCACTTTCTTGATTGCTCTTGACTTTATTCTCTTTGGCTTGTTAAAGATTGGCAAATTGAAGTCAGGAATTGGTAGACTTTCCCAGTCTATTGGTTCATCCTTAGGCACAATAGGTTCACCATGAATGTTCCTATAAGGATCCACCACTTTAATATCTTCAAATACCACTGAGGGTTTTGATGCTTGAGTTGTAGTTGGAGTGGATTCCTTGGGAAATTGATCCTCCAATTCTTTATCAACAAGGTCCAATTTCCTTTTGGTTCTTTTAGCCAATTCCTTGTATCTGTGAGACTTCTTCTATTGTGGTTCACTTTGCTTCTTTAGGTCTTGAGATTCAGTGATTTCAGATGGCTTGGCAGAGATTTGTTGAGTGGTTTTCACAGCTTATAATTTGGCTAAGATAGCAGCTTGCTTTTTCCTTTGTTTAACCTTTTTAGCATCTAGAGTAGCTTGCTTCTTTTCTTGCTTCAATCTTGCCTTTTCTTCTCTCTTTGCCTTAGCAAATTGAGGGTGTATAACCACCACACAAATTTCTTTACCATTCCTGAAAACTTTAGCAATTCTCTTTTTCAAAGCTGAATCAGCTGGATCGTTGTAGAAGGCAATGTATCTTGACAACAGTTACTTCTCATCTGGCTTAGGTGTCTCATACACTGTGTCCAAGGGGTTCTTTAGTGATGATTTTGGATAGTTCACCCTTGGCTTCAAAATTATTTCAGCCTTTGGAGATTTGATGCAGGATGGCTGTCCTTTTTCCAGATAGTTCATGCTCATTTCATTCACAGAGATTTACCTGACTTGAGAGTGATGAATGGCTGAATTTCTGGCTTCTTTGCTAGCCCAAACTTCTTTTGAATATCCTCATAAATTTTCTTCCAGTTGATTGGAATCAACTGCTCGTTCTCAACTGCTCTTATATTGGCTGCTGCTTCATTTATCAGATCAATGCTGTCTGTAACTGATGGCTTGGTGAAAGCAATTGTAGGCACAATTACTTTACTGATTTGAATGTTAAGCTGTTTCTCCCCCTCATTTGGTCCTTTCTCCCCCTTTTTTTTATCATCAAGTTGAGTAGAGGAGGAGGTTTGTGCAGCCACCAGTTTCTGAAGCAAGTCTGTCTGTTGAGCTTGATGCAAATGAATTGCTGTAAGAGATGCTTCCATAGTTGTCATCCTTGTATCCAAGGCATCTATCTTTGTGGCAAGATCAGAATTTTTCCTTAGCTGTCTCTTAATATCAAGCATTGTAGCTTCTGAAAGCTTAGAGTCCATTTTGTCAAAAATAGCCTTCTTCATCTCATCAATATCTCCTTTGATGGTGTTGACATCTCTAGCATGTTGAAAGCCTTGAATTTTTTGTAGTTGCAGAGAAGCAAGATGTGCTTGAAGGAGCTTCTTTGTGTTGGCATTTGTGGTAGTTTGAAGAGCAGAGTTTGTCTAATTTATGAGTTGAATCAGGGTTGTCTTGAAGTAGTGTTCATCACAATGCTTTGAAAATGCCCATGATGGCATGCCTGATCTTGAACTGGAACCTACTTCTCCCCTATGTCCAATGGCTCTTCTTCACTATTTCCACCTTCATCTCCAAAGAAATCTGCTGAACCACCAGTCTCATAATCAACATCACCAGCTATAGAGGGCAAAGCTATGATGGCATCCTTAGCCCTTAGAATTGACTGTATGGTGTGCACCAAGTTGAGCATCCTTTCTGCATTGTCATTGCCCTGTTCAGCTAGAAGTTGATATGTTGAAACAGGGTGAGTAAATGTCTCAGCATTAATGGAGGTTGAATCTATAACAGCTTGAGGTTGCTGAGATAGTCCCTCCCTGTTTGCATCCTGGACATTCATTAACTCAATTACAATAACATCCACCCTTATATCTTCAGTACCTGCTTTTCTCTCATAATCTCTCTTTTCTTGCATCAAGGTCTCACCTTGGCTCCCCACCCTCACACCCTTACCTTCACCATCTAAGGCGGGACTCCTCTCACTCTCTTTTGCCAATCCTGAAGAAATGGATTGCATATGTTCACTCTTTTCCTCTCCTTTTTCCTGGGAGAAACCCAGACTCTCACTCATTATACTCTCTTCCCTCAATCCTAAAAGTGACTGTACTACCACTAAGTCTTCTGCACTTAAGATAATTTATGAAATTTTAAGCTGTGCATAGACATTCGACGGATAAGGGATATCCGTCAGGTTAACAGTTTGACTATCCGACGGATAACTGCTGTTAAGCTTATCCGTCGGGATACCATCACTACTCGACGGATGAGCAATATCCATCGAGAGACTAGAAATGAGTGAACTTGGAATTGAAACTATTATGGACTCTGTGCTGATTGATGAGATTTTGGGCACAGATATTTCAACAGTTCCTGAAAGAATTGGCAAGTGAGCCAACAAATCATCTAAAACATGATGCTCACTTGCATTAGATTTTGGCTTCCCCAACAGAGTTAAAGAAGGGGAATCAGGAATTAATGTGTTGATCATATCCACATCCAGAGAGTTTGTGGGAGAATATGGTGTGTGAGGTGCTTCTATAACTAAAGATTTTGGCTGTGACTCCACATTTATTGGAGCCACATCAAACTGAATTTGAGAAGGTGCAGTGACTGTGTCTTTAGCACCAGTTTGCACAGTGTGTGAATCCTGTGCATCCCCAAAGGTTTTTGATTTCTTCTTTCTGGCATAAGTTTGGGGTGAGCTAGTGTCCCTTACCCTTTTGGCCTGTGCTCTTGGTTGAGAGCTTTGTTCAATAGTTACATCCTTTTGGGAGGATGCAACTAGAAATGAGCTTTTATCCTTATTAAGCACTGCAGTTTGTTGGGAAACTGCAGTGTGGCTAGGCTGGGAAATACTCACCTCTTCAACCTTATCCTTAGGGTTTCTTTTATGTTCACCCTGTCCCTCACCTACCTTACCCACCTTCACACTCCCCTCTTTTGGTTTGGTGGATTTTGCAACTGGCATCTTTTGAGAGATACCAGAGGGGGCTTTCTTTGACTTGGATTTATAAATTTTTGTTGATTTGGTAGCTTGGGTAGGCAACTGTTGGGTCATTGACATAGTTGCCATGGCTACACTAGAATTTAAAGAAATCTGTGAGGTTGAAAGAGTAGGGACATATGAACTTATCTCACTTACCTGAGGTGCTTCCATTACAGGGAAATAGAAGAGTGGCACCTCCTTGTGGTGGTTTGCCCTGTTTAAATCTTCAATAATTCTTCTCTCTTGAACCCAACAATCTAATTTGTTGTTTGGGTTCTCAAGCATAATTTCCTCAGAGAGGTGGTTAGCTAGCATCATGAAAAATCTAGCATAGTAAACATTTTTACCCCTCTTGTTTAACTCCCCTAATTTAAATCCCAACTCAAACAAAACAAGATCACTAAAATTAAAGAACTTATCTGTAACTAGCATGTTAAGCATGTTAAGCATAGAAATATTGACAGAATCAAAATTACTGATTTTACTAGACTAGACCTTGATAACTACATCACACATGAAACTCCATTCTTTCCTAAGACCCAACCTCTTAATATCACTTAACTTATAAGTAGAGAGTGTATAGTTCATGGAATTGAGCATATTAACAATATCAGTATTTGTGTGTGGTGAGGTCACAGTATTATCAGGAATTTTGAAACATGCTTTAATAATATCACTATTGATACAGAATTCCTTACCTTTAATAGTGAGTGTGATGGTCTTATCAGTAGAGTTGTATATAGCAGTCGTCCACATCTCTTCAACAACCTCACAGAAGATGGTGGGTGATTCTAGCATTGCATAGCTGAGTTTGCAGTTCTCCACAAAATCCATCATTTTGTGGTAGTCACTTGAATGTTGAATCCCCTTGTTTACTAGAGCCGTGAAGTTGTTTTTCTCATAGATGTATCCAGTTTGTGACATGATTTTGACTACTGGTGCCATTGTTAGAGAGTGGAAATTGCAGAGATAGAGATGGTAGTTGCTTTAGAGAAAGAGAGAATTTACTCGATGGATAAGTATACTCGATGGATAATGTTCGGAAACTCAACGACTAAGAATAAGACAATTCGACGGATGAGGATAAATCAGTTATCCGTCGAGTCATAAAATATTCCAGAAAAGTAATTGTTTTTTATTTGATAATTGTATACCGACGGATGATCAAACTCGATGGATAATGATCTTCCGTCAGGATGCAAATTTTGACTTGGCCAAAATTTCATCCAAGACCGAAAAATCAATTAAATTTCTGGCTGCATTACAACTTGCAAAATATCTGTAAAAATTTTAAGAATAATTTAGCATACGTAACTCACTTACTAACCTTGAAAATGTGGATTCATCCGGTGGCTTGGTAATATATCTGCAAGCTACTTTTCACTTGGAACAAAATGTAGTTCCACAGTACCATTCATTACATATTCCCTTATGAAGTGGTACTTGATGTCTATGTGCTTTGTCCTTGAATGTTGTACTGGATTTTCAGTGATGGCAATTGCACTTGTGTTATCACAGAAAATGGGAATCCTTTCAACTTGCAAACCATAGTCTAGCAGTTGATTTTTCATCCACAATATATGTGCACAGCAACTGCCAGCATCAATATATTCAGCTTCGGCTGTAGAAGTAGAAACTGAATTCTGCTTTTTACTGAATCAGGACACAAGCTTGTTTCCTAGAAATTGACAGGTTCATGTTGTACTTTTTCTATCAATTCTACAACCTGCATAATCTGCATCTGAATAACCAGTTAGATCAAAACCAGAATCTCTAGGGTACCAAATGCCAAGTTTTGGTGTTCCCTTGAGATATCTGAAAATTCTCTTAATAGCTACTAAGTGAGATTCTCTAGGATCAGCCTGAAATCTAGCACATAAACATATAACAAACATTATATCTGGCCTACTAGCTGTTAAGTACAGAAGTGAGCCAACCATGCCCTATAACTTAAAATATCCACAGACTTTTCAGTAGTGTTTAATTCAATCTTAGTTGCAGTGGCCAGGGGAGTTTTTGCATATGTGCAATCCATTAGATAAAACTTCTTTAAAAGATCATAAATGTATTTAGTTTGACTAATGAATATTCCATCACTAACTTGCTTAACTTGTAGACCAAGAAAGTAAGTTAGTTCTCCCATCATACTCATTTCATACTTACTTTGCATTAATTTGGCAAACTTTTTGCAAAGTTTTTCATCTGTAGAGCCAAAAATAATATCATCTACATAAATTTGAACAAGTATACTAGAGCCATTAACATTTCTAAAGAATAAAGTTTTATCTACAGTACCTCTTGTGAAGTGATTTTCCAAAAGGAACTTTGATAAAGTGTCATACCAGGCTCTAGGTGCTTGCTTCAGTCCATAGAGTGCTTTCAATAGATAATAGACATAATCTGGGAAATTTGAGTCTTCAAAACCAGGAGGCTGACTGACATAGACTTCCTCCTCCAAATCTCCATTTAGAAAGGCACTCTTGACATCCATTTGATAGACCTTGAAATTGGCATGGGCTGCATAGGCTAAGAAAATTCTGATGGCTTTAAGTCTTGCAACATGAGCAAATATTTCATCAAATTCTATTCCTTCTTGTTAACAATAGCCCTTAGCAACCAATCTAGCTTTGTTCCTGACCACTATGCCATTTTCATCCATCTTGTTCCTGAATACCCATTTGGTGTCTATTGGATTCTTTCCTTTAGGCTTGGGCACCAGCTTTCATACCTTATTTCTCTCAAATTGGTTTAGCTCTTCCTGCATAGCTAAAATCCAATCAGGATACAACAAAGCTTCTTCTACCTTCTTTGGTTCTTCCTTAGAAAAAAGCTGCTGTATAGACATTCTTCTTGAGTTGCTCTCCTTTTTTGAACTCTAGAAGATGCATCACCTATGATAAGCTAAAAACGATGATCCTTTGTCCATTTCCTTTATTGAGGTAGATTAGCTCTAGATGAAGAGGCCTCATTGTTGTCTTGATGTGTGATTGAGTTTTGATTGTTTGAAACTCCCCCTAAGTTTATGGATCTTTGATTTGAGAGAGGGGAATTTTCTGAAAGTGATCTATTCTGACTTTCAGCTCTTTGTGATAACCCGACGGATGGTGAATTTTGAGTACCGACGGATGAGGCTGGTTGTCTCTCGACGAATGATGCAGGTCGTCTACCGATGGATGATGCATTTTGTAACTCAATGGATGTTGAGTTAACAGCTTCATTGGAGGTAGATTTTCTTGCACTATCCTTAGTAGTAGTTTCTTGATCACTTTCATCATCACTGTCATCACTGACCATCTCCACATTGTCAAATTTGAGGCTCTCATGGTAATCTCCATCTTGTAGTCCTTCAATCTTTTTATCATCAAACACAACATGTATTGATTCCACAATAATGTTGGTTCTCAGATTGTAGACTCTGTATGCTTTACCAACAACATATCCAACAAAAATTCCTTTATCTGCTTTAGCATCAAACTTCCCATTCTGATTAGTTTGATTTCTCAAGATATAACATTTGCAGCCAAATACATGAAAAAAATTTAGAGTTGGCTTCTTGTTCTTGAACAATTGATAGGGAGTCATGCATTTTGCTTGATTAACCAGAGAAGTATTCTGAGTGTAGCATGCACTATTTACAGCTTCAGCCCAGAAATATGTTGGTAACTTAGACTCTTCAAGTATTGTCCTTGCAGTTTCGATAAGTGATCTGTTCTTCCTTTCTACAACTCCATTTTGTTGTGAAGTTCTTGCTGTTGAAAACTCATGCATAATCCCATTTTCTTCACAGAATGCTCTCATAGTTAAATTCTTGAACTCAGTTCCATTATCACTCTTGATTCTTCTAACTTTGAAATCAGGATGATTATTGACTTGCCTTATGTGATTGATAATGATATCACTAGCCTCATCTTTAGACTTTAGGAAATATGTCCAAGAGAACTTTGAGAAATCATCAACAATTACTAAGCAAAATCTTTTCCTTGAAATTGACAATACATTGACTGGTCCAAACAAATCCATGTGTAGCAGTTGCAAAGGTTCTTGAATTGATGAATCAAGCGTCTTTCTGAATGATGGTTTGATCTGCTTTCCTTTTTGGCAGGCATCACACAATCCATCCTTAGAAAACTCCACTTGAGGAATGCCTCTAACCAGTTCTTTCTTTACAAGTTCATTCATGGTCTTGAAGTTTAGATGGGATAGCTTCTTGTGCAATAACCAACTTTTATCTTGACTTGCTTTACTGAGAAGACAAGTAACAGATTCTGCATTTGATGAGTTGAAGTCAGCTAGGTACACATTTCCTTTTCTCACTCCAGTGAGAACCACTTTGTTGCTTCTTTTGTTTGTCACAACACAGGCTTCTGAGTTGAAGGTTACTGAATTGCCTTTATCACAAAGCTGGCTGATACTCAACAAGTTGTGCTTGAGACCATCCACTAAGGCAACCTCTTCAATGATGACATTGTCTTTTGAAATTAATCCATATCCCACAGTATAACCCTTACTGTCATCTCCAAAAGTAATACTTGGGCCAGCTCTCTCCTTAAACTTTGTGAGCAGGGTAGAATCACCAGTCATGTGTCTTGAAAAGCTACTATCCAAGTACCATAGATTCTTTCTGTTTCCCTGCACACATCAAAATCAAATCAAGTTGATTTTTGTACCCAAGTTTCCTTGGGTCCTGCATTCTTTGCTTTCTTTTTCTGTTTCTTAGGTTTGATCTCATTTGACTTGGGAATATCAGATTCATCCTTAGTCATTTGAGTTGGACCTTTAAAACCATTCATTACAGCAGAATTATCATGCATATTTTGATTAACAAAGAATGACATGCTATTAGTAAACATGTTATTCCAGTAAGGCATGCTAAATGGCATTTATGGCATACTAAATGCAGCATAATAAGGATTAGGTGCAAAGGCATATTAGCAAATTGTGCATTCATATTCTGTGCAAACATAGTATTCATAGGCATAGAAGGCATGGCGTTCATGTTGGGAAAATGAGGTGGCACAGATATGGAAGTAGGCATTCTAGATTTGCAATTAACAGACAAGTGATTTACACTACCACACTTGACACAGATTATCCTGGGAGCATATTTATCAGGTATGTAGTTGTTATGCTTGTCAACTCCTACTTTACCATTTCTATTATTTTTCTTTTTAGCATATGTTTTTACCTCAATTTTCTCCAGTCTGTCACTCAACTGCTTGACTGTCATATGACCAACATTATCCTTTTTCTCCTTCTTCACTTGACTGGTTTCTCCTGGAACAAAATTCTTGGAAACTGATCCATATCTCTCATTTAACTTATTAAGTTTGGCTTTACTGACAGACTTGCTCACAGTCGACGGATGAGGATTTATATCACTCGACGTATAACTCTTTTTGTTATCCGACAGATGACCCTCATCATCCGTCGAGTCTACATCTGTTAGTAATCCTTCAACCAAATTGGAATCTCGCTTCTCCTTATTATTCTTCCAGGCTGCATCACAAAAGGACTCAATACCTTGAACTTTGGTGATTTGAGGATGAACATCTCTAGATGTTTTCCATGCCCTAAATACCTCCTGTTATCGTTCAAGCTGCTTCTTCAAGATCTCTTCTTTCTTCAAGGACTCAGTTAATTCATCCTTAACAATTTTACACTTAATTCTCAATTTTTCAAATTCAATGAACTGAGACTCTAGCACATTATTCCTCTCACTTAAAAACAAATTGTTTTCTTTGATTTTAGCATTTTCCTTAGTAAGAGACTTAAGTGTAACACGCGAATGATATAATTTTGTAGACATATCATTTATTGCATCATTACACTCAGCTTTAGATAAATATGCAAGGTTAGTGGTGATTACCTGATTACTTGAAGAACTTGTCTCTGTTTCATCAAACTTGGCCATTAAGGATAGATTGACATAGCTGACATCCTCATCCTCATCCAGACCATTTGCTGCCCAGTCATTTTCTTGTGTAATGAAAGCCCTTTCCTTTTGTTTGAGAAACTCAAAGTATTTCTGTTTATAATTCACAGGCTCAAACTTTTTCTTGCTGGAATCTGACTTTCTACACTCACTGGCAAAGTGCCCTGCCAAGCCACATTTGAAACATTTGAATTTTGATTTATCCACCATGTTTCTATTTGGCTTAGCTGCTCCAAAGTTCTTCTTAAACTTGAGCTTGGCAAATCTTCTGGAAAGAAATGCTAGATGTTTATCAATATCTTCCATGTCATCTAGGCTCAAAGAATCTTCATTTTCTGCTACCAGCCCCTTGCCCTTGTTTTCACAGACCTTTGCTGTTGATTCAACAGCTTCCATCTTCATCTCCTTCTCTTTCTCTAACTCAACAACTAGTGCAATGGATCTTCCTTTCTTCTTTCCTCTCTCCATCCTCTCATCTTGCTCTATTTCAAGCTCATAAGTTTTCAGGATGCCATACAGTCTCTCCAAAGTAAACTCCTTGTAATCTTGAGAGTTTCTCAATGAGACTGTCATAGGTTTCCATTCCTTTGGAAGAGATCTATGGAACTTAAGATTTGAGTCTTTTGTCTGATAGACCCTTCCATGCAACTTCAGAGCATTTAGTAGTTTTTGAAACCTACTGAAGATGTCAGTGAGAGACTTACTTTCTTCACTATGAAAATGCTCATATTGCTGAATAAGTAGCTGCATCTTATTTTCCCTTACCTGCTCAGTGCCATCACAGATAATCTGTATAGTATCCCAAACTTCCTTAGCAATTTTGCAATTGATAATGTTATCCAACAAGTCACCATCAACTCCATTGAACATAATATTCATGGCCTTCTTATCTTTCCTGACTTATTCAATATCAGGATCAGACCATTCATGCCTTGGCTTGGGCACATATGGCTCATTTCCTGTTGCAGCTCTCATTGGTACATGAGGGTCTCTTTCTATGCAATCCACATAGGACTCATCTTGAGAAAGTAAATGAAGATGCATCTTTACCTTCCAGTGATGGTAATTGTCTTTGTCCAGAAAAGGAATTTTGACTCCAACATCCTTCTTGTTCATCTTGCTATTTTGTTGTGATCTTTAAACTCTTTGTTTATCAAGAGCTTGCTCTGATACCAATTATTAGTCCCTAACAATGCAACAAGAATTACAAAGGGGGGTTGAATGGAATTCCTGAAACTTTTTCTTGGTTTAAAAGTGTTCTAACTTAAAATATATATCTGTGTGAATTGATTTGCAGAGTACGGAATAATAACTTGGAATGAATCAAAACACAAGTAATTGAAAACACAAGTCTTTAAAAACTTTCTGGTGGATTTGAATGTATCCACCAGAGATATATATTATATCAAGAGACCTCTGTGTAGCTAAACTAGCTCACAGCTGCTTACAAATATGAACAACTAAGTTTACAGAGAAATGCTTAGAAATACAGCTTACAAATATTTCTCTTAGAAAAATGTTCTTAGTCTTGTTGTTCTATTTGCTACTTCTTGGTTTATATATCACCAAGATTACAAAGTAATTAAATAAGATAATAAAACAAAACCTATCAAGTCTAATACTTTGCTGCTTCATTACTCTATTCCAGCATCTTTGAATATCTTCATAATAGCATGGAGATGGCAATGCTTCTTTGTTCTCTAAAACCCAGGTGAATAGGCTTCCACATTCCTTTTGCATACACTCGACGCATGTGACTTTGTTGTCACTGTCAACGGATATTTGAATTGATTATCCGTTGAGTACATGATCATCCATCGAGTTATCTTGTTGATCATCCGTCGAGTAACTTTGTTGATCATCCGTCGAGTAGCTATTTGGCACTTGACTTTATTTCATTTATGCAGAATTACAAGACATCAATTATGTACATTTAATCAACTTATTCTGCATATATAATTAAAGTCAACATGACTTATATGCTACTACAGAATCTATACAAAGATGTATACAGAAATGTGCTACAGACTTATTATTACATAAGCTACTCACTCGATGGATAACAGATCATTATCCATCGGGAATATAATGAGTCATCCGTCGGGACTATAATGAGCCATCCGTCGGGACTATAATGAGTCATCCGTCGGGACTGTATTTGCTTATCCGTCAAGTGCTACATTTTTCACTAAGTTAAATCTACTAAGGTGTTTTGTTAATGAAATCATCAAGTTCACAACATATCTGTAATAACCCCAATTTTTGGGAAATTTTTGAAACCCTTATGAATAGTGTTTTTGCTGAATGAGAAAACTTTTCATGCCACACTATGTAGGGGTTCTGATATGGATATTCTGAGATTTTATTAGTACTTTATATGGGATATAAGTGTATGTAAAGATCGTCAGAATCCAAATCCGAACACTTTGATTTTTCCCGGAAATTCACAAGATACGGAGAGAATTGAGTATAAGGTAACAGGATAAAAAGGATTTAAATTAAAGGATTATAGGAGAGGATCATAAAAGGAATATAATATATTGAGAAAGGTTAAGGGAACCTAAGTAATAAGATCCCGGGTTTGATCCCTCAAACGATAAACGAGAACGAAAGATAAGCGAACCGTAAAACAAATAAGTGATCAAGAGACAAGCTTGTACAAGAAGCCAGGGATTGTGACATCATCAAACCACAAGGTGTGGACAAGTGGGAGCATTATGACATGTGCAAGGTGACATAAGCATGACATGGGAAGGAAGGAGGTGTGGTGGCTTTGTAACCACACAAATTCAAGGGCAAGAAGGTAATTGACTAAAGCAAGCACAAAAACCAAGCAACCAAGCCAAGCAAATCATTTCCATCAAAAAATCAAAACAACCAAGGCATGAGTTCATCTTGCTCACGGCTTTTTAGCATTTTCAAGGCATAGATTTTTCAAAATCAAAGATCAAAGCTTCCTAAATTGGTAAGAAAATTCCCTAATCATCTTCATGCTTAGTTATGGCTATATCATGAGTTTAAGCCATTAATTCTTTCTCTAACTTCTTCATTTAATCAATGAAGAAGACAATGAATAGTGTTTTCAAGATTTTTAACTTGAAGTTTGTCTTGTTTTCTTGAAGATCCAAGCTTTCTTAAAACTTCTCCAAGCTTCTTAAGGCTTCCTAGCTCCACCCACCACTTCAAGGAAGGTATACCATTTCCAAACCCTAGGTTCATATATATTATAAGGTGATTTTGATGAGTAGGATGTTATTGTAGCTTGTTGTTATGATTTAGAGTTTGAGATTTGGTATGGTAGTGAAATGGAATGGTAATTGTTGTGGTTTTGATTTAAAAGAACTTAAGCATGATTAAAGTTAAGTTTAAGCATAAGTATAAATGATTAAATTGGATTGGTTGGGGTTGTTATGATGTGATAAGGATGGATGTTGGTTGTATGTTGGATTTGAGGTTGATTTGGGTTGATTGTGGATGGTTTAAAAAATTGGAAATCGCGTAAACATAGCCGTCGTAACGTCCGATTTTCTTTGGACTGTTTTTGTGCATAGCATTAGGACCCGAGAACCCCCTGCTAGATTATGACCACTGCCATGTTTAGATAGCTCATGTTACGAGCTTCGTTTTGATATGTAGTTCGTTCGATTCCGATGCACGGTTTAGGAGAAACGACCGTTTCAAGTAACGGCGTTTCGCGAACGAAACTTTTCCCCTCGCCTTACTTTGAAACATATGTTAAAGACCAAAAAGGGTTAATTAATGCATGAAACATTTATGGTAAGTGTGTTAGGCAGTTGGTAAGACACTCGCGAAGGAATCGCCTTAAAACTCGTAAAGGTTAAATTATTAAAAATGGTGGAGCCGAGGGTACCCGGGTGACTTAAGCGAATCAGTGAGCGCAAAACAAGCGTTAGAGTCTAAGTTAGTTAAAGTATAGATTTACAAGTGACTTTGGTTTAATTCCAACTTACTTGTTGCTTATAGGTTACCAGACTCGTCCCGAGCCATTCGTAACCCCCAGTCGCTCAGGCAAGTATTCTATCCGTTATACTGTTGTTGTGATGAATACACTTGTATATGCATTATCTTGCGATAGATGCATGTTGGTTATTTAGCAAATTCTTGCGATATATTGTAGCATGTGATATGGTATATATGCATGCCTGTTTCATATTCTTGAAATATATATCTGTTGGTTCAGTTGATAATACCTATGCTAGAGGATAGCGGTAACTTGCATATACCCTTAGTATAGGGACCCAAAAGGTGAAAATATTTTCTAAAACCGGGAGTCGAGGATCCCGAGTAATCTTATATATATGGATAAGGATATATATATATATATATATATATATATATGGTTATAGTTTTCCAAACTATAAATCGAATAAGGTTTATTCGATAACTTTAACTTTATTTTATTATTGAATATTATTCGAATATTATTCGAAGGCGTATGACTTTTTATTTTATTTATTGAATATTATTTGAATATTCATTTGAGGATGTATGACTCCTTTATTTTATTTAATGAATATTATTTATAATATTCATTCGAGGTATTATGACTCAGCTTATTTTATTTATTGAATATTATTTGAATATTCATTTGAGGATCTATGACTCCGATTATTTGCTGAGATATATTCTTTATTTTATTAAAGAATAAGGTGTAAATAATCAAACTTATTTTCGATTATTCAAATAAAGATAATACTTTCATATAAGTATAGCTTTGGTTAATTAAAACTCGTTTCAAGTATAAATTCTAATACTTCTACTTCAATTATTTTTATAAAGACTATTCTTTATGGGAATATTATTTAATTAATAATATTCAGATATTTTCTAATATTCTGGGGACTGATTTACTTCATTAAATCAGCCTTACTCCAAACACTCTTTAAAGTGTTTTTGAGTCTTCAAAATGATTTTTAAAAGTCAGAGCGGATCCCAAAACTCATTTTTATATTTAAGATCTTCCTTTTAAAGGGGATTTAAATACTCGCTCAAAACCTGGGGAATCCGGCTCTGTGGTGTATTTTATATTCGCAACGAGGTTGCAGATTTGGTAAATGAATTGATTACTTGCCCAACGTTCGGGAAGTAAGCCCATCTCATTGAGTCGGCATAAGCGACAGGCCGGGGTACGGTCTATTATTGTGTAAGTGGCTGGGTGGCAGTCCATCAACGCGTGAGGGACCGGGGTACGGTCGAGCGCGAGGTCCTAATGCGGCCAGGGTGATGACCGGTGAGGAATTCATCCATCTACAGTAGAAAAGGTTACTTATTGGTATCTTTGCCTGATCAGCGAGATATCGGGTTTATGCCAAAATTCTTTTCCTTTCCAAAATTCATTGGATGTTTCAAACTCTGTTCATACTTTGCATAACAGAGATTCCAGGAAATGTTTAAAGGGATATATATATGTGGATATATATATATCGGGACTAAATAAAGTATCTCATAACTTTTTCATTCAATAATATTTCAAAGATTGAATCTATTCAAGTCTTATCTTGTGGTCTCATCAGTGGGATGAACTTTTGAAACTGATTATAACTTGAATGGTGGTAGTTCAAGTAGTATTGGGAAAGATATAAGTATATCGGGGTATTTGGTAACCTCATCTTTTAAACTTATATCTAATTAATAATTGTCTTATGAATGACAAAGATTTTCAGAAAAACGTTGAGACAAGGTTAGATATATGAGATCACCTTGCAACGATATTTTTATACAGTTATACACTGGGATTTTGTGTATATTATACATGGAAGAGGACTTCCAATATTTTGAAAAGTATATATGTATATATACTGAATATTTTGCGACTTCATCGCATTAAGATATCAAACTTGGTTCATTTCTTTTGACCAAGACTTTCATGAGTACTATGAGAAGGCTCATATACTAGTAAGTATATACTAGTAATTATCTTACACACGATAAAAGATTCTAGTAAGTATCCATTTAGATACTTATATTATTGTTATCACTATATATTATCTTGCGAGCTGTAAGGCTCACTCTTGCTTTATTTCTTCATCACACAACAACAGTTAGGAAAGATGGCCAGACTCCAGCAGACCCAGCGCAAGCGCGTGGGAAGCGTCCCGCGTCTTCCCGATGATGTGGTGGCTGCTATAGCTGCAGAGGTAGATCTATTGGTAGATCAGGCATTCTATTTTTGAGAATCAATTATGTATAATTATAACTTGTGGCAGATAATGGCAATTAACTGTAAATTTATCAAGTAATAATTTTGGGTTGTAATAATTTTAAATTATGGATTCAAAGACTTGTACTTATTTCAATTTCATCTCTGAGACTATAACGGGTTGTGGTGTGTGTTAGTGTGGGGTCACAGCATAAGGTTATTATTATTAATTAATTGAAGTGATATTGTGGAAAGAAAGACCGTGACGACCCGGATCCCCGACCCCGGATCTGGGGGTGTTACAGAAATGCATTTTAAATTATGGATTCAAAGACTTGTACTTATTTCAATTTCATCTCTGAGACTATAACGGGTTGTGGTGTGTGTTAGTGTGGGGTCACAGCATAAGGTTATTATTATTAATTAAGTGAAGTGATATTGTGGAAAGAAAGACCGTGACGACCCGGATCCCCGACCCCGGATCTGGGGGTGTTACAGAAATGGTATCAGAGCTAAGCGTTATAAACCTCAGAGATGATGGGACGTTAAGATAATAAGTTAACTAAGATAATAAGAACTCTTGCCAAGTTCATAGTCGGGCTACCTAACGTAGCACTGACAGTTAAAACCCTTATGGGAACCCTTATAAATATCGTGATAGGAGCGTAGTTCGTTATCGTATATGGTAGCGGGACTCCGAACCCTGAGGTTGAGGAGCAACATCGTGATGATATTTATTACTAATTGGAGATCGGATTGTGGATCCGATAGAGTGTCCTAATGTAGGACCGGATGATGTTGATATTGAGGATGTTGTCCTAGTAGGGATAGTTGTTGAGGAGGACCCCATGCAGGATCCTGACAGGATTGGATAAAGGACCACTGATGAATTGATGACCATGGTTTGGTCGACTACCAGAGGTAGAATTGGCCGGTCACTACCGGAGGTTCGTTCAAGTTTGTAAAGATAGTAACCCCTTTAACGCGGCTTACTCGTAAGACTGAGAAGTTCGAATGGACAGAGAAATGCGAGAACAGCTTTCAAGAACTGAAGCAGAGGTTGGTGATGGCCCTTATGCTGGCGTTGCCGGATGGAAAAAGAGATTTTGTGAAGTATAGTGACGCTTCGCACAAGGGCTTAGGGTGCGTGCTTATGCAGCACGGTAAGGTAATCGCGTACATGTCAAGACAATTAAGGTAATATGAAATTCGATATCCCCGCTCATGAGCTTAGGCTCGTGGCAATAGTTTTACCCTAAGGATTGGAGGCACTACTTGTATGGAGAGAAGTGCAAGAATTACCTAAGCCATAAGTGCTCTAGTACATTTTCACGTAGAAAGAGCTCAACATATGCCAGAGGAGGCAGTTAGAGCTAATCAAGAATAATGATTGGGAGATTCTTTATCATTCGGGGAAAGCCAATATGGTGGCTGATGCTCTTAGTAAAAAGGAGAGACTCAAGATGATAATGTCTTTTGGAGAGTTTATAAGAGATTTTGAGAAAATGGAAATAGAAGTGAAGGTAACCGGAGCCGGTACCGAAAAGCTGTTTAAGATTGCAATACAGCCCAAATTATTGGAAAAGATCATATTGTGCCAGAAAAAGTTATGAATGAAGGCAGGGAGCCAACAATTAGATAAAAGATTAATATCGAGAAAGATGATAAGGGAATAATGAGGTATTCCTATAGAATTTGGGTTCCAAAAGTTCAAGAGCGTAAGGATGAGAACTTAGATGAGAGCCATAGTTTGAGGAATAAGATTTAGAGCAAACCCTGAACGTGATAGTCAGGGAGGTCGCCATCAAGATAGAAGGAACCCATGACATAATGGAGTGGAAAATGAGGATTTTAAATTAAAAGATGACCCCAATTATGGGGAGTAGGATGAAACATTTCATACTAAGGAAACAGAAAGTCGAGTAAGGAAAGGAGACCCGAGACGGTACTCCTATACGGCAATTCATGGACCTGTCTAAAAAGAACTTAGACTATTATCCCCAACCACCACCCTGAGGAGACAGTGCGGTGAGAAATTCTTTCAGGACCTTTAAATCGCTAAGCTCTCAGAGTTCCAAGGAACAAGCTGACCCAGTCGAGGCAAGAGCCTGGCTAAAGGAAATATAGGAATCATTTGAGATTCTAAATGATTGACGAATCACAAAAGACTGTTTTTATCACTTACCCTCCTAAGAGAGAGACCACCCGACGGTAAAAGGCCAAGGAAGGCACGGAGCAAGAGATTATAATAAACTGATTTAAGTTCAGTCAATTGTTTTCGGGAAAGTAATTCCCAAAGATAAGGAGATAGTGTAAAAGCTTTAGAGCCAGAACAAAGGCAGACGAGTATGATAAATTATGAATCTAAGTTGTAAAAGTTATCAAGATTCGTTCTGAGGACACGAATCCAGAATGACGGGATGTTTGAAATCAATGCTTATGTTGTGTTGGTTCATGAAATAATGATAAGAGAAAGGAAAATAAAAAGAAATTGAAGTGGAAAGGAATATAACGGCAATAGAGTTTTAGGTATGATAAGGGAGTTGGGTATGAGGAAACCCTAACGACTCGTAGCAATAGAAATAGAAAAGTATGCATTCGTCAAGATGAGGGTGATTCACCATAAGTTAAAATTGATGGTTGAGGGCATAAGAGATACATATAGTTTATCCCCTGTAAGTTGGGAGGATTCGAGGAAACCTTGAGATAATTCGAAGGATAAATAATGAGACGCGGATAGACTAAGGGGATAAGGAAGTAAGAAATTAGGAAAAATTGGATGAAGGAAGTGACCTTCAAGAAGGAAATGTAAGACCGGTGGCTTGATACCCAGAAAGGGAGACGCCAGGTATAAAGATATCCCAACATTGAGGTGACTGTTGAGATAAACAACAGAAGTAAATAAGGAATTATTAAGAAGAAGTTCACGTTGAACACGACCAATATCTTCCAGAACATCCTTGTTATCGTTACCAAATTAGGCAAGACAAGCGGATAACCGTTGTTATCTTTTGGAGGCCATATGGATTGACCTCAATTTGAATAAGGATGCTATTATGAAGTTAGGTATAGACTATCGAGGTGGGAATGATGAATATGATAATCTATCAAGGAAATATGACTTGATTTATTCGTGGAAGGATGCAGGTACCTTTTAAAGGTGGAATTAAGGATAGAACATTGGTAACTTAAAATGAATCCTAGGGGACTGCATAAAGGTTGGCATGTCACCCTTAATAGGGACAGTATGAGTTTTGACAGTATGATTGGGAAAGGGTTAAGGTAACAACAACCTTTAAGAATCAGTGGAGAAATTTTGCAGAAGTATATAGACAATGGTTCTACTATTAGTAAATGGTATTGTGATATGCCCTGTATCTAGGGAATACAGGAGGAACGATTGAAGGATAACCTTAGAGGTTTTATAAGGAAAAAGGTAATATTCAAAATTTTCAAGAATAGAAATGTTGATAAAGGAAATATGACGTAATTATAATGTTGCCAAGTGGGGCACGTGTTAAACCACGAGAAAGTATGGATCGAACCAGTAATGGTCGAAATTATTCAGGGCAATTAGGACTTAAGATAAAAGATGTTCTAAGTATGATTGAGAGTCAGTCTTGACAGTGATTAGCCTCTAAAGACTGAGGCAATAACTTATGGAAAAATGGTGATATTTTTTTTTCCCATCTGATTTTAAGGAAAACATCTTCACTCAAGCAGTGATCGGAAATAAGGTAGAAAATTTATTTGGAGGTGGTTAAAATGACATTGACTGTAAGGAAATTTTACTATCAGGAAAGGCCAAAGAGGTGGCCGACACTTTAAGGGTAAGAGGATAATTATAGGCGCGTGTGCCAAAAGAATACAGTGATGATGGTTAAAAATGTGAAGGTTGAATTATGGTTTGGAAGATTGACATTCCTTCTGATGACTGTGCAATACCCAACCGTAATAGTAGTTGGTAAAGGTTTAATTCGTGTAATCGCCATGAACGGGCTATCTATCTTAGAAGGTCCTATCTTGAGATAATCCAGGACCATGTTTCAAAAAGGACTAGATGAACCCTTGAGTTAATTCTTCTATTTAGGGCGTATGATTAAGAATAGTATTAACCTGCTATCGTTGCTTTGATTGAAACTCTTCTGCAATTTTATATGCTTCATGTCATGTATGTATGTCAGGATCAGGAGTGTTCTTCATGAATCAGAAATGGTGATTATGTTACCTCCTTAGAAGGATTTGATACGACATGTATGGACTCCGTATGGTTAGCTAATAAGATTTCATGGAAAGTGAATGATGACAGTGGGTCAGTGGTGGACCATAGTAAGGCAGCAATGATTCTGCGAGTAGTGAGCTGATTACAATCGTGAGAGTTGTATTAGAATGGGTGTTGAGATTGAGTACCACTAATCGGGTCGTGGTAGTGTATAAGTTATCATTGATAGACTAATTAAGTAGAGTATCTACCTGGTGAATAATTATTCTTTCTTATCAATAGAGAGTCGTATTATTATACGAGGAAGGTTGCGGTGCAAGCATAGAATTATAGTAACGATGATGTATAGAATGAGATCCCAGATTCGATTTTCGATGTCGAGGGAGTTTCAAAGGTGATTATGTATAAGCTCGAGGAAGAGTGTGGGTCCATGGAATGATGGACGGAATAGAAATATTTAGGCATGGGAAATACGATGCTATAATACTTGATGCTGATATAAATACGTTTATGTTTTGTTCTCCTATGACAAACCTCTATAATTCAGAGGTAGGTTCCAAGCCAGATATTTTGTGGCAGTATATATATATTTTTTTATATATATAATTCTCTTCAGTTCGTTCTTTTCTCTTCTTTTCATTTCATGTAATCTGAGAAGAACAACCCTTCCAGAAGGGGAGGTATTGCCGAATGACTATCTATCTGTGTGATAGAAGCCTAGTAGGATACCATCTATTGTTTAATTGCTTGTCAAGTACTAAAGGCTGGCCACCTTCTGTACTAACTATGCAATATAACAAGTGTTCATGATCATAGTGATCTCTCAACAAATTCCTTTACTTCTATTTGATTGATCAAATTTTGGAAAATAGAAGCAACTGAAAAAGGAGTAATAAAGTGGTGGTAGTATGCGGAATGGGAACACATTCGTGATACTAAGGTTGACGTGGTTATTAAAAGGTTATAGAACGCTAACGAGCAAAAGTATAACCAGTATAATATTAGGAACGGAAGGTAGTAGCGATTACAAACTGGAAAATAATGGGTTTTGAGAAGCAGAAGCTCTAATGTTAAACGCTATAATGAGAGTCTGTGCAGTAGACTTGAAAGAATTTGGAATGATCACTTAACACGGATTGAGTTTTCTTACGACAATAGATCATATGTCATTATCGAGGTGTCACCTTATGAAATCCTTGAGGGAAGACAATGTCGATCTCCCTTATGTTAGGATGAAGTTGTAGAGCGCAAGATGCTCGGACCCGCAGTAGTCCAAAGGACCAAGTATATGATAGATCTAATCAGAGGACGGCTGGTAGTAGCCCAAGATGGACATGATAAGTATGTTGATTTCACACAAAAGGATAAAGAGTATGAAATAGGGGACCTAGTAATGTTATAGGTATCCCTTAGAAAGGATTGATGAGGTTCGGAAAGAAAGGAAAGCTAAGTCTACAATTTGTTGGACCCTTGGATATATTAAGATGTTTGGGAAGTTAGCATATGAGCTAGCCCTAACCCCGAACATGTAGCAGGTCGTAACGTATTTCACGTATCAATGTTAAGGAAGTGTAATTCAGATGCCAGATAAATAGAGGCATATGAGCGCATAGATATGCAACCCGACGTAACCTATATGGAGCAACCATGAAGGGTTATAGAGTGAAAAAGGAACAAGTGCTTAGGAGAAGGATTATCAAACTAGGCAGAGTTTGGTGGTAGAACCACAATGTGGGAAAATTGACTCGAGAGTTAGAAAGTGTAATGCTAAGCAAGTATTCCCATTTGTTTTCTATCTGATTCCGGGACGGAATCCTTTTAAGGAGGGGAGACTGTAATAACCCCAATTTTTGGGAAATTTTTGAAACCCTTATGAATAGTGTTTTTGCTGAATGAGAAAACTTTTCATGCCACACTATGTAGGGGTTCTGATATGGATATTCTGAGATTTTATTAGTACTTTATATGGGATATAAGTGTATGTAAAGATCGTCAGAATCCAAATCCGAACACTTTGATTTTTCCCGGAAATTCACAAGATACGGAGAGAATTGAGTATAAGGTAACAGGATAAAAAGGATTTAAATTAAAGGATTATAGGAGAGGATCATAAAAGGAATATAATATATTGAGAAAGGTTAAGGGAACCTAAGT
The DNA here is from genome assembly GCF_009905375.1 of Apium graveolens. Classification (NCBI taxonomy): domain Eukaryota; kingdom Viridiplantae; phylum Streptophyta; class Magnoliopsida; order Apiales; family Apiaceae; genus Apium; species Apium graveolens. The sequence continues at coordinate 13,587,368 of NC_133654.1, read as the reverse complement.
AATAAGATCCCGGGTTTGATCCCTCAAACGATAAACGAGAACGAAAGATAAGCGAACCGTAAAACAAATAAGTGATCAAGAGACAAGCTTGTACAAGAAGCCAGGGATTGTGACATCATCAAACCACAAGGTGTGGACAAGTGGGAGCATTATGACATGTGCAAGGTGACATAAGCATGACATGGGAAGGAAGGAGGTGTGGTGGCTTTGTAACCACACAAATTCAAGGGCAAGAAGGTAATTGACTAAAGCAAGCACAAAAACCAAGCAACCAAGCCAAGCAAATCATTTCCATCAAAAAATCAAAACAACCAAGGCATGAGTTCATCTTGCTCACGGCTTTTTAGCATTTTCAAGGCATAGATTTTTCAAAATCAAAGATCAAAGCTTCCTAAATTGGTAAGAAAATTCCCTAATCATCTTCATGCTTAGTTATGGCTATATCATGAGTTTAAGCCATTAATTCTTTCTCTAACTTCTTCATTTAATCAATGAAGAAGACAATGAATAGTGTTTTCAAGATTTTTAACTTGAAGTTTGTCTTGTTTTCTTGAAGATCCAAGCTTTCTTAAAACTTCTCCAAGCTTCTTAAGGCTTCCTAGCTCCACCCACCACTTCAAGGAAGGTATACCATTTCCAAACCCTAGGTTCATATATATTATAAGGTGATTTTGATGAGTAGGATGTTATTGTAGCTTGTTGTTATGATTTAGAGTTTGAGATTTGGTATGGTAGTGAAATGGAATGGTAATTGTTGTGGTTTTGATTTAAAAGAACTTAAGCATGATTAAAGTTAAGTTTAAGCATAAGTATAAATGATTAAATTGGATTGGTTGGGGTTGTTATGATGTGATAAGGATGGATGTTGGTTGTATGTTGGATTTGAGGTTGATTTGGGTTGATTGTGGATGGTTTAAAAAATTGGAAATCGCGTAAACATAGTCGTCGTAACGTCCGATTTTCTTTGGACTGTTTTTGTGCATAGCATTAGGACCCGAGAACCCCCTGCTAGATTATGACCACTGCCATGTTTAGATAGCTCATGTTACGAGCTTCGTTTTGATATGTAGTTCGTTCGATTCCGATGCACGGTTTAGGAGAAACGACCGTTTCAAGTAACGGCGTTTCGCGAACGAAACTTTTCCCCTCGCCTTACTTTGAAACATATGTTAAAGACCAAAAAGGGTTAATTAATGCATGAAACATTTATGGTAAGTGTGTTAGGCAGTTGGTAAGACACTCGCGAAGGAATCGCCTTAAAACTCGTAAAGGTTAAATTATTAAAAATGGTGGAGCCGAGGGTACCCGGGTGACTTAAGCGAATCAGTGAGCGCAAAACAAGCGTTAGAGTCTAAGTTAGTTAAAGTATAGATTTACAAGTGACTTTGGTTTAATTCCAACTTACTTGTTGCTTATAGGTTACCAGACTCGTCCCGAGCCATTCGTAACCCCCAGTCGCTCAGGCAAGTATTCTATCCGTTATACTGTTGTTGTGATGAATACACTTGTATATGCATTATCTTGCGATAGATGCATGTTGGTTATTTAGCAAATTCTTGCGATATATTGTAGCATGTGATATGGTATATATGCATGCCTGTTTCATATTCTTGAAATATATATCTGTTGGTTCAGTTGATAATACCTATGCTAGAGGATAGCGGTAACTTGCATATACCCTTAGTATAGGGACCCAAAAGGTGAAAATATTTTCTAAAACCGGGAGTCGAGGATCCCGAGTAATCTTATATATATGGATAAGGATATATATATATATATATATATTTATATATATATATATGGTTATAGTTTTCCAAACTATAAATCGAATAAGGTTTATTCGATAACTTTAACTTTATTTTATTATTGAATATTATTCGAATATTATTCGAAGGCGTATGACTTTTTATTTTATTTATTGAATATTATTTGAATATTCATTTGAGGATGTATGACTCCTTTATTTTATTTAATGAATATTATTTATAATATTCATTCGAGGTATTATGACTCAGCTTATTTTATTTATTGAATATTATTTGAATATTCATTTGAGGATCTATGACTCCGATTATTTGCTGAGATATATTCTTTATTTTATTAAAGAATAAGGTGTAAATAATCAAACTTATTTTCGATTATTCAAATAAAGATAATACTTTCATATAAGTATAGCTTTGGTTAATTAAAACTCGTTTCAAGTATAAATTCTAATACTTCTACTTCAATTATTTTTATAAAGACTATTCTTTATGGGAATATTATTTAATTAATAATATTCAGATATTTTCTAATATTCTGGGGACTGATTTACTTCATTAAATCAGCCTTACTCCAAACACTCTTTAAAGTGTTTTCGAGTCTTCAAAATGATTTTTAAAAGTCAGAGCGGATCCCAAAACTCATTTTTATATTTAAGATCTTCCTTTTAAAGGGGATTTAAATACTCGCTCAAAACCTGGGGAATCCGGCTCTGTGGTGTATTTTATATTCGCAACGAGGTTGCAGATTTGGTAAATGAATTGATTACTTGCCCAACGTTCGGGAAGTAAGCCCATCTCATTGAGTCGGCATAAGCGACAGGCCGGGGTACGGTCTATTATTGTGTAAGTGGCTGGGTGGCAGTCCATCAACGCGTGAGGGACCGGGGTACGGTCGAGCGCGAGGTCCTAATGCGGCCAGGGTGATGACCGGTGAGGAATTCATCCATCTACAGTAGAAAAGGTTACTTATTGGTATCTTTGCCTGATCAGCGAGATATCGGGTTTATGCCAAAATTCTTTTCCTTTCCAAAATTCATTGGATGTTTCAAACTCTGTTCATACTTTGCATAACAGAGATTCCAGGAAATGTTTAAAGGGATATATATATATGTGGATATATATATATCGGGACTAAATAAAGTATCTCATAACTTTTTCATTCAATAATATTTCAAAGATTGAATCTATTCAAGTCTTATCTTGTGGTCTCATCAGTGGGATGAACTTTTGAAACTGATTATAACTTGAATGGTGGTAGTTCAAGTAGTATTGGGAAAGATATAAGTATATCGGGGTATTTGGTAACCTCATCTTTTAAACTTATATCTAATTAATAATTGTCTTATGAATGACAAAGATTTTCAGAAAAACGTTGAGACAAGGTTAGATATATGAGATCACCTTGCAACGATATTTTTATACAGTTATACACTGGGATTTTGTGTATATTATACATGGAAGAGGACTTCCAATATTTTGAAAAGTATATATGTATATATACTGAATATTTTGCGACTTCATCGCATTAAGATATCAAACTTGGTTCATTTCTTTTGACCAAGACTTTCATGAGTACTATGAGAAGGCTCATATACTAGTAAGTATATACTAGTAATTATCTTACACACGATAAAAGATTCTAGTAAGTATCCATTTAGATACTTATATTATTGTTATCACTATATATTATCTTGCGAGCTGTAAGGCTCACTCTTGCTTTATTTCTTCATCACACAACAACAGTTAGGAAAGATGGCCAGACTCCAGCAGACCCAGCGCAAGCGCGTGGGAAGCGTCCCGCGTCTTCCCGATGATGTGGTGGCTGCTATAGCTGCAGAGGTAGATCTATTGGTAGATCAGGCATTCTATTTTTGAGAATCAATTATGTATAATTATAACTTGTGGCAGATAATGGCAATTAACTGTAAATTTATCAAGTAATAATTTTGGGTTGTAATAATTTTAAATTATGGATTCAAAGACTTGTACTTATTTCAATTTCATCTCTGAGACTATAACGGGTTGTGATGTGTGTTAGTGTGGGGTCACAGCATAAGGTTATTATTATTAATTAAGTGAAGTGATATTGTGGAAAGAAAGACCGTGACGACCCGGATCCCCGACCCCGGATCTGGGGGTGTTACAATATCCACAACAAAATGCATCATACTCAAAATAAAGAGTATACCTGGATGATGGACTTAAGAGTCTAAGATGAAAATGAGATTACATCTCTAAAAGATCAAAACCATATTATCAATATTGAGGTAAATAAAATTAGAGAAAATATACTCAACCTTGAAATGGAGAATATATCACTAATTCTTCAAGAAAAAGAGATGGTACGTAAAGAGATTCAATTAAATGATAATATATGTAAACTTCACGTCGATCTATTGAACTTAAAGATTCAAAATGAATCAAATGTTCAAACATATTCTAAAGACAATCTTGATAAAGAAAAAGAGCTATTAGAAACCAATGAGCTTACTATTTAAGCTCAAAGGTTAAAAGAAGAAAATCATAAGCTCATAGCTCAAGTTAAGGATCAAGAAAGTTTCCTTAACAACAATATTGATGCCTTAAAGAAAGATAATGAAAATCTTGAAATTGTCATTCAAAGATTTATAAAAGGCAATAAGATGATGGATCAAATACTGCATACAAAAACCTCATATAATCATGAAGGTTTGGGATATGATAAGAATTCTCCTCCTAAAAGGAATCCTCGGAGATTTGTATCACCAATAAAGACTTCACCCGAATCACCATCATATAAATGTTCATATTGCAACAAGATTGGACATACCGTTCAATATTGAAAATTCAAGAATGGTGAAATTAAGGGGAAGCATGTATATATTCGCAAGGAATCATACATGAAAGATGATAAATGAATGCCTTACAAGAATAGGGAATATAAAGATCGAAGGCAACAAAGGTCTCATCAACCTCCCATGTTTTAAAATAGAAATATAAAATATCATGTCAATGGTAATGCATTTAGTAGACAACAACCTCTTAATATGAATATGTATGTTAATTACCATGCTAATAATATATGTAGTGTTTATCACGATCCACCTAGATTTCATGATAGCTCTAGGTATTATCAATCTCAAACTAGGCATTATGCATCTAGAAATATTTATGTGCCTAAAGATAAATATACCATGCCTAGATTCTTTCATGAAAAATAAAATATTATGTATGATGTACTAACACCGGGACCCTCAAGACAAAAGGGTACCTATAAATTTAATTAATCGGTTTTGTAGGTTTGTCTTGCCGCGAAACAAGACATATGGTACCTTGATAGTGGGTGTTCAAGACATATGACCGGAAATAAGTCACTCTTGAACAACATTAAAAAGGTCACCACGGGGAATGTAACATTTGGAGATAATAACAAAGGAAATATTGTCGGCATCAGAGATATCGGTAATGATAAAGTTAAAATTTCTGACGTGCAACTAGTCACCGGATCAAAGTACAATCTTCTCTCCATTAGTCAACTATGTGTTATTCCTAGTGGACTAACAATGAGATTTACAGAAGGGGGGTTGAATGTAAATCTCAAAACTTTTTCAAGTTTTGAGCAGTTTATGAAAGTTGTGTGTTCAAGAAGAACAAGTGTGTGAATTGCTTTAAGCTAATACAGACAGATATATATTCAAGCACAAATGTAAAGAACACAACAGACCTTAAAAACTTTTCTGGTGGATTTGTTGTTCCACCAGAGATGGTATTTTAGAAAATCTGTGATTAACCAATGTTGATCACAGCTGCATCCTAGTACAAACTAGATGAATTTTCTCTCAATATTTTTCTAAACAGCTCTGGAAAATCTCTTATCTAATTACTAGCTTCTACTTGGTTTATATATTACCAAGTGTACAAGTGAAGAACAATATAAAATACAGTAATAAAATAAGATCTTCACTTGCTTCTTTTCCTGTTCACTCCAGTACTTTGTTGACTATTGCATCTTTGTACTAAAGAAGAACGGCTGCTTTTTCTGTTGTTCCTGAAATTCGGCTACCACATCTCAGTTGTCTCTATCAACCCATGTGCCTCTGTTTGTAGGTACAACTACCCCTTATCAACGGCTAATCATCAGAACATCCGTTGAAGCTTTCATCCGTTGATGCACTCATCCGTTGAAGGATGTTATCCGTTGATGACTTTATCCGTTGAAGCTTTAGAGACATCCGTTGAAGCTTAGCTTCTCATCCGTTGAAGGTCTTTAAGTCATCCGTTGATACCACTTCACTTATACAAAATTACAAGGCATGAAGTATTTACAATTGGCCTTCCTATCTGCATATCATCTAGTAGTCAACATGACTCATAGTTTCTCTCAACTTCCAAGAATTACATTTTAAATACAGAGACTGAAATATGCTACAACACTAGACTTATTTCTAAGTAAAGCTACACCATCAACGGATAGCCAAAGTGGTCTTATCCGTTGAGGCTACAGACACTAAATTTCTACTTAAGTATTTTGTTAAACATATCATCAAACTAATGCACATACATTCCTAACAATCTCCCCCTATTTATGTCTATAAGAATTGTAGGCATAAATTCAGGGTTAACTTGATGATAACAAAACACTTAACAGATATATGAATTGAAACTAAGTAGAAATTTAAAAATGCTGCAAAAGTGTATGTACTAGGAGGTAATTGAAGATTTACAGTGTTTCCAAGGACACTCCTTTAGTCTGAGCAAATCATCTTTTTCTTCTTTGTTCCCTGGTTTTCTTTCCTAGCCTTTTGTCATTTTCCTCAATTTGGAGTTGGAGTTGTCTGAAGAATTCAGCTTCATCTTCAACACTGACATCCAACTTAGATTGCATTTCTTTGAGAGTTTCATTGCTGGCAATCTTGAGTTGGTGTTCAAGTCTGAAAAATCTTCTGACTCCTTTATCATCTCTAAATTCCATCAACCAATGAGGTGATTTGTGAATTTTCATTTCCCTTTCTTGAATGAGTAAAGTCCTGGGTAAAGCATTGGGCTCCCTCCAAGTTTTCCTTATATTGGCTATCTTGTTGAGAATTTCAGTCTTGGCAGTTCTGGTAAAGCCAGAATCCTTTTGTATAGCTGAAAAGACTCTAATCAAGGTAGAGTAGCCTTCATCCAGAATCTTGTGGAGAGGCCATGTTCTTTCCCCAGCTCCTTTATATCTGAACACTAATCTCTCTGGTAGCTGTCTGTAGGCAGCTATTCCCCTTACATCCTCCAGCTCATCCAGATAGAGTTCAATGTCTGAAATTTCTTTTATGTCACAGATGTGAACATAATCATCTTTAGAAATGGGTGACTTAGGCTTAGGTTTTTGTTTTTGAGTGAATTTCTTAGAGGTTATGGGAGGTGTAGATTTTGGTTTTCTTTTCTGTTTCTTTGGTAGTGGAAGAGTGGTTAGAAAGGTAGGCAATTTGATAGTGTCCCAATCAATAGGTTCCTCTTTTGGAATGATTGGTTCACCATGGATGTTTATTGTGGGATCAGCAACAAGGGGTTCAGGTATGGAAGGTAGTGGTTTAGATATAGATTTGGTTACTTCAGTGTTATCTCCACTCCTTCTATGTGCCTTGGCCTTTCTTCTGTTTCCCTTCTGCCATTCCTCTCTTTCTTCCACACTCTCACCAAATATACTCCCTAAAACCTCATCTAGGTTTGTAGTCTTGTCTTCACCCCTGACTTCAATCCCTTTTTCTTTTTCAACTAGACCTGACTTTAGCTGTTGTTCAAGCTTTGCTTGTGCTCTTTTGTCAGCCTTTAATTGCTTGGCTTCTTCCTTCTTGGCTATTGAGAATTTGGGATGTCCTTGCATCACACATATGCTCTTTCCCTCTCTAATGATAATAGCTCTATTTCTCCTTACAGCCTCATCCATGGTCTCTTTGAGATAAGCAATACTCCTGCCTAAAATCTTGTTCTCATCAGCTTTTGGAGGAGGAAAGTCCACTTCTTTTAAAGGATTCTTTGTTGAATCCTTATTGGATCTTTCATTGGGCTTGAGAATTATAGCTTGTAGTTCTTTGGAAGAAGCTTCTCCATCCTTATGACTCCCTACTGGCATGAGCTCCATGTTGATTGGTTCAATTTTTGTGCTGTATTTCACAGATGTTGATTTGTCTTGTGTAGAACCAAACAACAGTTGCAACCTTTCATCAATTCTCCTCCTTTGCTCTTTCACTTGAATTTCAGCTGCTGCTAGCTGAATCAAATCAATTCCATCAGGCTTGCCCTTGATTTGAATGATTGGAGAAGTAGTGATGGCAGGAACTAGCACTTTAGATATGTTGACTTTTGTAGATGGCTCTCCTTCCCCTTCCCTTTTACTCTCCCCCTTTTTGTTATCATCAAGGAGAGGGGTCAAGCCTTGTGCTTTTGCCAGCTTCATTAGGAGACTGGTTTGAGATTGTTGATTGTGAAGAATGGTGGCCACAGAATCTTCAATAGCTTGAACTCTGTCTTCTAACTTGGCCAACCGTTTTTCAGTAACAGATTCTTTCTTCAATCTCAACACCAAGTCCTGCAATGTACCATAGGGCATGACTGAATCCAATTTTTCTGAAGTATAGGTTTTCAAGTCAGCAATATCCTTCCTGAGATCATCCATACTCAGATTCTGCTTCACTTGCTGCAGCTTCATGAGATGCAGTGAGTCCAGGTGAGCTTGAAGGATAGCCTTGATACTTGCATGTGAAGTATTCTGAATGGCCTGTTGAATAGTGTTGATTTGTTTGACTAAAGAGACATTGAATTCCCCTGATCTATACTCCTTAGTCAAGGCCCATTCAGGTAGATTTGGAATTGAACTAGGGCCTTCATCTCCCCCTAAGTTCATGCTTCCATCAAAAGAAATAGAGTCATCATCATCAGAATTTGCTCCAAATTCCTCAGATGGCTCACCAGCTGTAGAAGGCATTTTGTTAATGGCAGCTTTATCCCTTTGAAGAGATTCTGTTGTGTGCACTAGATGTAGTGACCTTTGTGCCTCCTCATTGCCCTGAGTAGCCAACATTTGATAGGCTGTCACAGGATGAGTAAAAGTGTCAGCATCCAAGGAAATGTTATCAATTACAGCTTTGTAATGTTGCTGAAATTGTCTTTCCTTTTCAGCATCATCCACAATCATTGACTCATTAGCAATGGCTGGTTCCACCCTTGTATCTACTGTACCTGCTTTTCTCTCTTTTTCTCTATGTTCTTGCATCAGGGGCTCCCCCTGGCTCACACAACTCACTCCCTCACCCTCACCTACTAAGGTGGTACTCCACTCACTTACTTTTGCCATGCTGGAAGAAATAGCATGCATTTTTGAGCTCTCAATCTCTCCTTTTGCCTGGGAGCAACCCAGCCTCTCACTCAAATTGACACTCCCTTCCCTCAATCCTAAGAGTGATTGCATAGTATTCATGTCTTCTACACTTGGAATTAATTCAGTTATTTGTGTAGAGACTGTCAACGGATGTGGAATATCCGTTGAAGGTGAAACTGATGTTATCAACGGATAACTGCTGTTAAGCTTATCCGTTGAAGAACAACCACTTGTCAACGGATGAGTGATATCCGTTGAAGAAGGAAAAGAAGTTGAAATTGAAAGTGATATAACTGTTGAATCTGTGTAGATTGATTTGAGATGTGGTGACACAGATCCTTCAATTATGTCTGAAAGAATTTGCGGGTGATCCAACAAATCATCTAAGAGATGATGATCACCTGTATTTGAGTGGGGCTTCTCCCTGAGTTGTAAAGAGGGAGAATCAGGAATTGATGGGAATAACATATCCACATCCAGAGATGGTGATGAAGTGTTTGGTGATTGATGTGTGATTATTGTGAGAGAATGGGGCTGTGACTCCACATTTATTGGAGTCACATCAAACTGAGTTTGAGAAGGCATAGATACAGAAGGATGTATCTGTGCAGTGTGTGCACCCTGTGTAGAAGATTGGGTTCTGGCCTTCTTTCTTCTAATAAAGGCTTTTGTTGGTGAGTGTTTGGCTTTAGTGTCCCTCCCTCTTTTGTTCTGTGTTCCTGGTTTGGAACTATTTTCAATAGTAACATCCTTTTGGGAGGATGCTACTAGGGATGTGCTAGATACCTTTTCAACCACCACAGCTTTTTGAGAAACTGTGGCTTGGCTATCTTGGGAAGCACTCAACTCTCCTTCCTTATCCTGGGGGTTTCTTTGATGTTCACCCCTCCCCTCACCACTCACACCCTGTTCACTCACCTCAGGGTTAATAGTTGGTGTTACAACTGTTGTCTTTTGAGAAACAACAGAGGTGGATTTCTTTGTCTTGGATTTTGAAAGTTTAGTTTTGGTGACCTTGGTAGAAATCTGTTGGGGCATCACAGATTTCATGGCCACACTAGAAGATAAAGAAATAGAGAGGTTGGAAGAAGTAGGAGTTGTAGAAGCAATTACCTCACCTACCTGAGGTGCATTCATGATTGGTAAATATACCAATGGCACACTGCTGTTAAGATCCATTCTCTTCAAATCTGCAAGAACTCTTTTCTCTTGTGCCCAGCACTTGAGTTTATTATTCTCATTGATTATGACTAAACCTTCAGCAACATGGTTAGCCAATAACATAAAGAATCTAGCATAATAGATGTTATTAGGTCTATTAGCTTTGTTACCCAATCTAGTACCTAATTCTAGCATCACATAGTTGCTAAAGTTAAAATACCTATCAGAAACAAGCATATAGAGCATATTAACCAGAGATGAAGTTATGGCATCAAAATTACTAATTTTCCCAGAGAAAACCTTTATAAAGGCATCCCCAAGGAAACTCCATTCTTTCCTAAGGCCTTTTCTTCTAATACTCCCTAAATTAGCAGAGTTAAGAGAATAACCTATGGAATCTAACATGCTGGATACATCACTATCAGTGTGTGGTGTCATGGCATTGTTCTCAGGCAATTTAAAACATGCTTGTAAATCATCACAGTTAATACAGTGAGTTTTACCTTTGAGAGTGAAGGAGATAGTCATATCCATGGAGTTGAACTCAGCAGTTGTCCAAATCTCCTCAACTACTTCACAGAAAATTGTTGGGGCTTCCAGCATTGCATAGCTAAGTTTACAGTTTTTGATGAAGTCCATCATTTTGTGATAGTCTGAGTGGGCTTCATTCTTTTCTACCAAAGCTATGAAATTGTTCTTTTCATAGATGAACCCAGATTGAGACATAATCTTCACGACTGGTGCCATTTTTGTGAGTAGAAATTGCAGAGAATAACTTGAAGTTTTTGCAGAGAGAAATGGTAAATGCTTGAAATTTCAAGAAAGCGTAAAGTAAAAATGAACAATCAGAAGGACTTATATGCTTTCTCAAATTAATAAACAAAAATATAAAAGAAAGATTTATCAATAAATATGCGTTAGTGAATTTCAGCCGTTTAAGAATAAACTGTAAGTATTCTAAAAACTACCTTTAAAACCAATACATACAGATGTATGTATGAGTATCAACGGTTAAGAGAATAGAATCAACGGCTGTTAAAAACCTGAATCGATTGATGTGACATTTCAACGGATAAGGCAAATTATCATCCGTTGAAAGGTACTTCATTTTTATCCGTTGACGAATAAAAATTCCAGAAATGTATTTGTCTTTCAACGGATAATGACTATCCGTTGATAGAGCAATTTTGACTTTCAACGGATAGGGAACATCCGTTGATGAAATAAACTATGTTAAAAGTCAAATTTGTTCTTAGCAACTAATATATTTCAGGCTTCAATTCAAATTGCAATAAAGACATGAATTTTAAGAGTAATTAAGCATACCTAGCTCACTTACCAATCTAGTGAATGTTGATTCATCAAGTGGCTTGGTAAATATGTCAGCAATTTGTTGTTCACTTGGAACAAAATGTAGTTCCACTGTACCATTCATGACATGCTCCCTAATGAAGTGGTACTTGATATCAATGTGCTTGGTCCTTGAGTGCTGCACAGGATTCTCTGTTATGGCTATGGCACTTGTGTTGTCACAAAAGATAGGAATTCTATCAACATGAAGTCCATAGTCAAGGAGTTGGTTCCTCATCCATAACACTTGAGAACAGCAACTTCCAGCAGCAATGTATTCAGCCTCAGCTGTAGAAGTAGAGACTGAATTTTGCTTTTTGCTAAACCATGATACAAGCTTGTTTCCCAGGAATTGGCAGGAGCCTGTTGTACTTTTCCTATCTATTTTGCAACCTGCATAGTCTGCATCTGAATAACCAATTAGATCAAAGCCAGATTCTCTAGGATACCAAATACCTAAATTTGGTGCACCCTTGAGATATCTGAAAATCCTTTTGATAGCAATTAAGTGAGACTCCCTAGGATCAGCTTGGAATCTAGCACATAGACATGTAGCAAACATTATATCTGGTCTGCTAGCAGTTAAATATAAAAGTGAACCAACCATGCCTCTATAACTTGTAATATCCACAGACCTTTCAGTCTTATTTAATTCAAGTTTGGTGGCAGTGGCCATGGGAGTTTTTGCAGATGAACATTCCATTAAGTCAAACTTCTTTAAAAGATCATAAATATATTTAGTTTGACTAATGAAAATTCCATCACTAACTTGTTTAACTTGTAAACCAAGAAAATAGGTTAGTTATCCCATTAGGCTCATTTCATAATTACTTTGCATTAGCTTAGCAAACTTTTTGCAAAGTTTATCATCTACAGAGCCAAATATTATGTCATCTACATAAATTTGAACAAGTATACTAGAGCCATTAACATCCCTAAAGAAGAGAGTTTTATCAACAGTACCTCTAGTGAAGTGATTCTCCAAAAGAAATTTTGATAAGGTATCATACCAGGCTCTAGGTGCTTGCTTCAGTCCATAGAGTGCTTTCAATAGATAATACACATAGTCTGGAAAATTTGGATCTTCAAATCCTGGAGGTTGACTTACATAGACTTCTTCTTCTAATTTCCCATTTAGAAATGCACTCTTGACATCCATTTGATAGACTTTGAAATTGGCATGGGCTGCATGGGCTAGAAATATTCTGATGGCTTCAAGTCTTGCAACAGGAGCATATGTTTCATCAAAATCTATTCCCTCTTGCTGAGAATAGCCTTTAGCAACCAGTCTGGCTTTATTCCTTATGATAATGCCATTTTCATCCATCTTGTTTCTGAATACCCACTTTGTGTCAATAGGACTCTTGTTCTTTGGTTTGGGTACCAGCTTCCATACTTGGTTTCTCTCAAATTGGTTCAGCTCTTCCTGCATAGCTAATATCCAATCTGGATCCAATAGAGCTTCTTCCACTTTCTTAGGTTCCTCCTGAGACAGAAAACTACTATACAGACATTCATCTTGACTGGCTTTTCTTGTTTGCACTTTAGATGATGCATCACCAATGATCAGTTCAAAGGGATGATTCTTGGTCCATTTCCTTTGTGGTGGAAGATGTGCTCTAGATGAGGTGGCCTCAGTATTGTCATGATGTGAGACAGAGTGTTGACTAGTTGAAACTCCCCCTGAGTTGTTGGTCCTTTGCAGGGAACTTGGAGTTCTATCAACTGATGATGTAAATCGATTATCCGTTGATGAACTATGATCAACGGATGCTTCATTTTGTACTTCAACGGATGATGCACTATGTCTTTCAACGGATAATGCATTATCCAAGGGCATGTTTTGAATCCCTTTTGAAGTGTCATCTCCATCAGTCTCCTCTTCACTATCATCACAATATATCTCAATGTTGTCAAATTTGAGTCTCTCATTATGTCCCTCATCTGTTAGTCCATCAATCTTTTTATCATCAAACACAACATGCACAGATTCCATAACAATGTTGGTTCTTAGATTGTAGACCCTATAAGATTTTCTAGCTGAGTAACCAACAAATATCCCTTCATCAGCCTTTGCATCAAACTTTCCTTTATGGTCAGATTGATTCCTCAGTATAAAGCATTTACATCCAAAGACATGAAGAAAGTTTAGAGTTGGTTTTCTTCTCTTGAACAACTGATAAGGAGTCATGCCTTTAGCTTGATTGATCAAAGAAATATTCTGAGTGAAGCAGGCACAATTAACAGCTTCAGCCCAGAAATATGTTGGTAACTTTGATTCTTCAAGCATTGTTCTGGCAGCTTCAATTAAAGATCTGTTCTTTCTTTCAACAACCCCATTTTGCTGAGGTGTTCTTGGAGCTGAGAACTCATGCATGATTCCATTTTCTTCACAGAACAGCCTTAATATCAAATTCTTGAACTCAGTTCCATTGTCACTCTTGATATTTCTAACCTTCAAGTCAGGATGATTGTTGACTTGCCTGATGTGATTGATAATGATTTCACTTGCTTCATCCTTTGATCCAAGAAAATAGACCCATGAGAACTTTGAGAAATCATCTACAATCACTAAGCAATATCTTTTTCTTGCAATAGACAATACATTGACTGGTCCAAACAAATCCATATGTAGCAGCTGTAATGGTTCATCAATTGTTGTTTCAAGCTTCTTTTTGAATGATGCTTTCCTTTGTTTGCCTTTCTGACAAGCATCACACAAACCATCCCTTGAGAATTCAACTAGAGGGATTCCTCTAACTAAGTCCTTTTTGACTAGATCATTCATTGTCTTGAAATTCAAGTGAGATAGCTTCTTGTGCCATAGCCAACTTTCAACTGTGCTTGCTTTGCTGAAGAGACAAGTAATGGATTCTACATCAGTAGAGTTGAAGTCAGCTATGTACACATTTCCTTTTCTAACCCCAGTTAGAACCACTTTGTTGTCTTTCTTACTAGTGACAACACAGGCTTCAGAATTGAAGGAAACTGTATTCCCTCTATCACATAGTTGACTGATGCTCAGTAAATTGTGCTTGAGACCATCAACTAATGCAACTTCATTAATGATGACATTCCTTGTTGAAATCAAGCCATATCCCATAGTAAACCCTTTGCTGTCATCTCCAAAGGTTATGCTAGGGCCAGCTCTCTCCTTGAACTCTGTGAGCAGGGAGAAATCTCCTGTCATGTGTCTTGAACAACCACTGTCCAAGTACCATAGATTTCTTCCATTTCCCTGCACACCATAAAATCAATCAATTTGATTTTGGTACCCAAGTTTCCTTGGGTCCATTCTTGTTAGCCTTTCTCCTAGACTTCATTCCTCCTGCATCTTTAGACTTAGGTAAGTTTGAGTCAACCTTGGTCTTAGATGTAGTTGGTTGAGGTGTAGGGTTAGTCACAGAATCATTTTGCACATTTGTAAAATTATTAGGCATTGATTGTGCAAACATGTCATTCCACATGGGCATATTGTATGGCATTTGAGGCATACTAAATGCAGCAAGATAAGGATTGTTAAAATATGGCATGTTTACAAAATGTGCATAAGGATTTTGTTGAGACATAACAGGCATAGCATGCAAAGGTGATGCAGACATATTAGGCATAGAAGAGGGTACAGTTATGGGAGTCTTCTTAATGGATTTACAATTAGCAGATAGATGATTAACACTACTACAATGCACACAGCTTTTTCTAGGAGCATACCTATCAGGTGTGTAATTGTTGTGTTTATTAACTCCTACCTTCCCATTTCTGTTGGATTTTCTTTTAGATTCCTTTTTATCCTCAACCATCTTGAGCCTATTATTTAACTGTTCTAAGGTCATGTGCCCTACATTCACCTTACTGACATCTTTGGATGTGCTTGCTTCTTCTTTGACAAAGTTCTTTGAAGTTGAACCAAACTTTTTGTTGAGTTTCTTTAGATTCTCTCTTTTAGAAACATCTGCCTGTTTTGATTGAGGAACCTTCAACGGATGCTCCTTTTCTTCCTTCAACGGATAACTTTCATCATCCGTTGATTCCACATCCGTTGACAGCCCATCAATTAATTCCAGTTTCTTTTTATTTTTATCCCAGGCAGTTTCACAGAATGATTCAATTCCTTGGACCTTAGCAATTTGAGCACTTACATCCCTAGATGTCTTCCAGGCTTTAATCACCTCTTGCTCTTTCTCTAATTGATTGGAAAGTATTTCTACTTTCTTAACAGATTCAGCTAGTTCATTTTCAACAGATATACAATGCAACTTTGTTTTCTCTAGGTCAATCATCTTATCTTCTAACAAAACATTTCTATTACTTAAAAACAGATTGTTCTCTCTAATCCTACTATTTTCTTTAGCAAGAGATTTAAGAGACACTCGCAAATGATACAATTCAGTAGACATGTCATTAAAAGCATCATTGCACTCTTCTTTAGTAAGCTGTGTTAAGTCAGTAGTGATTACCTGATTGCTTGATGAACTAACTTCATTTTCTTCAGAATCAGCCATGAGAGCAAGGTTGACATACTCCACATCTTCATCCTCTTCATCTCCATTAGCTGCCCAGTCCCTTTCTTGAGTAATGAAAGCCCTCTCCTTTTTCTTGAGTAGATCAAAATATTTCTTTTTGTAATCTACTTGTTCAAATTTCTTCTTTTCAGAAGTTGGCTTTCTGCACTCACTTGCAAAGTGTCCACTTATACCACAATTGAAACACTTGAACTTGGATTTGTCCACAGTGTTTTTGTGAGGTTTAGTGGCTCTAGTGTTTTTCTTGAATTTCATCTTTGCAAATCTTCTGGACAGAAATGCAAGATGCTCATCAATACCATCTGAGTCATCTTGGCTGGAGTTGTCTTCATTTTCAGCAACTTGCTCTTTCCCCTTGCTTGATTCCTGATTTCTTATACCATCTTTGGAGTTTGATGTAGATCTTGCAGTTTCTTGTCTGCATTTCCTCTCATTTTCAGCTACCAATGCAACTGAATTTCCTTTCTTTCTCCCCTTCTCCAATATCTCATCCTGTTCCAGCTCTAGTTCATAAGTCTTCAAGATTCCATACGATCTTTCAAGAGTGAAGTCCTTATAATCTTGAGAGTTTCTTAAGGAGACAGTCATGGGTTTCCATTCCTTTGGCAAGGATCTTAAAAATTTAAGATTTGAATCCTTCACCTGGTACACTCTTCCATACAGCTTCAGTCCATTCAACAGCTTTTGGAACCTATTGAATGTTTCATTTAAAGATTCATTTTCTTCAAAATGAAAGTATTCATACTGTTGAATGAGAAGCTGCATTTTGTTTTCTTTCACTTGTTCTGTACCTTCACACAGTAGTTGAACTGTGTCCCAAACCTCTTTGGCAGTTGTGCAATTTATCACATTATCAAACATATCCATGTTAAGACCATTAAACAAAATGTTCATAGCCTTCTTATCCTTGTGGACTTCTTCTGTGTCTTCCATTGTCCATTCTGCTCTAGGTTTTGGAATGGATTGACCAACAGCAACTGTGGCTGTAGCAACTGTTGCTACTTTGTGGGGAATGTGAGGACCATTCTCAATGCAGTTTACATAACCTTCATCTTGGGAGAGTAGATGAAGGTGCATTTTCACCTTCCAATGGTGATAACTGTCTTTGTCAAGAACTGGGATCTTTACTCCAATATCCTTCTTACTCATCTTTGTTAGATTCCAAGATCTTTAAACTCTTTGTATGTCAAGAGCCTGCTCTGATACCAATTGTTATTCCTAGTGGACTAACAATGAGATTTACAGAAGGGGGGTTGAATGTAAATCTCAAAACTTTTTCAAGTTTTGAGCAGTTTATGAAAGTTGTGTGTTCAAGAAGAACAAGTGTGTGAATTGCTTTAAGCTAATACAGACAGATATATATTCAAGCACAAATGTAAAGAACACAACAGACCTTAAAAACTTTTCTGGTGGATTTGTTGTTCCACCAGAGATGGTATTTTAGAAAATCTGTGATTAACCAATGTTGATCACAGCTGCATCCTAGTACAAACTAGATGAATTTTCTCTCAATATTTTTCTAAACAACTCTGGAAAATCTCTTATCTAATTACTAGCTTCTACTTGGTTTATATATTACCAAGTGTACAAGTGAAGAACAATATAAAATACAGTAATAAAATAAGATCTTCACTTGCTTCTTTTCCTGTTCACTCCAGTACTTTGTTGACTATTGCATCTTTGTACTAAAGAAGAACGGCTGCTTTTTCTGTTGTTCCTGAAATTCGGCTACCACATCTCAGTTGTCTCTATCAACCCATGTGCCTCTGTTTGTAGGTACAACTACCCCTTATCAACGGCTAATCATCAGAACATCCGTTGAAGCTTTCATCCGTTGATGCACTCATCCGTTGAAGGATGTTATCCGTTGATGACTTTATCCGTTGAAGCTTTAGAGACATCCGTTGAAGCTTAGCTTCTCATCCGTTGAAGGTCTTTAAGTCATCCGTTGATACCACTTCACTTATACAAAATTACAAGGCATGAAGTATTTACAATTGGCCTTCCTATCTGCATATCATCTAGTAGTCAACATGACTCATAGTTTCTCTCAACTTCCAAGAATTACATTTTAAATACAGAGACTGAAATATGCTACAACACTAGACTTATTTCTAAGTAAAGCTACACCATCAACGGATAGCCAAAGTGGTCTTATCCGTTGAGGCTACAGACACTAAATTTCTACTTAAGTATTTTGTTAAACATATCATCAAACTAATGCACATACATTCCTAACACTATGCGACAATGAATACAAGGTAGTTTTCTACACTACTCATTGTTCAATTCTAGATAAATTCGGAAAGTTGGTCCTCACTTGCCCTCGAAATAAAAATGTCTATACATGTGACATGAGCAAGAAAGTAAGCGTGTGCCTAATCACTATAAATGATGATCCATGGCTATGGCATCGAAGATTAGGACATACCAACATGAAGTTGATAAAGAATATATCAACTAAAGACCATGTAAAAGGTATACCAAAGTTAAATTATCATAAAGATCATACTTGTGAAGCTTGCGAAATTGGTAAACGAATTCGAGCCTCTCACAAAGCAAAATTCATGGTATCTACCTCAAGACCTGTCGAGCTATTACATACGGATCTTATCGGTCTGGTTCCTATATAAAGTCTCGGAGGTTGCTTATATACGTTGGTAATCGTAGATGATTATTAATGATTTACATGGACGGAATTTCTCAAAGCTAAATGTGACACTTTTGAATTCTTCTCTTCTTTATGTAAAAGGATTCAAAATCAACAACATAAAACCATAATCTATATAAGGACTGATCATGGTAAAGAATTCGAGAATTCCAGTTTTACCAACTTCTGTGATGAACATGGCATCACACATAATTTTTCGGCTCCATATACTCCACAATCAAATGGAGTAGTTAAACGGAAAAATAGAACACTCCAATAAATGGCTAGCACAATGCTAAATGAATATCGTCGACCTAAATATTTTTGGGCCGAAGCTATGTCAACTGCTTGCCATATTCTTATTCGGGTTTTTCTACGACCTATAAAGCAAAAGACTCCTTACGAGCTCTATTTTGGCAAAACTCCGAAGTTAAGATACTTTCGAGTATTCGGAAGCAAATGCTTCATATTAAATTCAAAAGAATACCTTACAAAATTTGATCCGAAATCAGACGAAGGTATATTTCTTGGATACTCAAATAATAGTAAAGCTTATCGGGTGTTTAATCTAAAGTCGCTTGTGGTGGAAGAATCAATGAATGTGGCATTTGATGAAAGTAAACCACCCGTAAAATATAAAGATCTTGTTGACCAAGAAAATGTCGAACAAGATGATATTGAAATATTATTCGACAATTCAAAAATATGGATATCAGGACTCCCATTTATAAAAATCCATTAGAAATAGACGAAAAGGAAGATGAACTTCCCAAAGAAATTCCTACTATAAAAAGTCATCCACTAGATAATGTTCTTGGAGACTTAAGGAAGGGAGTTCAAATGCGGTCACAAGTTCAAAACGTTGTGAATCATCTTAGTTTTATATCTCAGGTAGAACCTAAGACCGCGAAAGAGGAATTACTCCAATTTTCTCGTAGTAAAGTTTGGGAAATTGTCCCAAAGCCCCGTGATACCTCTATAATTGGTACAAAATGGGTATTTCAAAATAAATTAGATGAAAATGGAACGATAGTACAAAATAAAGCGAGATTAATCGCACAAGGATATACCCAATTGGAAGGTATAGACTTTGATGAAACATATGCACCGGTAGCAATAATTGAATCAATTCGAATGCTATTGGGTTATGCATGTCATAAAAATATCAAAATATACCAAATGGAAGTGAAATCTGCATTCTTAAACGGGATATTAGAAGAAGAAGTATATGTAAAACAACCTCCCGGTTTTAAAGATGCAAACCATCGAGATTATGTCTATAAATTATATAAAGCTCTATATGTGTTAAAACAAGCTCCAAGAGCTTGGTATGATATGTTAAGCAAGTTCCTTTTAGAAAATAAATTTAAGATGAGAACGGCCGATAAAACATTATTTACGAGGCAAGAAAAAGATGATATATTGCTCGTACAAATATACGTAGATGACATCATATTTGGTTCAACAAATGATGCACTATGTAAAGAATTCTCTGATAATATGAGTAAAGAATTCGAGATGAGTATGATGGGAGAATTAAATTTTTTTTTAGGATTGCAAATAAAGTAATCTGATGAAGGCATCCATATTTCTCAATCAAAATATTGTAAAGAGATGTTGAAAAAATTTGAAATGGATAATGCCAAACCCATCTCTACTCCTATGTCTACATCCGATAAATTAACGGAAAATCCAAAAAAAATTCCTGTAGACACAAAGAAATATCGGGGAATGATTGGTAGCTTGCTCTATATCACTGCAAATCGTCCCGATATTCAATATAGTGTATGTATGTGTGCTAGATTTCAAGTAGCACCAAAAGAATCTCATTTATCTGCAGTAAAAGGATATTGAGATATCTTAAAGGAACCACTGATGTTGGTCTTTGGTATCCAAAATAAATACCATTTGACTTAGTATATTTTTCTGATTCAGACTATGCTGGGCATTTGGTCGATAAATAATGTACTAGTGGTACTTGTTAGTTTCTAGGTGGATGCCTAGTTTCTTAGTTTTCAAAGAAACAAAATTCCGTATCCATCTCAACAGTAAAAGCCGAATATATAGCAGCTGCAAAGTGTTGTGCTCAAATATTATGGATGAAGCAAACACTAGCTGACTATAATATAAAGTTTGATGTGATCTCAATCTTATGTGATAGTACGAGTGTTATTGATCTTAGCCAAAATCCTGTATTACATTCAAGATCTAAACATATAGATGTGAGACATCACTTCTTATGTGATCATGTCAATAAAGGTGATATAAAAATGACTCATATAGATACTGGGTTTAATCTCGCTGACATATTCACAAAATCATTGAATTCCGAAAGATTCACTAAACTCCATCTGGATTTAGGAATGCTAGAATCAATGAAATAGATAGACAGTAAAAGAAATTATATTATCTATCTTCCGGGTTTATTTAATCTGTCTAACGAAACAAATATTTTCCCGATCAAGTTATTAAGTCTCGTAAATTCAGATTTATCAATAAAGAAATTTATTGATCAGATTTAATGAGATCTTAATTAGCTTAGGTTAACCGGGAAAATAAAACTATTTCGAGTAAATAATTGTACTTAGTGAGATTTATAAAGGCTTTTATAAAAATGTCCTAATAAGATTTTATTACACATCAATATTTATATAATCTTATATTTATTTGGATATTTTGAAAATCTACTTTGTCAAAAATATAAAATATTATATATATATATATATATATTTTCAGGATTAATTTTATGTGTTTTTTTATCCATCCCAAACAAAATTTTATCCGGCCCAATTCTTATCTAAAGCCTAAAATAACAAATCTTCACAAATATATATATATATATACATATACCTATATTTTCAATCAAGCCCAACCCACTTGTTTTCTAAAAGCCCATATTTTATAAAAAAAACTTCTAATCCTAGCCATCCATCCCTAACCCTAGTAGATCCTAACCGTTCAATACATGGAATATTTATACTAACATTGTATGTACAATGTCATTAGACGGCTTAGTCTGAACCCTAATTCCTAATATCTCTTTCTCTCTCTCTCTCTATCGTCGCTTCTTCTCTGAAATCCTAGATCTATTTCTTCGATTATTCTTGAAATTTTGATGAAATCATATAGATAATATACTTATAAATCATCATTCATAGTTTGTTACATACGTTTATTGTTCATTTTGTTTGGGTTGGTGAAAATAAAAGAATTTGATGATAAAAATTGACGATTTATATATAAATCGAACGAGAATCATCAAATCGAACATTCGAGTGATCGATTTATATATATAGATATACTTTTACAGTTTTTGATTGATCGATTCTATAAACCCAAACATGTTTTTCTAAGGTTGATGACAGGAGAAGACTGAAATGGTTGAAGAAATAACTCGAAGAGCCTGAAACTCGGCTACATATGGCGTGAATCGACAGATCGGATGTCAACCAGGTGAGTCCTATTAGCTAGGCCAAGCTACAGGCTCAGGTAAGTAAATATTAAATCAAATCTACTTAGAATCTTGACATATTTGTGCTCAAACTTAAGGTGTTGAGAATTTGTGATTAAGTGTGTTCGAGTGTGATTGATTGTTGATCTTACTTGAAGTTGAGAGTGTAAATTTGGATATGATATATCGAATCCGAACATGGTTTATATTTTTGATATATTTGAGTTAAATTCGAATAAAGTTCATGTTGCATTTGATACATTCGAGTTAAAAATTGAATGTGGTTAATTTTTTTTTATCATTAGAATTTGATTAATCTTATATATTTAAGTGAATATGGCTTGTGACTGTTGGTTTTGGTATACTAGAGTAAAGAGTATATATTTGAATGTGGTTCATGATTGTTTTTGATATATACTCAAGTTAAGGGTATAACTGCTTGATTGGATAAACTGAAAAATCTCTTGTACTTGATTAAGGGGCTTGTGGTTTTTGATTAACAAAAATTTCATTTCATAACTAATTAACGGCTTTTGGAAGCTAGGAAATTATGTGTTATCAGTGTATTGAGGTTTAAAAATAAACAATGATTTCTTTTATTTTGGTTAAATTGAATAAACACAGTTGTATATCTGAGTAGACAATACTCTCTCTGATATTGAATGTTTGTCTGCCTATTTGAGAAGAGTCCATATGAATTAATATTGTTTAATAAACTATATGTTAGAACTCTTAATCTCACATCACTTATCTGTCAAGTATGAGTTTTTGAAATGAGATTAGTGTTAAGTGAAAGCTAATTTGTATGATTAATTGATAACTGTCTTGATCTAAACTGAATCAGTAGATAATGTATATGATTTGATTAAGTTAATTCAATTTATTTTTTTGAAAATTTCTTGAAATTATCTATAACTTCATCTGTCTTGAATCTTTGTGAAAAATTTGTGAGAAGTTTATGGTAAAAGAACTAATCAATCAATAGCTATGAATGATAAAACATACAGACCTACTTAAGGATATAGTGTCACTAAACTAGGTGCAAGCTATCTGATAAATGTTAACTATTAAGAATTATGTATCTAGACTTGAACTATCTTATCAAAATCTTTGAATCAATTAGAAATCTGCCATGTGTTTTTATAATCTGTTGAGAATTGTACACATGATTTAATCAGTAAACATCAGTGATGAATTGTACTTAAATACTTTGAATTTTTATCTTGATTACTTGGATATATATGTGTTCAGTGAACTTGATCTTAAATCTACTTCTTGTACTCTATATTTTAAAATTATGTATATATTGGTGAGATTTAAGAAAGGTGTATTTAAGGCTGCTTTGTGTAATCACAGAATAAATGGCAAAATAAAATGATAAGATCACATGAACATATAGCCCACACAGAAAGACCTGGCAGGGGAGCCTTGAGCATCCCTGTATCTGGATTACTATTGTGATTAATGGCCACTTAAAATTCTAGGTGGAATTTCAGTTAAAAACAATGCAATTAATGTGTTATATCTGCTATTAATGTTCTGATTATTCTATGTGTTATGTTATATAAATGCTATCTGAAATAAATGTTAAGTGAATAATATTCTTCTGATTTCATTTCATTTAACACAAGCTGCCTAAAGAAATGAATGCAACATTCTTTATTAAAAACTCAAAGTTTCCAGAAAATTAATTTCTTTAAAAAAATTGACAACCTTTCTGCACTGATCTTTTCTCAATTCTGAAAATCCTTAAATGCATCGTTTATCACTTGCATAGGTCATAGGTTGTAGAGTAAGTTGCATTTCACCTTTATGTCACACATTCTCCCAAATCTGTATATTTTTTGTACTTATAACAATATTAAAATAGTATTTCCTAGGTACTATTTGTCACTATTTTCATATGTCAGCTACTAAACATCATACCTTAGTTGCATTATACACATACCTAGGATCTGGAATTATGCAAACCATGCCTCTGCACATCAACTCTTTACAAACTGCATTTAATGAAAATCACTGTTCATGAACAGTAAAAGCTACTTTACAAAAAATTAATTTTCTAACTGAGTATTGAATTCTGTGCTATGTGCATGCATATATACTTACATTTACATCTGTTGCATTCACACACAAACACGGTTCATTTGCATACTTCACTTCATCAGTTATGAACCCAAATGCTGGGCCATTCTACCCTAAGTCAAGACCAGCCATCACTAATCCATATCTGCTGGAGGATATGGAAAGAAACAGTTTCTTCACCACAAATCTTCATCATTCAAAACTGTAACCCCTTCAAACCCTAGAACCAGTCACCAAAGGCCATCTCTTCCAAGAAACCACAGAAAAGGTTTCAAAAATCACATTATCCCGTTATATCAGAGTAGTAAATTTCAAGTTCCTCACTCTCCAAACCCTAGACCTGCCAAACCCTTTCAAGCCAAAGTTTATACCAGAAAATCAAACCTAAGACAAGAAGCAAACACAACCACTAACAACTCTAAGCTCCACCACCAGACCTTGCTAACCCTTCTAATTCCAAGAAATTCCTTGACTTAGTCAAGAATGTTCAGCTTGGTATTTGTGTGAACCTAACTGGTGAAGTGGAGATGGTCATTAGGCATGCTAAGTGGGAGGGATTAATGTTTTATTTGAGTAAACATTACTTCATACATCTCATGGGTGAGTTTTACTGTAACATGAACATCATTAAGGGTGTAGAGGGAGTCTTGCATTTTACAACCATTGTGAACAAGAAAGTAATTTATGTTGATAATAAGAGTCTTAATAGAGCACTACACCTTCCATTGCACTTATGTGAATTACCATGTCATGACATCTATTCCTTATTTGTGTTTAACAAAGCTGAGTATGAACTTATGCTTGGTGTCTTGTGTGAGTCTGATGTTCCATCTGGTCTTTGTGATGGTAACTATGGAATCCATTTTAAGCTTTTTAAAGGAGTCTTTCAGCATCTTGCACTCATCATAGGGAAAAAATGTCCTGCCCAAACCCAATCAAAGTAAATACTTTGATTTTTATGATGTTAAACTGATTTATCTTCTTTACTACAACAAAATCAACTTTAGCATTTATTATGTCATTCTTCTCAATATGATAAATGCTAATCTGGTAGGATACATGCCATATGGACTCCTTATCACTTATTTCTTTCTTATGTGCAATATTCATCTTCCGGATAAGTTTGCTAATCTAGGTGATTCACACATCACAAATGAGCACGTTAGGCCACAAATTCCCCTCATGCACTGTGAACCACAAGAGGTTGAAACCACTGTGATTCCTCTTGTAATTAGAGAAGAAGATGTCTTCCTCTCTAATTATGAGTTTTTCAGAGTCATGATAAATGAACTTAAAAATGAACTTAGGAGGGTTAAAAATAAAAATAGTGAAATTAAGGAAAAAGTGACCTATCTTCAGGGTGTGACTGTGTCTTGTAAGAATAGAATTGTAGATCTTGAGAATTTAGCTGTATCTAACCTGGGAGACCACTGTATGACTGACCAAGAGATTGTGAATGCCTTCTAAGTTCCCATTTCTGATGACTTAGCTATGGTTCATGAGTTATAAGACATAGGTATGGATGAAAGGGGACCAATTATTGAAACTCTTCCTGATTTGGTTCATGTGTGTGATGTTGATGGTAATGTAATTGGATGATCAATGTGATGCTTGTTGTTGGATGATTCCACGCTGTGCTGCTATTTCTGAACTACTTTTGCTGATTTATGTTTAATCTGTTGTTCTTTTGAGAACTTAGTTCTTTTTACTTTGGTCTGTAATCTTGAATTATTGCTTGCCTTTGGTTGGATTTGATGGGGTGTATGCACTCTTTATGCTTTGTAATTTTTAAAACAGGTGCAAAAATTTGTTCTATTTAATTAGTTAACCACACTGATTGATATGAACACTTGTAAGTCATATGTCATAGACCTATTTATATATTCGAGGATTCAACTCAACTCAAATAAGAATGTAATAAGTAAATAGTGGATCGACCGTCAGAGAGATCTCGTAAAGTAATATCTGTCAAAGGATTCAGAAACAAGGTTCATCTACAGACTTGAGGAGTTAATTCACTGGAAGAAGTTCAAGAAATTGATCATGCCTCAGTGATATAAATCAAGATCGTGGATTTAATCAAGTGACAGAGATCTCGTCAGAGTATCATTAATTACAAGGATTTAATCTGAAGAAAATCAGAGTATCAAAGTCAAGACATGAAGAAACGTCACGGAAGTTAGTCACTCATGAACCAGACAGTACATCGAGTGTCAACGTTGAAGTGGTGGAATTGATTCATAATTTTCAGTGATTTTCAGAAGATTTGCAGAAGAATGGTTGCTGCTCAAGACTAGAATTAATTCTCTATTAATTAATTAAGTCATCTAATTTAATTAAGAAAATAAATTATATCTACGAAGAATAATTAATTTATTAATTGAATTAATTGATTAATTAATTCTGAATTAATTTTAGGAATTTTCAGAAGTTTAATTGGTTTAAAAACAGTCTTAAATCAGCAAGACAATTGAAAATGAACTAGCATGACAATCTGGATTGTCATACCGATTGTCATGCCAAGTCATTTCAATTGTCATACCGAAAGTTACACTAGGAAGGAGATTGTCTTGCTAGTTCAACTGATTGTCATACCGATAGTCATTGTAGTTCAATCAGATTGTCTTGCTAGTACAATTGAAAGTCCTACTGAAAGTCTTGCTGAGCCAAAGAGATTGTCCTACCGATTGTCATTGCAGTTCAAGTAATTTTGTTGGATTGCATACAAAAAGAAAAAGAAGCAGAAGACATTCAGAGACTCAATCATACAGAACACATTCAAGAACAAAGAAAAGAAAGCAGCCGCCTTGAAACATTTTATTTTTCTCTGCTTACATCAAGATCAAAATTCTAGTTTGTTAATGTTAAATCCAAACCACTAGAATTATTTATCTTGTTCTTGTGTAACAATCTAGCGGATCAAAATCCCTAGAACTTAATCTCAAATCGCGTTTAGCATTTGATTCTAATTATTGCAAAAATAGAAAAAGTTCATGTCGAATTTATTCTAGATTTGTGATAATTGATTTGAGATTAATACCTTGTAATCGATACAGTTGTTGTAACACCTTTCAAGTTTAATAATATTTTTATTTAACTTGAATTTTGTTTCACATTTTTTATTCCGCATTTATTCGATTATTTGGTACTGTTTGTATTCAGCCCCCTTTCTACAAACACATTGGGACCTAACAATTGGTATCAGAGCCTTCTGATTAACGAACAAATCAAGATCCTAGATTTTTGTGATTTTTCAACTCCTTGAATTTTTATTTATTCAAAAATTCATAATGACTTCACATAAAGTTGGAACCGTTAAAATTCCACAATTTGATAAAGAGAATTATATCATGTGGAAGAAGAAGATGCTATTATTTTTACAAGTTGCAAATCCCAAATATTCAAACTTGTTAAAGAAGGGTATAAAAACTCCGATGGTTATTGAACCGGAGGTAATAATAGATGGTGTGGTGACTACTGAAGCTAGAACCTATCCAAAAGAGCCTGAAGATTTTACTCCTGCTGAGAAGGAAGAAGCCTCCTTGGATGCCAGCCTTCAATTAATATTAATTGATTCCCTTGATCCCTTGATGAACAGACATGTGATGAACTGTAAAAATTCTAAACACATGTGGGAAACTATTGAGGTAATTAATGAAGGCACAGAGGAAGTTAGGGAGAACAAGTTGGAGATCCTAACCTCTGAGTATGAATATTTTAAATCAAATCCAGGAGAAGGAATTACTGAAGTGTTTGAGAGGTACAATGCGTTGATCAACAACCTGAACATCAATGGAAAGTATTATTCAATCAGGGAGGTCAACAAAAAGTTCCTTTTAACACTGCCAGCTCATCTTGAACATAGAATCACTGCCATTAGAGAAGCTAGAGATCTGAGTGAGATTTCTTTGGACAGGCTCTATGGAGTGTTAAAAACTTATGAGTTGGAGCAGATTCAACAGAAGGAAGTCTACGGGAAGGATAGAATGGTCAGCACATCTACTGCACTTGTAGCTGAAGGTCAACAACAACAACAATCTCAACAGTTAGAAAGAATGGTACAGTTTTCCAAGGGTGAGGAAAATGAGTTAGTAGCAGAATATGATCCTCCTACTACAAATCAATCAAGTGATGATTTTTATTCCTTGGAAGAGCTGGAGCAATTGGAAGATGAATCAATGGCCCAAATTGTCAAGAGATTCTCCCATGTCAGATTCAGGAGGAATCCCAAGCTTAAGTACAAGTCCAACTACAACAAATTCCAGAAAGGTGGATCTTCATCCTCTAACACCAGCAGTGGTGGGTACAAAACAGGGATGGTTGATCGAAGCACCATTAGATGCTATAACTGCAATGAGTTGGGACACTTTGCCACAGAATGTAGGAAGCCAAAGCAAGTAAGAAAGAACTCTGAAAGGGCTTATCTGGCAAAGGGAAGAAGCTGGGATGATACTGACAGTGAAGATGAAGATGAAGGAAATCTTGCTCTTATGGCTATTGATGGAAAAGCTTCATCGTCAAGAATAGAGGTAAAACTTTCTGATGCTGAAATGGTTTATCATCTAAGAGGTAACTTAGATTGTGCACGTCGTGATAATGAACTGTTAAGTTTACAGATCACAGACCTTGAGAAAGAGGTCAATGAATTAAGACTTGTGCACATTAATCAAGACAAATTAAAAGAACAGGTATCTTTTCTAGAGAATAGAGTTGACTGTTATAGAAAACTCGAAACTATTCTCAAAGACAAGATCACCGGTCTTGAGACTAAGGTTAGAGCCTACTTCAATTCTTGTTCGAAGGCTAAAGAGTTCTACAGTAAGCAAGCTGTTAATCAAACATCTGGAATAGGTTATGATTACAATGCTGCTATTGGAGAATTAGGCATAAACTCCCCTCCTCATGTCTGTGCTAAAGGGAGGGAAGTACCACATGTGCTTAAGGGTGTTGATGAACCCCTCTATAAAGTATCAATTGCTGAACCATTTGATGCGACCTCTTCTGTTATTCATGAAGAAATACGTGCTGAAGATCATGCTAATGAGAAGATTGTTTCCAAGTCAAGTGAGTCGAAAGTTCCAGTCAAAGTTGTGAAAACAACTGAGACTAACTCAGACACACATGAGTTGGATAACAATAATTCCATGTCTACCATGCATAAATTACCTGCTGTTAATCACTCTCATAAAGCATGTAGTGTTGCTAATTGTATGTCTTGTGCTTTTAATATGATGTATGCTTATTTTAATGGTAAGCATGTGTCTAATGATAAGAGTACTACTCGTCAGCATGTGAATAACAAGAAGCATGATAGGTCTAAGACTGCTAGTCCTTCTAAGGCTAGAAAGGAGACATTTGTGCCTAAGCTTAAACAGAAATTTGTTAAGGCTGTTTACAAGGTCAAATGTTCAGTCATTGAGGATGTTGAGATCGTTAAAATTAAAAATGTTGTTTTGCCTGACAAAGGACAATTCTACAAGTATGCCGGGCCCAACCAAGTTTGGGTTCCGAAGAAGGTCTAATCCATTTGAAGTGCAGGGCATTAAACAGGTGTAACCGGTAGTGTGGATTCTTGACAGTGGATCATCAAGACATATGACCGGAGATTGAGCCCTGCTATCAAATGTGGATTGAGAAAGCTGGCCCCCTGGTTACCTTTGGAGATAACAGCAAAGGTGTATCCGAGGGATATGGCTGTTTGCAAGCTGGGAATGTTATCATTGTAATTTTGTATATAGTGCTAGGTTATTATCAGGAAGCAGTATCTAACATATAGCACCAGTGACGAGACTTGAGAATATTACGACATATCAGGCACCTGCTGCACATTACACTTGGAATTGTACTCTAGTAAGATGTGTACAAGTGTACTCCTGATTGGTGAGTTAAAAGAAGAAGTCAGTGCACCACAGTTCATGGACTTTGCAGCTACAGATCTATTGGACTATGCAATCTCTTCTTCACAATCTCACTTCAGGTTGGTATGAACTAGTATACTGCTCAAGCAATCGTCAAGGACATGGTATGGCACTCTAACTGCAGTTACAGTTTTATATGAATAAGTAGAGTCGTCATATTTATAACTATCTTATCACTAAGCACAATCATATTGTTTTATATGTGCAGTGGTATATTGATAATGCAACATAACAATTAGTATCTAAAGTACTTGACAAGTATCGGTCAATGATATCTTGTTAACATTATGTTGCAGATATTTGTAAGCTTTTGACATGAATGAGAATTACTTAGACTTTACCCTAAGTGATCAATGTTTTATCAAAAACTCATTCATATTGAAAAACAAAATCAAACTTCTTTCTACATTAGTGATTTCTTATGTCATGTAAAATCTTTTGAAATCACTATTGTAAATCATTTTCTCTCTATTACCATATATTCTGTGTTACAGGTTCAGTCTCCAATGACTTTCTTTCATTGACAGTCATGAGGTTGAAAACCCACAACGTCTATCCCAGACTGTAAAGACAAACACAAAAACAGAACCAACCAACACTCTCTTACCACTAAATGTAGTATGAATGAGCGTGAGGGAGATAGTGCCTCAGTGCACCATATAAGGAAGGTTCTGTAGTCAACCCAGTAGCTCTGTCTCCTACATAGATGAGTAGTATTTAAACCGAGACAACTGCTAGCCCCCATACATCTTCTCAAAAAGATGTAATGGCTGAAAAGGCACAAAAACAGTTACTAGATTCATTCTCTCAACAGGGTGCGTCTATTGAATTTTGCCTGTCAGCCAAGGTATCCGATGTAGTGTCACCACTTCAAACATAAACAATTCTTGATGCACAAGAAGAGGTTACACACACAAAGGATGAGTTGACGGAAACAAGAGTTTCGACCATTTTAAGGTCAGATTCGATTGTTCAAGGTTCGTTAGTGGACCAATTGCCTTTACAGGTGTTAGGGTTGGATACTGATCCAAAAGCCATATGTCAGTGGTCAGTGTCTACCTCCCCAAGCTTAAATCCCCTGGATGCATCTGCGGATAGTGGATCTGATATAGGTGCAGATCGGCAACTTGTTGACAATGATTCAGATATTACCTGATGAGTCACAAGGAAATGTCTTCACAGACATTAGAAGGGAACCTTGATCTTTATGCTAAATTCTTTGGATCATTATTTACCTTCCCAGAATTCAAATCTGGAACCCTAAAAGGGAAACTAGCAACTTGTAGATTATGACTCAGATTCATTTGACGAGTTTAACAAGGATGGGGATTTGCGAACTCCCATTGCACCACCTATGACCTCCTTAAGGATGGCTAAGGTGATTTTCCTTGCAGGTACAGCTGGAATATGGAGCTATGAGAGGAGTGATACACTTGTGAGAAAGAGTGTAAACACGAGTGGAGAGAAGAGTGAAACACATGTGAGGTACACTAAATAGAATCACACACTCACAGTGAGGAAGAAAGAGAAACTACTTGTTATTTCTTTTCCAACCAAGTGAAATATGAGAACTCCTTCAGACGACGGCATACATTCCTTCTTTAAGGGGGAGATAAAAGCTTAAGAAATAGTTTGGAGGATTCCTCAACTAAGGGGGAGAAATAGCAGGGAGGAAGAAAAAGATCCTAAAAATATACACTACTCCACACCATTGTTGTTTGTAACTACGGATCCTATTGTACGGGAGAGGTGGTAAACACAAGGTGATTTTCTGATAAGGGAAGAAGCTGTTAAGGGAGTACCATTGCTTTTTATCTGCGGATCCTATTGTACGGGAGAGGTGGTAAAACGAAGGTGATCTTCTTTAATCAGTTGATTCTCATAGGGGGA
Source organism: Apium graveolens (assembly GCF_009905375.1). Classification (NCBI taxonomy): domain Eukaryota; kingdom Viridiplantae; phylum Streptophyta; class Magnoliopsida; order Apiales; family Apiaceae; genus Apium; species Apium graveolens. Next base: position 13,555,241 of record NC_133654.1, on the reverse strand, counting down.
GAAGCAAGAGATATGGGCTTCTCAACAGGAAATGTGGTTGTACAAATGAAGATGGAACTACTTGAAGATATGTTCAGTCTAGAGGAACATCTACTTGGAATCTGGAAAATGTTAAATCTCATCCAGAACTTTTCTGCTATTTACTTTGCATGTATGTTTATATCTTTTTCTTATTTGTTAGTTGAGTTATCCTCTAGGTATTTGTGTGTTATTGTCTAACAAACAAATAGGGGGAGATTGTAAGTCATATGTCATAGACCTATTTGTATATTCGAGGATTCAACTCAACTCAAATAAGAATGTAATAAGTAAATAGTGGATCGACCGTCAGAGAGATCTCGCAAAGTAATATCTGTCAAAGGATTCAGAAACAAGGTTCATCTACAGACTTGAGGAGTTAATTCACTGGAAGAAGTTCAAGAAATTGATCATGCCTCAGTGATATAAATCAAGATCGTGGATTTAATCAAGTGACAGAGATCTCGTCAGAGTATCATTAATTACAAGGATTTAATCTGAAGAAAATCAGAGTATCAAAGTCAAGACATGAAGAAACGTCACGGAAGTTAGTCACTCATGAACCAGACAGTACATCGAGTGTCAACGTTGAAGTGGTGGAATTGATTCATAATTTTCAGTGATTTTCAGAAGATTTGCAGAAGAATGGTTGCTGCTCAAGACTAGAATTAATTCTCTATTAATTAATTAAGTCATCTAATTTAATTAAGAAAATAAATTATATCTGCGAAGAATAATTTATTTATTAATTGAATTAATTGATTTATTAATTCTGAATTAATTTTAGGAATTTTCAGAAGTTTAATTGGTTTTAAAACAGTCTTAAATCAGCAAGACAATTGAAAATGAACTAGCATGACAATCTGGATTGTCATACCGATTGCCATGCCAAGTCATTTCAATTGTCATACCGAAAGTTACACTAGGAAGGAGATTGTCTTGCTAGTTCAACTGATTGTCATACCGATAGTCATTGTAGTTCAATCAGATTGTCTTGCTAGTACAATTGAAAGTCCTACTGAAAGTCTTGCTGAGCCAAAGAGATTGTCCTACCGATTGTCATTGCAGTTCAAGTAATTTTGTTGGATTGCATACAAAAAGAAAAAGAAGCAGAAGACATTCAGAGACTCAATCATACAGAACACATTCAAGAATAAAGAAAAGAAAGCAGCCGCCTTGAAACATTTTATTTTTCTCTGCTTACATCAAGATCAAAATTCTAGTTTGTTAATGTTAAATCCAAACCACTAGAATTATTTATCTTGTTCTTGTGTAACAATCTAGCGGATCAAAATCCCTAGAACTTAATCTCAAATCGCGTTTAGCATTTGATTCTAATTATTGCAAAAATAGAAAAAGTTCATGTCGAATTTATTCTAGATTTGTGATAATTGATTTGAGATTAATACCTTGTAATCGATACAGTTGTTGTAACACCTTTCAAGTTTAATAATATTTTTATTTAACTTGAATTTTGTTTCACATTTTTTATTCCGCATTTATTCGATTATTTGGTACTGTTTGTATTCAACCCCCCCTTCTACAAACACATTGGGACCTAACAACACTTTTGTCCCATTTAATATAATATGCATTCTGTTACTGTTTGTTGGTGCATACAACTATTATAATTATTACTGCAAGTTTGATCTCATATTCACTAACCAGTGTATGCAGGAACAAGATGAAATTGGTATCATGTAATTTAAATTGATGATGTACAATATATTAAGTCTAAATACTAAATACAGTAGTTTTCCATGATAATCTTTCTTATCCAAACCTATCTATTTTGATTCCTATTCTATTTAAGTTAATAGACTGGACAATAAGGATAAGAGTCTAATGCAACTGTCTGTTAGAAATATTTGGTCTGGATATTCTATTATCCAATAGTCATAATCACTGTATTTAAACTGATTGTTGTGTTAGCTTGGAACTCTATACTGTTTGATACTCTGAAATTCAAAAATCATTATTTATTTTCTGAAAAATATTTTTAATTCAAAAATAAATCTTAATTATTTAATTAATTAATTTTAGTTGATAATTAATTATTTAATTAGTCAATTAATTTAAATATTAACTGATTGATTAATTTAATTAGTTATTAATTAATTTTAATTGATTACTTAATTAGATTTAATTATTTATTTTTGATTTAAATATTCCAAAAAATAATTTCGAGCTTTAAAATATTATTTTAAATTGTTTTCAAGGCTCGATAATTATTATTAAATTATTTTAAAGTCAGATTCGGGTGTTCGAACCTTACTATTTAATTATAAAATGATTAGGAGACCCGTTTTAATTCCGAAAAATATTCAAAAATTCGTATTAAATACTGGGAAAATCATTTTAACCCTGAATCTTCTTTGAAAAATTGTTTTAATCGAATATCTTGCATGCTATGTGCTACGTGCTAACTGATTGATGTGTTATATGCCTGTGTGGTAATTGTTTGACTGTTTTAGTCATAACTTTCAATTCGTAAGTCGGATTTGGGTAAAACGAAGGGTAGATAAGAGCTTGTAACGTCTATGTGACGATTAAAATAATATAAGATTGAGTATTGATAGATACTCATGATACCAAACAGAGAAAAGCAAGGCATAGGAAAGAAGATCAAGTGATCAGTAAATAGAACTGAATTGTAGAAAAAGAAGGCAAGTGATCGATGAATAGAAGCAATGCATAGAAAAAGAAGGAAAAATAATTGATGAGTAGAATTGTTAGATGAGTACAAGTAAAGTTGGAAATCATTTATGATAAGACATGTACTTCTGAACCTTTCTTGAGATAAATTGCAAATATTTCTGAACTTTCTCATAAAATGTTGCTAGTATTCAAAATATGTCATGTTTTATATTGCAAGCGCTTTAAACTATTCAACCTTGAACCCTGATCTTATCATTAAACTTGAGCTGTAAGCCTTATTTCTTGTAAACCACCAACGGTTGATTTCCCAAATATTAAACCATACAAATACGATACTACTCCACAAATATATACCCACCACAAACAAAATACTAAAACAGAATTACTTGAGCATACAGAAACTGATATACCCTATACTGCCCTATATCATCAAAGATCTATACCCTGCTTTTTCATTGAACCATTATTCATCAGATACCTGATTCTTCAACAAGATTGAAGTTGTTCTTCATACATATACCTTGATATACCTCGGTGATACTTATGAAATGTCTTATGCTCAGAGATAAATGGTTTATGAATGTTAATTATGATTCTGTTTTATTGAATTACAATGGTTATCATATTGAATCATTTTAGAATTGGATGGTTTTATAAATGTGGACCAGATTCGTGGTTAGACCAGATTCGTGGTCATATTAGGCCAATGCGTGCCTTAGATCCAGTATAAAGAGCTGAGTTGTGTTCCTTTCTCGGGGTTAGTGCGTGACTGATCAGCAGCCTAACCTTGGTTTTTAAAAATGAAAAGTAAATATATTCTAATCATTGCTTATATAGAAATTTGATTCTTCTTAATCATTTCAATTGGTCAGTGTTTAACCTCAGTTATTGCCATTGTGACTGGATGAGCTAGTTAGCTCACTCTTGTAAAACTTTTATTGTTTTCAACAGTTGAAAAGGAAATTTTTGGTAATGAGGATTCCCAGTCCAGTATGCGAGCTAGGATTCCAGGTTAAGTTGAATCGAGCTAGCAGGAGCTTTATGTTGTAGATGAGTTATGCAAGATTGTAAGAATGATATCATTATCAGTTGTAAGTTGAACTAGTTGGGATTTGGTACAATATAATATAAGTTAAGTTTGTGGTTTGTTTGCATACTTTAACCTGTTGCGATCTGTGGTTGTGTAAAGAAGGGTCAATGTATATAATATTTTATATATAGGTTTATATATTGGGTGTGTGTTATGAACTCCAAACTTCTGACCCGGGTCTGGAGGGCGTCACAGGTTTGGTATCAGAGCTACAGGTTATAAGTCACTGAAACAAGCCTAAATTATCGGGAATGGATAGAGGGTTAGGCTCAGGATTAAGAAATAGAAAGATAAGATGTCGAGCGGTTGAGTGCTACTGTATAATAGGTTTTGGTATGATTCGTGATGAGATTCGAGATTCTTATCTAGCGACGCGATTTTCAGATAGCAACGACTACAGATTCTTTTATCCCGGTATCGTCTGTTCATTCAAAGCCTTCAGTCAGAGGACCATCATCTGATCCACACCCTGCTCTTCCATCAGTGTTATCCGTATTGCCTACTATTGTAATGGTTGTACCTTTTCAAAATATTATTATATTCCCTGTGTGAGACCACCTATTCGAGAACCCCCATCTGCTGATTCTTGTTCCATCAGACATTTAGCCGTAAGTGCATCTGTTCAGTTTACCCTACACCTTGTTCTATACCATTAGTTTAAACATCCGTCTTATGAAGTAACAACACCTATGAGGATGGATTCGAGAGCTATAACATATGGTGAGTACACGAGGTATTAAGAAAGGTGAGAAGGAACCCAGAGAGAGGATTCATGTATTCTGAAGGATAGCTGCTACCAGGTTATATGGAACTACTAGTAAGTATGCCACCCATGATTATCTTGTGGAGTGAGCTAGATGGATTTTAAAGAAGTTTGAGAATATTGGAGATCGAGAGTTTTCTTGGAATAATATGATGGTGTTATGACCAAACGTGATACGTATAGTAGTAGTGTGTTGTGATATTAGCCGATCTTGTTTTATAAAATAGATTTAATGATTATTGGGTAGACCTGTTATACTTAGTAATCGTAAGAGATGGTGAATGGAGTGTTACCAGTATGGAAAACTAGAAGTGAAGTTACGAATAAGATAATATGCAACGGTAACTGAAGTTTTTGTCGACCAATAAAGAAAAAATGGACCCAATAAGGAGTAGAAGATATATAGAAATTAATGGGCTCTTATCTGATTGTTTCCCTAATTGGATACCTTGTGGTAGTTGAGAAAGACAACCAACTCATATAGTAATAATGACCAGGTGTATGATTTTCAAAATTTTAAACCCGTTTCTAAAAGAGGTTTCCTTAACAATTTTTTTCTAAAAGTCCTTTAAACAAAACAAGTTTTAAAAACTTGGTTGTCCAACTGCTACTTGAATTTCTTGTTTATTATAAGATTCAGAGTATCTAGAAAAATACTTGTTCTAGAAGTTAGTATGGTTAATTTAGAAGGCCAAGTGGACCCGCTATTATGGAAAATATTTGATTATTCATAATAGAAGAATGCAAATCTTGTTTGATAAGTTTAATGACAAAACCAACGTGCGGAGAAACTATTCATCCAATCTCTAAGACTATTAGAGTTTAAAGAATACGTTCATTTAAAAGAAGCCCGAGCATGATCGAAGGAGGTTGAGCAAATTCCCAGACTTTTCTAAAAGAAGAACCTTATTAATAAAAGAGTCAATATGTTGAATGGTCAGTGGTTGGTTTAAGTCACAAAGAATTTGAAGTTATGAATTTAAAATTCCGTGAGGACACACCTATGGTCGAATTATAAAAATATTGAACATGGAAGCGCGACGCTAAAGATATAAGACCTAATAAATAGGAATTTATTCTAATGATCGAGTTAAGAAGGCATTTTAGAGAATTTTCTGAAGTTAATGTATGACTCGGAATGGGATATATTGATCAAACAAGTGTTGAAGATATACATAAGTGAAATGTGGATGGCGACCAATGATATCATCCTTTTCTACAATACTATATATATTGATGAATCTTGAATAAAGTATGAACTTCTTTCATGATCAGCTCTATGAGGTGATAAGAAAATTGTTGTATTCCTTTCAAAATCATTTTTCCCCTCAAGTCTTATTTTCTGATTGAGACAAGTAGTGTTATGGTGTGACTCCTTGTCGGAATAACAAAGAGTTTGGTGGGACGCCACCTAATCATGTGATGTATGCCATATAGTATGAAAGACTGGCCATCTTGAGTACAAATATGGCTGTCTCACTCATATCTAAATCATCATTTATTCTTTCCTCTTCAATTATGAGTTATTAATTTATGGATCCTTCCGATTGTTCCCTTGTACTGTTATTCTTTACAAAAGTTTTCCAATCAGAATCGTATACACAAATTCCCTTCATGTGTAAGGTCTATTCTTTAAGTGTTTTAAAAGAAGTGAAATGATCCCGTGTAGCAGATGGAGTTACAAGTTGAGTATGGATAATTGCAAGCCAATAAATAGTGGACATTTACGTGAAAAGAAGAATCATTATGCCAATAACGTGGTTGTTACGAAGACATCAAATCGGAAGCGGAAATCTGTTTACATGTTACGTTTCAAGTCTGAGATTTTGGCGTGGATTGTAGTAATTAGCCGACCGTATGGGGTAAATTAACCATAGAAATAAGAAAGTAAAGTTGTATATACCGGATAAGGCAAATGATTAATTGGATAGCAGAAGTGAATGAAGAAATTCTCCATATTAACTAGAAAATTGATTAATACATTGTGAAGGTGAAGCATACCTCAATCATGTGGGAGATACTTTTCATGAAGGTTCATGATCGAAGAAATTCTAGTTACGAATAAACTTCGAGTGTGTTTTTCAAGGAATGGTTGGGCTTTCCCACTCAAGTAAGTGAGTTATGGTAAATTTGATGCTCATAGCTGAGCCAGTGAAGAAGGTTCAATATAGAAAGACATATGGGAGATAAAGATATTGTAACACCCCCAGATCCGGGGTCGGGGATCCGGGTCGTCACGGTCTTTCTTTCCACAATATCACTTCACTTAATTAATAAATAACCTTATGCTGTGACCCCACACTAACACACACCACAACCCGTTATAGTCTCAGAGATGAAATTTAAATAAGTACAAGTCTTTGAATCCACAATTTAAAAGTTATTACAACCCAAAATGATTACTTGATAAATTTACAGTTAATTGCCATTATCTGCCACAAGTTATAATTATACATAATTTGATTCTCAAAAGTAGATGGTCAGAACTACAATGGATCTACCTCTGCAGCTATAGCAGCTACAAAATCATCGGGAAGACGCGGGACGCTTCCCACGCGCTTGCGCTGGGTCTGCTGGAGTCCGGCCATCTCTCCTAACTGTTGTTGTGTGATGAAGAAATAAAGCAAGAGTGAGCCTTACAGCTCGCAAGATAATACATAGTGATAACAATAATATAAATATCTAAATGGATACTTACTAGAATCTTTATCGTGTGTAAGATAATTACTTACTAGATATAAGTAAAAACAAGGAATGAAGTTACCAATACTTCACTACACTTATATCATTTATAAAGCTACTTGAACTACCACCGTTCCAAGTATTATAAGTTTAAAAAAAAACATCCCATAGATGAGACCACAAGTTAAGACTTGAATAGATTCAATCTTTGAAATATTATTGAATGAAAAAAAATTACGAGATACTTTATTTAGTCCCGATATATATATATCCACATATATATCTCTTTAAACATTTCCTGGAACCTCTGTTATGTAAAGTATGAACAGAGTTTGAAACATCCAATGAATTTTGGAAAGGAAAAGAATTTTGGCATAAACCAGATATCTTGCTGATCAGGCAAAGATACCAATAAGTAACCTTTTCTACTAGTAGATGGATGAATCCCCCACCGGTCATCACCCTGGCCACATAAGGACCTTATGCTGGACCGCCACCCGGCCTCTTACGCGTTGATGGACTGCCACCCAGCCACTTACACTTTCATAGACCGTACCCCGGCCTGTCGCTTATGCCGACTCAATTAGATGGGCTTACTTCCCGAACATTGGGCAAGTAATCAATTCATTTACCAAAACTGCAACCTCGTTGCGAATATAAAATACACCACAGAGTCGGATTCCCCAGGTTTTGAGCGAGTATTTAAATCCCCTTAAAAAGGAAGATCTTAAATATAAAAATGAGTTTTGGGATCCGCTCTGACTTTAAAAATCATTTTGAAGACTCGAAAACACTTTATAGAGTGTTTGGAGTAAAGCTGATTTAATGAAGTAAATCAGTCCCCAGAATATTTAGAAAATGACTGAATATTATTATTTAAATAATATTCCCATAAAGAATAATCTTTATAAAAATAATTGAAGTAGAAGTATTAAAACTTATACTTGAAACGAGTATTAAATAACCAAAGATATACTTATATGAAAGTATTATCTTTATTTGAATAATCGAAAATAAGTTTGATTATTGACACCTTATTCTTTAATAAAATAAAGAATATACCTCAGCAAATAATCGGAGTCATAGATCCTCAAATGAATATTCAAATAATATTCATTAAATAATATAAACTGAGTCATAAGCCTTCGAATGAATATTCAAATAATATTCAATAAATAATATAAAAGAGTCATAAGCCTTCGAATGAATATTCAAATAATATTCAATAAATAATATAAAAGAGTCATAAGCCCTCGAATGAATATTCAAATAATATTCAGATAAATAAATAAAAGGAGTCATACGCCTTCGAATAATATTCGAAATAATATTCAATAATAAAATAAAGTTAAAGTTATCGAATAAATCTTATTCGATTAATAGTTTGGAAAACTATAACCATATATATATATATATATAAATATATATATATATATAACCATATCCATATATACAAAATTTACTCGGGATCCTCGACTCCCGTTTTTAGAAAATATTTTCACCTTTGGGTCCCTATACTAAGGGTATATGCAAGTTACCGCTATCCTCTAGCATAGGTATTATCAACTGAACCAACAGATATATATGGAAAGAATGCGAAACAGGCATGCATATATATATATACCATAGCAGCATGCTTCAATATATTGCATCATTTGCTAATTAACCAATATGCATCTATCGCAAGATAATGCAAATACATATATTCATCACAACAACAGTTATAACGGGTAGAAAACTTGCCTGAGCGACTTGGGGTGATAAAAGGCTCGCGACGAGTCTGGTAACCTATAAACAACAAGTAAGTTGGAATTAAACCAAAATCACTTGTAAATCTATACTTTAACTAACTTAGACTCTAACGCTTGTTTTGCGCTCACTGATTCGCTTAAGTCACTCGGGTACCCTCGGCTCCACCATTTTTAATAATTTAACCTTTACGAGTTTTAAAGCGATTCCTTCGCGAGTGTCTTACCAACTGCCTAACACACTTACCATAAATGTTTCATACATTAATTAACCCTTTTTGGTCTTTAACCTATGTTTCAAAGTAAGGTGAGGGGAAAAGTTTCGTTCGCGAAACGCCGTTACTTGAAACGGTCGTTTCTCCTAAACCGTGCATCGGAATCGAACGAACTACATATCAAAACGAAGCTCGTAACATGAGCTATCTAAACATGGCAGTGGTCATAATCTAGCAGGGGGTTCTCGGGTCCTAATGTTATGCACAAAAACAGTCTACAGAAAATCGGATGTTACGACGGCTATGTTTACGCGATTTCCCAAATTTAAACCAATTCAAACAACCACAATTTCAACTCCAATTCACAACCCAATCAAACCTCCATCTAAACTACATTACAACAGCCCCCAATCAACTCAATATTACCAATTTATTCATCTAAACCAAGTCAAAAAAAGTGACCAAGAACTTCAAATCTAACAAGCATCACTCCTAACTCCAAAATCAACAAAACCACTTACTAAACAAAGCTATATCATGAGTACACACTCATTACACTAACCCATCATCTAACATTATGAAATCCAAACCAACAAAACTTAATACTAAGGGTTTGAGAAGTTATACCTTCCTTGGAGAGTGGAGAATCAAGAGAATGGCTTGGAATCACCTTTAAAGCCCTTATCCAAGCTTAATCTAAACAAACTTCAAGAACACAAATTTTAGTTCTTGAAAACACTATTCACCATCTTCTTTCATGATTTATAGAAAAAGATTGGCTTGGAATTAGAAGCTTAAACTTATAGGAAGTATGTAACTATCCATGGGGAAGCTTAGATAATTACCTTGCTAAATAGTAAGTGGAGGAGCTTGGACTTTCATTTTTTAAGAAAGAAGCCGAGAGTTAGCTTGGGAAGAAAGAGATTTTTGTGTTTTGTTTGATGAAAATGAAATGATTTGCTTGGTTGGTTGATTTTTGTGTTGTTTTTGGTTAATGACTTAATTAACCTTGATTTTGTGTGGTTATAATTCAACCACACTTCCTTCCCTTCTATGTCATGCTTGTGTCATCCTCATGATGTCATCCTCCCCTCCTTGTCCTCTTCTCATTGGTTGGGTGACATCATCCTCTCTAATCCCTTTGATTAACTTCCTAATTGTTTGCCTAATGACCGCTGATCTGTTATACGGTTCGCTTAACTTTCGTTTTCGTTTATCGTTTGAGGGATCATACCCGGGATCTTATTACTTAGGTTCCCTTATCCTTTCTCAATACATTATATTCCTTTTTATGATCCTCTCTTATAATCCTTTAATTTAAATCCTTTTTATCCTGTTACCTTTTTCTTAATTCTTTCCGTATCTAGTGGATTTCCGGGAAAAATCAAAGTGTTCGGATTTGGATTCTGACGATCTTTACATACACTTATATCCCATATAAAGTACTAATAAAATCTCAGAATATCCATATCAGAACCCCTACATAGTGTGTCATGAAAAGTTTTCTCGTTCAGCAAAACACTATTCATAAGGGTTTCAAAATTTCTCAAAAATTGGGGTTATTACAGTCTCCCCTCCTTAAAAGGATTCCGTCCCGGAATCAGATAGAAAACAAATGGGGATACTTTCTTAGCATTACACTTGCTAACTCTCGAGTCAATTTTCCCACATTGTGGTTCTACCACCAAACTCTGCCTAGTTTGATAATCCTTCTCCTAAGCACTTGTTCCTTTTCACTCTATAACCCTTCCTGGTTGCTCCATATAGGTTACGTCGGGTTGCATATCTATGCGCTCATATGCCTCTATTTATCTGGCATCTGAATTACACTTCCTTAACATTGATACGTGAAACACGTTACGACCTGCTACATGTTCGGGGTTAGGGCTAGCTCATATGCTAACTTCCCAAACGTCTTAATATATCCAAGGGTCCAACAAATTGTTGACTTGGCTTTCCTTTCTTTCCGAACCTCATCAATCCTTTCCAAGGGATACCTATAACATTATTAGGTCCCCTATTTCGTACTCTTTATCCTTTCGTGTCAAATCAACATACTTATCATGTCCATCTTGGGCTACTACCAGCCGTCCTCTGATTAGATCTATCATATCCTTGGTCCTTTAGACCACTGCTGGTCCGAGCATCTTGCGCTCTATAACTTCATCCTAACATAAGGGAGATCGATATTGTCTTCCCTCAAGGATCTCATAAGGCGATATCTCAATACTGACATATGATCTATTGTCGTAAGAAAACTCAATCCGTGTTAAGTGATCATTCCAATTTCTTTCAAGTCTATTGCACAGACTCTCATTATAGCTTTTAGCATTAGAGCTTTTGCTTCTCAATACCCATTCTTTTCCAGTTCATAATCGCTACTACTTCCCGTTCCTAATATTATACTGGTTATACTTTTGCTCGTTAGCGTTCTATAACCTTTTAATAACCACGTCAACCTTAGTATCACGAATGTGTTCCCATTCCGCATACTACCACCACTTTATTACTCCTTTTTCAGTTGTTTCTATTTTCCAAAATTTGATCAATCAAATAGAAGTAAAGGAATTTGTTGAGAGATCACTATGATCATGAACACTTGTTATATCGCATTGTTAGTACAGAAGGTGGCCAGCCTTTAGTACTTGACAAGCAATTAAACAATAGCTGGTATCCTACTCGGCTTCTATCACACAGATAGATAGTCATTCGGCAATACCTCCCCTTCTGGAAGGGTTGTTCTTCTCAGCTTACATGAAATGAAAAGAAGAGAAAAGAACAAACTGAAGAGAATTGTATATATGAAAAAAATATATACTGCCACAAAATATCTGGCTTGGAACCTACCTCTGAACTATAGAGGTTTATCATAGGAGAACAAAACATATACGTATTTATATCAGCATCAAGCATTATAGCCTCGTATTTTGTGTGCCTAAATATTTTTGCTATCCCGTCCATCATTCTATGGACCCACACTCTTCCTCGAGCTTATACACAATCACCTTTGAAACTCCCTCGACATCGAAAATCGAATCTGGGATCTCATTCTATACATCATCGTTACTAGAATTCTATGCTTGCACCGCAACCTTCCTCGTATAATAATACGACTCTCTATTGATAAGAAAGAATAATTATTCACTAGGTAGATACTCTACTAATTAGTCTATCAATGATAACTTATACACTACCACGACCCGATTAGTGGTACTCAATCTCAACACCCATTCCAATACAACTCTCATGGTTGTAATCAGCTCACTACTCGCAGAATCATTGCTGCCTTACTATGGTCCACCACTGACCCACTGTAGTCATTCATTTTCCCATAAAATCTTAATATCTAACCATACGGAGTCTATCCATGTCGTATCAAATCATTCTAAGGAGGTAACATAATCACCATTCCTGATTCATGAAGAACACTCCTGATCCTGACATACATACATGACATGAAGCAGATAAAAGTGCAGAAGAGTTTCAATCAAAGCAACGATAACAGGTTAATACCATTTTTAATCATATGCCTTAAATAGAAGACTTAACTCAAAGGTTCGTCTAGTCCTTTTGGAAACATGGTCCTGGCTTATCCCAAGATAGGACCTCCTAAGATAGATAGCCCGTTCATGGCGATTACACGAATTAAACTTTTACCAACTACTATTACGGTTGGATATTGCACAGTCATCAGAAGGAATGTCAATCTTCCAAACCATAATTCAACCTTCAAATTTTTAACCATCATCACTGTATTCTTTTGGCACACGCGCCTATAATTATCCTCTTACCTTTAAAGTGTCGGCCACCTCTTTGGCCTTTCCTGATAGTAAAATTTCCTTACAGTCAATGTCATTTTAACCACCTCCAAATAAATTTTCTACCTTATTTCCGATCACTGCTTGAGTGAAGATGTTTTCCTTAAAATTAGATGGGAAAAAGAAAAAAAAAATATCACCATTTTTCCATAAGTTATTGCCTCAGTCTTTAGAGGCTAATCACTGTCAAGAATGACTTTCAATCATATTTAGAACATTTTTTTTAAAGTCCTAATTGCCCTGAACAATTTCGACCATTACTGGTTCGATCCATACTTTCTCGTGGTTTAACACGTGCCCCACTTGGCATCATTATAATTACGTCATATTTCCTTTATCCACATTTCTATTCTTGAGAATCTTGAATATAACCTTTTTCCTTATAAAACCTCTAAGGTTATCCTTCAATCGTTCCTCCTGTATTCCCTAGATACAGGGCATATCAAAATACCATTTACTAATACTAGAACCATTGTCTATATACTTCTGAAAAATTTCTCCACTGATCCTTAAAGGTTATTATTACCTTAATCCTTTCCAATTCATACTGTCAAAACTCATACTATCCCTATTAAGGGTGAAATGCCAACCTTTATGCATTCCCCTAGGATTCGTTTTAAGTTACCGATGTTCTATCCTTAATTCCACCTTTAAAAAGGTACAAGCATCCTTCCATGGATAAATCAAGTCATATATCCCTGATAAGGGTGTCTTATTCAATCATTCCCACCTCGATAGTATATGCCTAATTTCACAATAACATCTGTATACAACATGAGGTAAATCAATATGGCCTCCCAAAAGATAACAACGGTTATCCGCTTTTCTTGCCTAATTTGGTAACGATAACAAGGATGTTCTGGAAGATATTGGTCGTGTTCAACGTGAACTTCTTCTTAATAATTCCGTGTTTACTTTTGTTGTTTATCTCAACAGTCACCTCAATGTTGGGATATCTTTCATACCTGGCGTCTCCCTTTCTGGGTATCAAGCCACCGGTCTTACACTTCACATTCTTGAAGGTCACTTCCTTCATCCAATTTTCCTACCTTCTTACTTTCTTGTCTCCTTAGTCTATCCGCGTCTTATTATTTATCCTTCGAACTATCTCAAGGTTTCCTTGAATCCTCCCAACTTACTAGGGATAAAATATATGTATCTCTTATGCCTTCACCCAGCAATTTTAACTCATGGTGAATCACCCTCATCCTGACGATTACATACTTTTCTATTTCTATTGCTACGAGTCTTTAGGGTTTCCTCATACCCAATTCCTTTATCATTCCTCAAACTCTATTGCCTTTATATTCCTTTCCACTTCAGTTTCTTTTTATTTTCCTTTCTCTTATCGTTATTTCATGAACCAACACAACATAAGCATTGATTTCAAACATCCCGTCATTCTGGATTCGTGTCCTCAGAACGAATCTTGACAACTTTTACAACTTAGATTCATAATTTATCATACTCGTCTGCCTTTGTTCTGGCTCTAAAGCTTTTACACTATCTCCTTATCTGTGGGAATTACTTTCCCGAAAACAATTGACTGGACTTAAATCAGTTTATTATAATCTCTTGCTCCGTGCCTTTCTTGGTCTTTCACCAGCGGGTGGTCTCTCTCTTAGGAGGGTAAGTGATAAAAACAGTCCTTTTGAGATTCGTCAATCATTTAGAATCTCAAATGATTCCTATATTTCCTTTAGCCAGGCTCTTGCCTCGGCTGGGTCAGCTTGTTCCATGAAACTCTGAGAGCTTAGCGACTTAAAGGTCCTGAAAGAATTTCTCACCGCACTGTCTCCTCAGGGTGGTGGTTGGGGATAATAGTCTAAGTTCTTTTTAGACAGGTCCATGAATTGCCGTATAGGAGTACCGTCTCGGGTCTCCTTTCCTTACTCGACTTTCTGTTTCCTTAGTATGAAATGTTTCATCCTACTCCCCATAATTGGGGTCATCTTTTAATTTAAAATCCTCATTTTCCACTCCATTATGTCATGGGTTCCTTCTATCTTGATGGCGACCTCCCTGACTATCACGTTCAGGGTTTGCTCTAAATCTTATTCCTCAAACCATGGCTCTCATCTAAGTTCTCATCCTTACGCTCTTGAACTTTCGGAACCCAAATTCTATAGGAATACCTCATTATTCCCTTATCATCTTTCTCGATATTAATCTTTTATCTAATTGTTGGCTCTCTGTCTTTATTCATAACTTTTTCTGGCACAATATGATCTTTTCCAATAATTCGGGCTGTATTGCAATCTCAAACAGCTTTTCGGTACCGGCTCCGGTTACCTTCACTTCTATTTCCATTTTCTCAAAATCTCTTATAAACTCTCCAAAAGACATTATCATCTTGAGTCTCTCCTTTTTACTAAGGGCATCAGCCACCATATTGGCTTTCCCCGAATGATAAAGAATCTCCCAATCATTATTCTTGATTAGCTCTAACTGCCTCCTCTGGCATATGTTGAGCTCTTTCTACGTGAAAATGTACTAGAGCACTTATGGCTTAGGTAATTCTCGCACTTCTCTCCATACAAGTAGTGCCTCCAATCTTTAGGGTAAACTATTGCCACGAGCCTAAGCTCATGAGCGGGGATATCGAATTTCATATTACCTTAATTGTCTTGACATGTACGCGATTACCTTACCGTGCTGCATAAGCACGCACCCTAAGCCCTTGTGCGAAGCGTCACTACACTTCACAAAATCTCCTTTTCCATCCGGAAACGCCAGCATAGGGGCCATCACCAACCTCTGCTTCAGTTCTTGAAAGCTGTTCTCGCATTTCTCTGTCCATTCGAACTTCTCAGTCTTACGAGTAAGCCGCGTTAAAGGGGCTACTATCTTTACAACTTGAACGAACCTCCGGTAGTGACCGACCAATCCTACCTCTGGTAGTCGACCTAACCATGGTCATCAATTCATCAGTGGTCCTTTATTCATTCTTGTCAGGATCCTCCATGGGATCCTTCTCAGCAACTATCCCTTCTAGGACAACATCCTCAACCGCTACATTCTCAATATCAACATCATCTGGTCCTGCATTAGGACACTCTATCGGATCCACAATCCGATCTCCAATTAGTAATAAACATCATCGCGCTGTTGCTCCTCAACCTCAGGGTTCGGAGTCCCGCTACCATCTACGATAACGAACTACGCTTCTATCACGATATTTATAAGGGTTCCCATAAGGGTTTTAACTGTCAGTACTACGTTAGGTAGCCCGACTATGAACTTGGCAAGAGTTCTTATTATCTTAGTGAACTTATTATCTTAACGTCCCATCATCTCTGAGGTTTATAACGCTTAGCTCTGATACCATTTCTGTAACACCCCCAGATCCGGGGTCGGGGATCCGGGTCGTCACGGTCTTTCTTTCCACAATATCACTTCACTTAATTAATAAATAACCTTATGCTGTGACCCCACACTAACACACACCACAACCCGTTATAGTCTCAGAGATGAAATTTAAATAAGTACAAGTCTTTGAATCCACAATTTAAAAGTTATTACAACCCAAAATGATTACTTGATAAATTTACAGTTAATTGCCATTATCTGCCACAAGTTATAATTATACATAATTTGATTCTCAAAAGTAGATGGTCTGAACTACAATGGATCTACCTCTGCAGCTATAGCAGCTACAACATCATCGGGAAGACGCGGGACGCTTCCCACGCGCTTGCGCTGGGTCTGCTGGAGTCCGACCATCTCTCCTAACTGTTGTTGTGTGATGAAGAAATAAAGCAAGAGTGAGCCTTACAGCTCGCAAGATAATACATAGTGATAACAATAATATAAGTATCTAAATGGATACTTACTAGAATCTTTATCGTGTGTAAGATAATTACTTACTAGATATAAGTAAAAACAAGGAATGAAGTTACCAATACTTCACTACACTTATATCATTTATAAAGCTACTTGAACTACCACCGTTCCAAGTATTATAAGTTTTAAAAAAAAACATCCCATAGATGAGACCACAATTTAAGACTTGAATAGATTCAATCTTTGAAATATTATTGAATGAAAAAAAATTACGAGATACTTTATTTAGTCCTGATATATATATCCACATATATCTCTTTAAACATTTCCTGGAACCTCTGTTATGTAAAGTATGAACAGAGTTTGAAACATCCAATGAATTTTGGAAAGGAAAAGAATTTTGGCATAAACCAGATATCTTGCTGATCAGGCAAAGATACCAATAAGTAACCTTTTCTACTAGTAGATGGATGAATCCCCCACCGGTCATCACCCTGGCCACATAAGGACCTTGTGCTGGACCGCCACCCGGCCTCTTACGCGTTGATGGACTGCCACCCAGCCACTTACACTTTCATAGACCGTACCCCGGCCTGTCGCTTATGCCGACTCAATTAGATGGGCTTACTTCCCGAACATTGGGCAAGTAATCAATTCATTTACCAAAACTGCAACCTCGTTGCGAATATAAAATACACCACAGAGTCGGATTCCCCAGGTTTTGAGCGAGTATTTAAATCCCCTTAAAAAGGAAGATCTTAAATATAAAAATGAGTTTTGGGATCCGCTCTGACTTTAAAAATCATTTTGAAGACTCGAAAACACTTTATAGAGTGTTTGGAGTAAAGCTGATTTAATGAAGTAAATCAGTCCCCAGAATATTTAGAAAATGACTGAATATTATTATTTAAATAATATTCCCATAAAGAATAATCTTTATAAAAATAATTGAAGTAGAAGTATTAAAACTTATACTTGAAACGAGTATTAAATAACCAAAGATATACTTATATGAAAGTATTATCTTTATTTGAATAATCGAAAATAAGTTTGATTATTGACACCTTATTCTTTAATAAAATAAAGAATATACCTCAGCAAATAATCGGAGTCATAGATCCTCAAATGAATAATCAAATAATATTCATTAAATAATATAAACTGAGTCATAAGCCTTCGAATGAATATTCAAATAATATTCAATAAATAATATAAAAGAGTCATAAGCCTTCGAATGAATATTCAAATAATATTCAATAAATAATATAAAAGAGTCATAAGCCCTCGAATGAATATTCAAATAATATTCAGATAAATAAATAAAAGGAGTCATACGCCTTCGAATAATATTCGAAATAATATTCAATAATAAAATAAAGTTAAAGTTATCGAATAAATCTTATTCGATTAATAGTTTGGAAAAATATAACCATATATATATATATAAATATATATATATAACCATATCCATATATACAAAATCTACTCGGGATCCTCGACTCCCGGTTTTAGAAAATATTTTCACCTTTGGGTCCCTATACTAAGGGTATATGCAAGTTACCGCTATCCTCTAGCATAGGTATTATCAACTGAACCAACAGATATATATGGAAAGAATGCGAAACAGGCATGCATATATATATACCATAGCAGCATGCTTCAATATATTGCATCATTTGCTAATTAACCAACATGCATCTATCGCAAGATAATGCAAATACATATATTCATCACAACAACAGTTATAACGGGTAGAAAACTTGCCTGAACGACTTGGGGTGATAAAAGGCTCGGGACGAGTCTGGTAACCTATAAACAACAAGTAAGTTGGAATTAAACTAAAATCACTTGTAAATCTATACTTTAACTAACTTAGACTCTAACGCTTGTTTTGCGCTCACTGATTCGCTTAAGTCACTCGGGTACCCTCGGCTCCACCATTTTTAATAATTTAACCTTTACGAGTTTTAAAGCGATTCCTTCGCGAGTGTCTTACCAACTGCCTAACACACTTACCATAAATGTTTCATACATTAATTAACCCTTTTTGGTCTTTAACCTATGTTTCAAAGTAAGGCGAGGGGAAAAGTTTCGTTCGCGAAACGCCGTTACTTGAAACGGTCGTTTCTCCTAAACCGTGCATCGGAATCGAACGAACTACATATCAAAACGAAGCTCGTAACATGACCTATCTAAACATGGCAGTGGTCATAATCTAGAAGGGGGTTCTCGGGTCCTAATGTTATGCACAAAAATAGTCTACAGAAAATCGGACGTTACGACGGCTATGTTTACGCGATTTCCCAAATTTAAACCAATTCAAACAACCACAATTTCAACTCCAATTCACAACCCAATCAAACCTCCATCTAAACTACATTACAACAGCCCCCAATCAACTCAATATTACCAATTTATTCATCTAAACCAAGTCAAAAAAAGTGACCAAGAACTTCAAATCTAACAAGCATCACTCCTAACTCCAAAATCAACAAAACCACTTACTAAACAAAGCTCTATCATGAGTACACACTCATTACACTAACCCATCATCTAACATTATGAAATCCAAACCAACAAAACTTAATACTAAGGGTTTGAGAAGTTATACCTTCCTTGGAGAGTGGAGAATCAAGAGAATGGCTTGAAATCACCTTTAAAGCCCTTATCCAAGCTTAATCTAAACAAAACTTCAAGAACACAAATTTTAGTTCTTGAAAACACTATTCACCATCTTCTTTCATGATTTACAGAAAAAGATTGGCTTGGAATTAGAAGCTTAAACTTATAGGAAGTATGTAACTATCCATGGGGAAGCTTAGATAATTACCTTGCTAAATAGTAAGTGGAGGAGCTTGGACTTTCATTTTTTAAGAAAGAAGCCTAGAGTTAGCTTGGGAAGAAAGAGATTTTTGTGTTTTGTTTGATGAAAATGAAATGATTTGCTTGGTTGGTTGATTTTTGTGTTGTTTTTGGTTAATGACTTAATTAACCTTGATTTTGTGTGGTTATAATTCAACCACACTTCCTTCCCTTCTATGTCATGCTTGTGTCATCCTCATGATGTCATCCTCCCCTCCTTGTCCTCTTCTCATTGGTTGGGTGACATCATCCTCTCTAATCCCTTTGATTAACTTCCTAATTGTTTGCCTAATGACCGCTGATCTGTTATACGGTTCGCTTAACTTTCGTTTTCGTTTATCGTTTGAGGGATCATACCCGGGATCTTATTACTTAGGTTCCCTTATCCTTTCTCAATACATTATATTCCTTTTTATGATCCTCTCTTATAATCCTTTAATTTAAATCCTTTTTATCCTGTTACCTTTTTCTCAATTCTTTCCGTATCTAGTGGATTTCCGGGAAAAATCAAAGTGTTCGGATTTGGATTCTGACGATCTTTACATACACTTATATCCCATATAAAGTACTAATAAAATCTCAGAATATCCATATCAGAACCCCTACATAGTGTGTCATGAAAAGTTTTCTCGTTCAGCAAAACACTATTCATAAGGGTTTCAAAATTTCTCAAAAATTGGGGTTATTACAGATATGGTGATTCAACTGTAATTTTTTTTAAGAAGTAATGCTTTCAAACCAATGGAATTCTTTCACAAGAATATGATAGTGTTGGTTGAGACCATGTGTTGGTTATCAGAAGTTGAACAAGTTAATTAATAAGAACAAATGTATTTTGTCAAGGATAGATGAAATTGAAACATGGACTAGAAGATTCCTAGAATAATTTATAATTGTATTCATTAGTGACATTCTGTTATAATCAGAAGAAACGAGAAAAGATATAGTATAATAAGAAATGGTTCGCTGTTATCTTAAGTTGAACTAAAAAAATATGGATTGTAATGGTTAGTATTATATGTGGTCGTAAAATGGTGAGTTTAGAAGGTGGCAGTTGATTGGTACACTTGTGGGTTGATTTTTGGTTGCTTGATTAATTGTTGGTGTCGGCTTGAGTCTGACTGGTAGTCAATAATATAAAGGAGATGCTGCCCAAATTTTTGAAAAATACCCTACTTTTAAAGATAGAAAATATACTTCCGTGTGTTATTAATATTCCTGTTGATACTCCAAATAATTGTGATCTCGATTCTTGAAAGAGGTTGTTACATCTAATCCGACTATGTATAATTGGCCTGTGATTTTATTTAGCTAGTCATTACTTGGTGAAATTGATCGATTAATTGAGTTGATTGGTTAATTTTAACAATTAATGGTCAGTTAGATGGAAATCGATTCCAATTAGATTATGTTAAATTTTGATGTGATTTTCAAATCCGAAATCAAAGCAATGAAAAATTTGGAGAAAGTAAGGACACCAGTAGAATTCAGAAATTACTACAAGTGTGTGAGGCTTTATTTGGGTGAATATGCCCTTTGTAATAGACAAGAAAAATAAAAAGTTATTTGTATAGACAAGTGAGAAGAATATTTGAGGAACTAAAGATTCAAGATAGAGCAAAGAGAAGAAAAGAAGGAAAGGAAGAAGGGAAGTGGAATAAAGAAGAGATTAGTAACTACACCAGTATGGATTTTGTTAGACAATCAAATAGATTTTATCATCTGTAATAAGGTTTTATTAAAGGACTTGAAGGTATACCAATATAGAACGACAATGTAATGAGAATTACCTCAAAATACCGGAAAACTCGCGAATACAAGTATCTGACGTATATGAATTGAATGATATCGATCCAGAGTTAGCCACATGAATGATTTATCTGATGAAGAACCGAACGATACTATTGGAAGACTCACTTATGTTAAGAAGAAGTAATGAACTATGAGAATGATGACCTTAAATAGGAAAGAAAGTGGAATTAAAAGGATGATAAAGAAACATTATAAGATGCCATGATATAGGTAAGATATGGGTATTATGAGGGATAGAAGTAAAGTGAAGAATTGATGAAACATTTGTAAATTGAGATAGGGAATGCACCCCAGGAATATGATTAAGTACCGAGGGCTAAAAGAAAATATCTAGTGACCAGATATGAAGAGAAAATGGAGTACCTAAGAATTAAAGTGGAACGTCAAAGGCTAGATGGATTATTATAACCGTGGATTTTCTAAAATAAAGATAGATGCATTTCGCCAAGAGACATCGTAGTGAAATCACCTGAGAACCAAAGGTGAGGAAAGAGTTAATTGAATCATTATTGATAGGTTATCCAGACCTAGTAATTCTTTATATAAATAAGCAGTTTATCCAATAAGTTGGTTAGTTGATGCTTGAAGAAATTGCGGCATGTCATCAGATCCAGGAATTGATTGTAAATGATCAATACTATTTGATTGGAGATTTGCTGGAAATATTTAGAATATGATGAATTATGTCGAACCAGAATAGTATATACCACTCCTAGATGAACAAACATCAGGTAAGGCAAAACTAAAAGATAGGAATTTGGCTAAACATCGATAACTCAAGGGATTCAAATATGATACAAGACATAGATGTCAAAGAAGACCTTCTGATAATATGGCATAAAGAAAGAATAAGCGTTATAGGTGACTAGACGTCAAGGAAGAGCATTGCAGTCAGTTTCGTATGAGAACTCCCTAGAACCAAAATAGATGATAATATGGGCTAGAATATGCGGTTGATGCCTCCAGGTTCGTATATTTTTCTCCTAAATAAAAAGAGATTTTCGCTGTGTTAGATATATTTGATAATGTCATGGCTAATATGTTTTATGTTTAGATTTCAGATCTTATTTGAACAGAACAAATCAGTACTTAACTGATCAGTACTTATACTGGAAGTCAGAACTTAAGGGATATCAGTACTTATGTTATCAGGAGATAGATATCAGAACTTAAGTGCTGAAGGACGATCAGATAAGGACAGTAGCTGATTAAAGTTAAGAAGATCAAGATAAACATAAGAAGAGATATGCATGAAGAAGGAATTTCATGAAGAATGGAATACTTGGAATAGAAGATATCTGATTGATATATTTTAGGAAGCAGAATTATATTCCATATCAATTAGCGAATATCTTGTAACTGTGTAGTATATAAACACAGAAATAGAGTTTACACTATATATGTTATTATTATCGAGAATATTATTTAGTATAACTCTAGCAGCTCTCGTGATATTTTGTTCATCACTGAGAGATAACAGTTCCAGATTGTAACAGAGTTTATTGTTTAAATAAAGTTTGTTTTCTGTTACATAAGTTATTGAAGTTTGATTTGATTGTGATAAACACTGTATTCACCCCCTCTACAGTGAAAGTGTGACCTAACAAGTGGTATCAGAGCTATCTGTTAACACACATACAGTTAAAGATCCAAACACAGTCATGTCTGACACAGAAACTCCAACTAAGCCTACCAAAACTGAGGAATCATCAAAGACATCAATTCAGAGTCGATATGAGACTATCAGAGTTCCCATATTGAGACCATCTGAATATCCCATATGGAAGGTAAGGATGACCATGTTTCTGGAAGCAACAGATCCAGAATACCTTGATAGAATCAGGGAAGGGCCTCACAAACCTACCAAGCTCGCTGTTGTAGTTCCAGGTGAAGCAGCAATGACCGTACCAAAGGAAAAGAATGATTACACTGCTGAAGATATAGCATCTATTGCTAAGGATGCCAAGGTACGTCACTTATTGCATAGTGCCATTGATAATGTAATGTCAAACAGGGTAATCAACTGCAAGACTGCTAAGGAGATATGGGATGCACTGGAGACAAGGTGTCAAGGAACTGAAACAGTTAAGAAGAACAGGAAGACAATACTCACTCAAGAGTATGAACACTTTGACTCTAGGACTAATGAGTCATTGACTGATGTGTATGAAAGATTTGTCAAACTCTTGAATGACTTGTCATTGGTTAATAAGGAGTATGATCTTGAAGATACAAACCTCAAATTCCTGTTAGCTCTTCCTGAATGTTGGGATTTGAAGGCAACAACAATAAGAGACAACTACAATCTTGATGAAACAACTCTTGATGAAATCTATGGAATGCTCAAGACTCATGAACTTGAGATGGAACAAAGAAGCAAGAGAAAAGGAGGAAAGTCAAGGACAGTTGCTCTCAAGGTTGAAGAGGAATCCCCCAAACCACCTTCCTCAAAGAAAGACAAGGGTAAAGCTCTTATCATAAAATCTGATACTGAGTCATCAAGTTCTGAGAGTGATGATGACTCAGATTCTGAAAGCTTGCCTGAAACTGATGCTGATGAGGAGATGATGAAGCTGTGTGCTCTTATGGTGAAAGGAATCACAAAGATTGCATACAGGAAGTTCAGGAAGGGAAAGAAGTTTTCCAGGAAAGGCATAAGTTCTAATAAGAAGAATTTCAGAAGATCTGAAGGAAGAGGAGGAAAGTCTGACAGAGGAGATTATGCTAATGTTAAATGTTATAATTGTGGTGAGAAAGGCCACATATCTCCTGAGTGCAAGAAGACCAAGAATGACAAAGGCAAAGCTCTTGTCACAAAGCAGAAAAGCTGGACAGACACCTCAGACTCTGAAAGTGAGGAGAACTATGCATTGATGGCAAATGCTGAAAAATCAAGTTCTGAGAGCAGTTCTGAAACTGCTGAAACAAAGGTACCTCAGACTACTTATGCTTTTCATACTGATGATATTAATGAGTTGAGAAGATATCTTAAAACCATGTTTGTTAGTTATAGAGATCAAACTTTAACATGTGAAAGATTAACTTCTGAAAATCTTGCTTTTAAGAAAAGAAACAATTTCTTAGAAAAAGAGTTAGTCATGTTTCATCAAACTCAGAAGGATAGAGATGATGCTTTTTATGTTAGGGATGAAGTGCTAAAAATGAATGAATCTCTAAAAACTGAGTTAGAAAAGGAGAGAGAGATTATCAGAACTTGGACTAACTCTGGCAAAACAACTCAAAATTTGCTGAGCAGTGGAAACTGGAAAGAGGGCTTAGGTTATGAAGAAAATAATGAAAAAGGAACTGAAGAAATTAAGCCTGTTGATAAGCAAAAGCCGAAGTTAAAACCTGTTAAGTTTGTAACTGAAAAATCCGAAACTGAGAAATCAGAAGTTAAAAAGGAATTAGCTTCTGACAAACTAAAACAGGAAAAGACAGCTGAAGTTAACATAGGCTTAATGACAAAGAAGCAGCTTAAGCATAAGCTGAAAGATGTTAAGAATTCAAACAAGGTAAAATCACCTAGGAAAAACAGGAATGGAAAGGAAGGTGTGAATAAAAGCAATAACTATAAATCTGTTCCTGATGCTCCTAGGAAAGCATGTTATAACTGTGGAAGTTCTAACCATCTGGCTTCTTTTTGCAGGAAGAATAAGAATATTAACTCCTTATCTACAAAGTCAGGAGTTAAGAGTCAGTCTGTTAGATACAAACCACAAAATCCTTGTTTTCATTGTGGTAGTTTATGGCATTCCATTTATACTTGTAAGGAATATCATAGTTTGTACTATGATTATTATCAAATAAAACCTTCTTTAAAGAAAGTTTCTGTTGTTCCTTCTAGTATAAGTTCTGATAAGAAAACTGTTAACATAAAATCTGATGTTAAATCCGCTGCAAATGTTAACAAACCTAAAAAGGCCAAAGGATCCAAGCAAGTCTGGGTCCTTAAAACTAATAATTAGTGGTCTTTTTGATTGCAGGGCAACAGGAAAAATATTTTAGTTCTGGACAGTGGATGTTCAGGACACATGACTGGAAATAAGGCCCTGCTATCAGACTTTGTGGAGAAAGCTGGCCCAAGTGTTTCTTATGGAGATGGCAACATTGGAAAAACTTTGGGATATGGCAATATCAATCTTGGGAATGTCATCATTAAAGATGTAGCTCTAGTCTCAGGACTTAAACACAACTTACTGAGTATAAGTCAAATCTGTGACAGAGGTTATCATGTTGATTTCTTTGCAGAACATTGTGAAATAGTTAGTAAATCTAAAGGAAAAATTGTTCTGAAGGGATTCAGGCGTGGTAACATTTATGAAGCTAAGCTTTCAACAAGTTCTGATGGTTCTGCAATCTGTTTAGTGAGTAGAGCCTCAACTGAAGAAAGCTGGAATTGGCACAAGAAACTCTCTCATTTAAACTTCAACAAGATAAATGAACTGATCAAGAAAGATCTTGTGAGAGGACTGCCAAAATCAGTGTTTGTTCCTGATGGTCTTTGTGACTCATGTCAGAAGGCTAAACAAAGAAAATCTTCGTTCAAGAGCAAGACTGAATCATCAATTCTTGAGCCTTATTATCTACTTCATGTTGATCTATTTGGTCCAGTGAATGTCATGTCTATTGCAAAGAAGAAATATGCGTTGGTCATAGTAGATGAGTTCACCAGATACACATGGGTGTATTTCTTGCACACAAAAAGTGAAACTGCATCTATCCTGATTGATCATGTCAAACATCTGGATAAATTGATCAAAGATTCTGTGAAAATTTTGAGGAGTGATAATGGCACTGAATTCAAGAATTTCATAATGGAAGAGTTCTGCAAAAATCATGGAATAAAGCAAGAATTTTCTGCTCCTGGAACTCCACAGCAAAATGGAGTTGTTGAAAGGAAGAATAGAACTCTAATTGAAGCTGCACGAACAATGCTTGAAGAAGCAAAGCTTCCAACCTATTTCTGGGCTGAAGCTGTGCAGACTGCTTGTTTTACTCAAAATGCAACACTCATTAACAAGCATGGAAAAACACCATATGAGATGGTGAAAAACAAGAAGCCAAATCTCAAATACTTTCATGTATTTGGATGTAAATGTTTTGTTCTCAAGACTCATCCTGAACAGCTATCCAAGTTTGATCTAAAAGCTGATGAGGGAATCTTTGTAGGATATCCACTTTCTACAAAAGCCTTCAGAGTCTATAATTTGAGAACAAAAGTGGTCATGGAATCTATCAATGTCTCTTTTGATGACAAGAAGATCACTGGACTTGAAGATTGCATTGATCATGATAAGCTGAGATTTGAAAATGAAGATTCATATTCTGATATCTCAAGTCCTGACAGTCTAAGTCCTGATACTGTAAATTCTGATGGATTAAACTCTGATGTTATTGAAACTGTGGTGACTACGTTAAAGGAAGATGCACCAATGCAGGGGGAGCATACTCAAGATATTATCACATCTCAAGAAGCATCAGAACATACATCTGGCTCTTCAAATTCTGATTCGTCAAGTTCTGATAAGCCAAGTACTGACAGTGCTGAAAATCTAAATACTGAAGGATCCAACTCAGAGAGCATAGTTTCAGGGGGAGCATCAGAAAATGAAACCGAAGACAGCATGAATCATGGGGGAGCATCCAGTTCTAGAGAAAATCTTCCATCTGCAAGGAAGTGGACAAAATCACATACACCTGATTTAATAATTGGAAATCCTGAGGCAGGTGTCAGAACTAGAACAGGTACTTCGAATGAATGTCTTTACAATTCTTTTCTCTCTCAGTCTGAGCCAAAGAAAGTGGAAGAAGCTCTTCAAGATGCTGATTGGGTGCAAGCAATGCAGGAAGAGTTGAATGAATTTGAAAGAAACAAAGTCTGGACCTTAGTGCCAAGACCCAAGAATAGATCGGTTGTTGGTACAAAGTGGGTATTCAGAAACAAAACTGACAGTGATGGCATAATTGTAAGGAACAAGGCAAGGCTGGTTGCAAAAGGATATTCTCAACAGGAGGGAATTGACTATGATGAAACATTTGCTCCAGTTGCTAGGTTAGAAGCCATAAGGATATTCATGGCTTATGCTGCTCACAAAAAGTTTACTGTCTTTCAAATGGATGTGAAAAGTGCTTTTCTCAATGGAGAATTGGAAGAGGAAGTATATGTTGAACAACCTCCAGGCTTTGTAGATTCCAAACATCCAGATTATGTCTACAGGCTTGATAAAGCACTTTATGGACTTAAGCAAGCTCCAAGAGCATGGTATGAGACTTTAGCTCAGTTTCTTCTGGAAAGTGGATTCAACAGAGGAACTATTGACAAAACATTGTTCTATCTCAATCATGGCAAGGACTTACTTCTGATCCAGATTTATGTTGATGATATTATTTTTGGGTCTCCAAATGACAAACTTTGCAAAAAGTTTGCCAACCTAATGCAGTCAAGATATCAGATGAGTATGATGGGAGAACTTAGTTATTTTCTGGGCCTTCAAGTCAAGCAGACTGAAGAAGGAACTTTTATTTGTCAATCTAAGTATACCAGAAACTTGCTGAAGAAATTTGGAATGCAAGACTGTTCAAGTGCATCCACTCCCATGGCCACTGCAACAAAACTGGATAAGGATACTGGTAATTCAGTAGATATTACTGATTACAGAGGTATGATTGGCTCACTTCTCTATCTAACTGCTAGTAGACCAGATATCATGTTTGCTACCTGTCTTTGTGCAAGATTTCAAGCAGATCCAAGAGAACCTCACTTAACAGCTGTAAAAAGAATCTTTAAGTATCTTAAAGGAACAGCTGATCTAGGATTATGGTATCCTAGAGAATCAGATTTTAAATTAATAGGTTACTCAGATGCAGATTTTGCAGGTTGCAAAATTGACAGGAAAAGCACAAGTGGAAGCTGCCAATTTCTTGGAGGCAGGTTGGTTTCTTGGTATAGCAAGAAACAAAAGTCAATTTCCACATCAACTGCAGAAGCAGAGTATATTGCTGCAGGAAGCTGCTGTGCACAGATTCTCTGGATGAAGAATCAGTTACTGGATTATGGGTTAACATATTTCAAAATCCCTATTTACTGTGATAATCAAAGTGCTATTGCTATGACAGGTAATCCAGTTCAACACTCTATGACAAAGCACATCAGCATTAGGTACCATTTCATCAGGGAACATGTGGATGAAGGTACAGTGGAATTGCATTTTGTTCCCACAGATCAACAAGTAGCAGATATCTTCACAAAACCACTGTGTGAAGCTACCTTTTCAAAATTGGTAAATGAACTTGGAATGATTTCAGGTTCTTTCTCTAAATCTGCTTAAACTTGTTCTATGTTATCAGACTTTATGATCAGTATTTACAGAATTAATCTCTTTGTATATTCTGTGCATTAATTGATAAATGTCTTTAAGTACTGACTGTTGTCTGATATATGTTTCTAAACTCTGATAAGTGATATGTCTGTTTCAGTAACTATTTAATCCCATGAGGATAACTGTGCTAGATACTGACCTACTAGTCTTCAATAAACAAATGATCCCATGAAAGAAGTAATTATTTCTGTGGAAATCTTATGACACAAGCAAATTCTGATAACTGAGCTTAGTTAAGTTTACTTTGTATATCTTATTACTAAGTCACAAATTAGAATAATGCTACTCATCTGTTTAAATTCTGATTCTAGTAAAACTGCTGAATGTACTAAGTGCTGATAAACCTCACTTATCAAAAGAAAAAGAAAAAGAATCAAAGAATAATATCAGGTACTCCTTTGAGATCTAGAGTAAAAATGTGAATGGGACGACCCAAGTGCATTGCTGGTATTAAGTAAATATGCATTAGAAAAGCAAAATATTTTTCTTGGTGACTTTTCACACTCTATGATTACTGGAGAAATACTCTGATAATAGCATAAATTCTAATAAACAGTCGTGACTCACTTACACTGAGAAGCCTCTGTAAAATAGAATTTCAAAAGATGCATAAAATTAGCACAAAAACAGTAGAGGTGGACTCATGCATGAACTCATTTATCAGTAGGTTTCAGGATAATGACAGCTCTTTAGCAAAATTTTAATTATGACTTATTTCTAAGATGTACTGAAGTAGATCAGACTTTACTCTTTGTCTGTTATTTAGCTTAATGCACACACACATCACTCCATATGAATGATGAAATTTCTGTGATGGTCTATGTTATTTTAGATAAACAGTCATTGTGTCACTTCTGCACAAATTCTGAGGACAAGTTCTAGTTCCACGTTCTGATGATTAAATTCTGACGTTCATAACTAAGAACTTGTATGAGTATTTACTAAGATAGATATCCCTTGTTCGAGTTAAGACATTATGTTCTGATGACTGTTAAGTTCTGGTATAGGTCTAAGTTCTGATTTTTCAGTCTAACCCTTTACTTGACTTATCTGTGAATAAAATTTGGTAACAGTCTCAGATTAATTTCGAAATGTTGAAGTGGAAGATTAATAGTCTATGGTTAAAACATAATGGCACTCGTCCTTGAACAGATCACTCTTGTTACATGTGCACATTCCTTTTCCAATGACTGTTATTCTTTTTCAAAGTCTAGGGAGACGAGGTAGAATTAATTCTACCTGTCTGCATTCAATTTCTTTGCGTCTCTTGGCATTCTCTTGCCTATATATACAACCACTTCACATTAGTCTTCTCATCACACTTGTATCACAAATTCAGTCTTGTTTTTCATTTACTATCACAAATGGCTGAATTTGGCTGGTTCTACAATTACGGTGATGAGACGGTGCATGTCTTTTTGAATGGAATTCCAACTCCCTACCCTATCACCAACATCCCTCACAATCTCTGGATTCAATTTCCAGAGGTTATCAAACGTGATCTGGTGGCCGTTCGAAGAGACCTTCACCTTCGTCGTATCTGTCAGCAAGAGCGAATCATTCGACTCGCTATCTTGTTTGTCGAAGATAGGAAGAGGAAGATGACTTAATCTCGTCTTCTTCCTGTTCTTCTTCATCCTCAGCTTTGTCAGGCTTCTTAGCTAGGACTAAAGCTGTTGATGTTAGGATTAGAAGCTTAGGGAAAATCTTGTATTGATGTAATTTCTATTTCATATATGTATTGACTTGATATATTAATGAAAACTGTCTTTACTTCAAGATTTTGTCTCTGAGTTATTTTATCTTGTGTTGATAAATCCTGATTGATATTCTGATGACCATTTAAATTTTGTTTTTATTTAAGTTCTGATTCTCCGTCAGCACTTATTCATAGAAATTATCTCGGTCATTTTTAACATGATTCATTTTCAGAATATTAATGTTGCAGTGAAAAACAATCCAATCAGTGATAACGGGTTAAAATTTGAATTGTTTCCCTTGATAAAAGGAACAGTTTTTTTTGAAACTCGGCAAATGGGTAAGTCATGATTACTGTTTTCTAGAGCCCAGTAACTATCCGTTATTACTGCATGTCTGACAGGTGTCCAACGGTAACATTTTTTTTTGTATAAGTACAGCAGAGAGAAGATTTCTTTAATCTTTTTAATTTCTTCATCTTCTATCTCTCTTCTTACTTTTACTCTCTTTCACTTTACTATTTCCGTTGTTTTCATACAGATATTATCTCAAACACCTAACAGGCATACTTGAATTTCAATATTTTTTTTTCACATGGCACCAAAGGATTTAATCATTGATGGAGCAAAGTTCGTTCCAAACAACTATGCT
This sequence comes from Apium graveolens, assembly GCF_009905375.1. NCBI lineage: Eukaryota > Viridiplantae > Streptophyta > Magnoliopsida > Apiales > Apiaceae > Apium > Apium graveolens. Next base: position 13,524,061 of record NC_133654.1, on the reverse strand, counting down.
GCAATTCTTGATCATGCTGAAGCTCCATCTGAATTGCATTTTGTGCAAGATCTTCTTGCACATAGTGAGGTTGGGTACGCCTTAACTCAGCCTGAATTCTTTTCAAGTCAACAAGTTCTGAGGTTCTGGAGGACTGGCGTTTTTGATGATGGTGGTAACCGTGGAACTCCCAGTATTATTTTCCAAGTGGGTGATTCATCTTTTGTAGTTACTCCTGGTACAGTACGCAGGGCTTTACATCTTCCAGAGGATTGTACTTTCTCAGTTCCAGAGGACTCAGCTCTTCGGGAGTTAATGGCTGAATTGGGATATGAAAAGAGTCTGACGAAACTTGGACAATTGAAACGGGCTAATATCAGAAGAGAATGGAGTTTCTTCTTCGACTGCATCACCAAGGCCTTTGGCAACAAGTGTTCAAATTTTGATGCCATCCCAATTCTAAGTCAGCACATCGGGTATGCTATTATCCATCAAACTCATTTTGATTTTGCAACTGGAATAATTGGTTTTATTGGGGATAGGATGACAGAGGATCGAGATGTTGTTTATTTTGCTAGATTCTGTCAACTTATTTATACGTATTGTACTGCTGAACCCCAGTTAGTCAGCACTCAAACCCCACCTTTTAAGGTTGCAAAAAGGTACTTTAACGACCTGATAAATGCTGACACAAAGAAATCAATGGTGAGACAATTACAGATTCCTCAGTCTGTGAAACAGATTCTGGTAAATGCTGATCCAGCTACTTACAAATCTGTTTACTCAAATGTTCAACCAACTCACCATAACCAAAATCCATCAATCTCAGTCCCTACCTCTCATTCTACTCAACCTACCCTCAGAACTTATCTCAAATCCTATCTCTCCACTTCACAGAATGCTCAACCTTCTTCTTCAGCACCTACTGTGAAGCCTACATCCTCTAAGCCAAAGAGAACAAAGACTGTTCCTCAAACATTTCAGAAGAAGCGGAGGATTACTTTGAGAGATGAATCAGATTCTGAGGATCAGATTCCATCTTCAGAATCTATGATTTATGAAGCTGAGAAGGCAACTTCTCAGAAGGATTCTGCAATTGGGGGTTCTAGGCTTCTCAAGAGGCTTAGACGTATGACGGTTCCTGCAACTCCCACGGAATCCACATCAACAAGGAAGTACAAGAAACAGAGGGCACAGAGGCCAGTTTCAGATGATGAGGAGGAAGCAGCTAAGGAAGGGGATCAGGAATCTCTGATCTCGCAAGACAAGGAATTTGCTCCAGTCACTTCTTCTCCGTCAACTCAATCTCCGGAACCTGTATCTGACAAGGCTAATTCACCTTCTATATCTCTTGTTGATCCAGGCACAAGTGCTGAAATTGATATTCAGAACTTGGTTGTGCCTGAAATACTTTTGTTAGAAGCTCCAACAACAAATAATCCTTCTACAACACCTGTTACTGATGCTGTTCAAACTCCTGAGTTATCACTATCACCTTCTCTGCATCAAGATGATGATCAGATTTTAGGTGAGCATCAGGATATGGCTGTTGATCAGAACTTAGTATCCGATCAGCAATTAGAGGATGTTGAAGCCTCCATTGCTACTCACACAGTTGTCTTATCAGAAGATACTGATTCTTTAAGTTCTGATGCTGCAAATGTTGGAGATACTGGTGAAGCTGTTACAACTGTAGATGCTGATGCAGCAGGTCCTTCAGGACATACTCCTCCATTGACTCTTCCTAAGTCTGAACTGCTAAAGGAGTTTGTTATCAGGGATGCACCAGTACCTTGGAGTGAAACTCCTGCAGGTCAGGAGTGGACTAAGGAATGGAACTCAGTTTCATGTGTTCCAAATGCTTTACATCTTGCTGAGCACTTGACTAAAGCTGATGAAATGTTAAATTCTGATGATTTTAAAACCCAGCTTAGAGTCACTGCATTGAGTACTAAACATCTACAAGGTCTTCATTCCAATACTCATGCAGAGCTACACAAGATTCAGGAGAACTTTATTAAACAGGAACAAGTTTGGAAACTTGATAAGAAAAAGTTCTTCCAACCTACCATTGACAGGGTTGCTTATATTGAGAAAACTCAAGAGAAGCAACAAGCTCAGATTGATCAAATTCTGACAAATCAAGCTTCTCAGCAATCGCAACTTACTGAAATCCAGACCTCAGTGGAACTACTTATCTCTCTTTTATTACCTGCTGATGCCAAAAAGGGGGAGAAGGTAATTAAGTCCAAATGCAAAACCAACAAGTCACTGCAAGGAAAGGATGATGGAAAAGATGACCAAGGAAACTCTGGAATGGGTAGTGGTCATAGTCAAGGTAGAAGGTTTACATCAAGACAAGCTAGTCACAGAACAAGTTCTGATACTGGGAAAAGAATAAGTTCTGCTGCTGGTAAAAGGATAAGTTCTGATGAACTTCTAGATCTTGATGAGGAAATGTCAAGACAGTTATTTCTTCAAGAAAATCCAGGGATGGACTTGGAAAGTTTAAAGGAAGAAGAAGCCAGACTTAAATCAGAGAAAGTCACGTCTAAATCTGAAGCTTCTGGTAAAAAGTTACTTCCAAAACCTAAAGGCATTGTGATCAAAGAAAGGATACATACTGAAGAAACTTTGGCTAGATCACAACCACAGATAGATCCAAGATCCAAGGGTAAAGAAAAGGTTGGTGAACCTATCAAGCCTTATGTACCTCCTGAGGAAGAAGAAATTACTGATGGAAAAGATAATCTTGCTCTGACTTCAAGAAAAGTTCTTAAAACAACCTCTGACATGGCTCAAGTTGTTCAGAGTCAAGAAATTGTAAGTTCTGATATTCAGAAGAAGCAAGTAACCTCTGACAGTGCTCAAGTTAACTTGATATCAGAAAATAAATCTAAAACACTCCTACCAGGATTCACTAAAGCAAAACAGACTCAATCTTTGAAGACTACTTCAAGTGGTTTTGAAGCAAGAGTAGTTACTGGAAAGGAAGCTAGAGATAAAACTGGATTGGGAAGTGCTGATGAAAGAAGAGTACACAACACTACTGATGATCCAACTTCCTTGTGTGAACCAGGTATTGGAGCAACTCCTGAAAGATTGAATCAACTAGAATCTGTACAGATGGTTTACCATACCTACTTGAAAGAATACATCATGTTGTATTTCATGACAGATGGTAGGGTTTATCATATAAGACAAAATGCCATTCCGTTGAAGTATTTTGAAGAATTGGAGCATGTATTGTTCTTACTTCAAGTGGATGACAGAATAACAGAGACTGCTGCAAACTACTTAAAGGAACAGATTCAGAGACAGAAAAGACTTTATTCTGTTAAGTCTGACAGCAGATATGTTCCAAAGTACAGAAATCACAATGGTGATATTGTTGATATGAAGCCTAATACTGCACAGATCAGAACATATCTTGGTATTAAGGGGCTTGAATTCAATCTAGAGTCTAATAAAGCTTATGTCATAAGACTAGATCGGGAGTTGAGAAAAGCAAAGATTAATGATCTCAGAGCTGCAATATTTCAAACTGGTGAAGATACTGCAGAGCTTAAAGATGTCAAACGGAGAATGATTGATGAACTCAGATATGCTGAGAAATGTTTGTTGAAGAATTATCTCAGAACAACTCCTGACATCAGAGAGATCAGAAAATGATGAAGCCAAGTCGAAGATCTACAACTGCTTAAATTCTGATATTTATACAGATTAAAGTTGTTATCAGAAGTTGAATTGGTAAAAACTTTAAGGACTGTAAGTTGTAGTTATCTTGTCTATTTCTCATGCATTTGTACTTAATGTTTTTGACATCATCAAATATCTGTTAAACTTGTATATTTTGTTAATTTACAAGTTGGGGGAGATTGTTAGATATATTTGATAATGTCATGGCTAATATGTTTTATGTTTAGATTTCAGATCTTATTTGAACAGAACAAATCAGTACTTAACTGATCAGTACTTATACTGGAAGTCAGAACTTAAGGGATATCAGTACTTATGTTATCAGGAGATAGATATCAGAACTTAAGTGCTGAAGGACGATCAGATAAGGACAGTAGCTGATTAAAGTTAAGAAGATCAAGATAAACATAAGAAGAGATATGCATGAAGAAGGAATTTCATGAAGAATGGAATACTTGGAATAGAAGATATCTGATTGATATATTTTAGGAAGCAGAATTATATTCCATATCAATTAGCGAATATCTTGTAACTGTGTAGTATATAAACACAGAAATAGAGTTTACACTATATATGTTATTATTATCGAGAATATTATTTAGTATAACTCTAGCAGCTCTCGTGATATTTTGTTCATCACTGAGAGATAACAGTTCCAGATTGTAACAGAGTTTATTGTTTAAATAAAGTTTGTTTTCTGTTACATAAGTTATTGAAGTTTGATTTGATTGTGATAAACACTGTATTCACCCCCTCTACAGTGAAAGTGTGACCTAACACGCTGGGTAAATATACTCGATTGTGATTCAAGGAAATTAAGATATTGTGATAAGTTTGTGCGTCAATCACATCCAGTCGAGATTTTCTCGTTAATTCTTAATTCTAAAGTAATTTCGAGAATGTTATAAATTGAATACGCCATGGTTTTAGTATGTCATTCGCAGATGGATAAGAAGATTAAAGGAACGATTAAAGAGCATCGAATGCGATTGGAAGCACAAACTAGGTTAATTGAACAAAGAAACATGTGGGAATGAGGTTCAACAACCCGTAACTATTGGAAATGTTTATGAGCATGAATTACTAGAATTATAAAGAAAAGAGAATTAATATGCATTATGCTGGTCCTTTTGAGATAGTAAAATAGGTAGGATAATTGTACGTGAGTTGACTTCACCGCCACTCGTATAGCAGGTTCATATGTGTTTATATGTGTCTACTCATGAAAAGTAATTTAGTTCCGTTATATATAAAATGGAGACTTGAGTGGATTTATGTGAGCAACTAATATAATAGGATGTCAGTAAGAGGCTGTTGAGTAATGATTGATGTTGCGAGTTAAAGTTTATGAAAAGTTGTAAGGTTGAGGGATCAACCTGAGAAAATGGAGGTGAGATACTTAAATGTATCATTATCTGATCCTTAGTGTGATTTTGAGGACAGACTCCTTTTAAGGGGGAAGGATGTAATATCCGGGATATGGCGTGTAATTACTTTTATCAATAAATAATAATTATGTGATTATTAAATGATTTTTGGTGAATTATCTGATGATTGGTGTTGATATGTGGATGTTTACAAAACTATTTTATAAAGTCGGGAATCGTCCAACTTCAACCATTTTTATGTTTTTACAACCCGAAACTCTTCGAAAAACTCATTCCTAACCTAATCTGATTATTCCAGACATTTTCCGTATTTTGACTTTTTCAATCCGGATTACGGTTTGACCCGTACGCGTCCCGACGTAAAATTTCTGATATGATAAACATTTTATAGATCAACAAAACCCGTGTTCGTGAAAGACGGGATATTATTACATTATCTTCATATATAGTGTTTTTTATAAGAAGCCCGGTTTTGATAATTATCCAAAACAGGAACCCCGTTTTGATAATTATCCAAAACGGAACGTTTTTGCAGTTACTTAGCGGCTAATTAACTTATTTTTCGATCCAATATGATCCAATGCATATTAATATTCCATAAATATAGATAGCATATTTCTTATTTCATTTTATTCGTATAATCATAATCGATCAGTAAAAATATAGAAAATACAGAGAAAACCCCGTAAAATCGCCGCGTTCTTGAAAATCAAAATAAAAAACGAAGGCGTTACCAAACTCGGAATCGAGCGTGTCATTTACCGATTCGAAACTCTTGAAAAGCTCTTTCAGAATCAACCATCAATTTCAGTGCAGAAATTAAGGTATTATTCTTATTTAATTATTTTAATTCAAATTAAATAATAATTAAAATAGGCATTTTTGATGTTGATGTTATTTGTGTGATTTGATGGCTTAATCTTGTAGATAATTTTATCCTGGTCATTTTGGTATATCATATGACTGATTTGGAGTTCAGTAACATGTTGAAATTGTTGTTTGATTCTCGAATTGAATAACTAGGATTTATAGCTTTGAATGTTCTTAATTGAAATTTAGGTTTTTCTTTGTTAGGGGTTATAAGTTAAATTTGAATATATCATCATGTAGATCGTCCAAAGATGAATCGAATGATATATATATATATATATGGTTAACAAATGATAGCCGGAAGGGCTTATTCGGAAAATCGAGCCCAACGGCGGCGTAATTTTCAGATGGTTATTCCGTTCGATTCGTTGATTTTTCGACTGTTTTAACTCTGCAGATCAACTCCTAGGAGCGTATACTTTAAGTCCTGCTAATTTGGTCGAGTTCTGGACTGATTTACAGTCGCCGAAAAAGCTTCATGCTGGCAACCATTGCTTCTCCGGCGACCGGGGACGATGACTGTAATAATAACAGTTTAGTCCCCTGAGATTTGTAATGTTTTCATATCAGTCCCTGAGTTTTCAGAATTTTATAAAAATCATATTTATGTTTAATAATTTTCAGAAATTACATTTTCTTTTTATAATATTTTCAGAAATTAATTTATATTTATTTTGAAATTCAAAAATTTATTATTAATTTTCTGAAAATTATTTTTAATTCAAAAATAAATCTTAAGTATTTAATTAATCAATTTTAGTTGATAATTAATTATTTAATTACTCAATTAATTTAAATATTAATTGATTGATTAATTTAATTAGTTATTAATTAATTTTAATTGATTGCTTAATTAGATTTAATTATTTATTTTTGATTTTAAAAATTCCGAAAAATAGTTTCGAGCTTTAAAATATTATTTTAAATTATTTTCAAGGCTCGATAATTATTATTAAATTATTTTAAAGTCAGATTCGGGTGTTCGAACCTTATTTCATTAATTATAAAATGATTCGGCGACCCGTTTTAATTCCGAAAAATGTTCAAAAATTCGTATTAAATCTCGAGAAAATCATTTTAACCCCGAATCTTCTTTGAAAAATTATTTTGATCGAATATCTTGCTTGCTATGTGCTACGTACTAACTGATTGATGTGTTATATGCCTATGTGGTTATTGTTTGACTGTTTTAGTCATAACTTTCAATTTGTAAGTCAGATTTGGGTAAAACGAAGGGTATATAAGAGCTTGTAACCTCTATGTGAAGATTAAAATAATATAAGATTGAGTATTAATAGATACTCATGATAACAAACAGAGAAAAGCAAGGCATAGGAAAGAAGATCAAGTGATCAGTAAATAGAACTGAAGTGTAGAAAAAGAAGGCAAGTGATCGATGAATAAAAGCAAGGCATAGAAAAAGAAGGAAAGTGATTGATGAGAAGAACTGTTAGATGAGTATAAGTTGGAAATCATCTGTGATAAGGCAAGTACTTCTGAAGCTTTCTTGAGATAAATTGCAAATATTTCTGAACTTTCTCATAACATGTTGCTAGTATTCAAAATAAGTCCTGTTTTATATTGCACGCGCTTTAAATTATTCAACCTTGAACCCTGATCATATCATTGAACTTAAGCTATAAGCCTTATTTCTTGTAAACCACCAACTGTTGATTTCCCAGATATTAAACCATACAAATACGATACTACTCCACAAATATATACCCACCATAAACAAAATACTGAAATAGAATCACTTGAGCATATATAAACTGATATACCATATACTACCCTATATCATCAAAGATCTATACCCTGCTTTATCATTGAGCCATTACTCATCAGACACCTGGTTCTTCAACAAGACTGGAGCCGTTGTTCATACATATACCTTGATATACCTCGGTGATACTTATGAAATGTCTTATTCTCAGAGATAAATGCTTTATCAATGTTAATTATGATTCTGTTTTATTGAATTACAATGGTTATCATATTGAATCATTTTAAAATTGGACGGTTTTATAAATGTGGACCAGAATCGTGGTCATATTAGGCCAATGCATGCCTTAAATCCAGTATAAAGAGTAGAGCTGTGTGCCTTGCTCGGGGTTAGTGCATGACTGATCAACAACCTAACCTTGGTTTTTAAAAATGAAAAGTGAATATCCAATTTTAATCATTGCTTATCCAGAAACTTGATTCTTTTGAAATATTTCAATTGGTCAGTGTTTAACCTCAGTTATTGCTATTATGACTTGCTGAGCTAGTTAGCTCATTCCCACATGCCTCTTTGTTCAATCAACCTAGTTGTAATCGCTTCCGATCGCATTCGAGGCTCTTTAATCGTTCCCTTAATCTTCTTATCCATATGCGAATGATATACTGAAAACATGGCGTATTCAATTTCTAACGTTTTCGAAATTACTCCAGAATTAAAATTAACGAAAAAATCTCGACTAGATATGATTAACGCACAAACGTATCATCATACCTTAATTCCCTTAAATCACAATCGAATAGAGAAAATTTACTAACCTGGAGGTATCACCAGCATATATTAACCCATATTATCATTTATTTTGGTTCCAAGGAGTTTTTATATGAAACTAACTGCAATGCTTTCTCTTGACATCTAGTCACATATTACGTTTATTCTTCTCTTAATGTCATAATATCAGAAAGTCTTCTTGACATCTATGTCTTGAATCATATTCTTGGAATAACTTGAATCTCTTGAGTTAACAATGTTTAGCCAAATTCCTCTCTTTTAGTTCTGCTTACTTAATGTTCGTTCATCTAGGAGTGGTATATACTATTCTGGTTTGACATAATTTACCGTATTCTAAATATTTCTGTCAAATATCCAATCAAATAATATTGATCATTTACAATCAAATCCCGGATTTGATGGCGTACCACAATTTCTTCAAGCAGCAACTAACCTACTTGTTGGAAAGGATGTTCATTAATAAAAGAGAATGAGTGGGATTGGGATAACCTATCAATAATGATTCAATTGATGCTTTCCCCCAATTTCTCTTCATGTCGGGTCACTAGATATTTCTTTTAGCCCCTCAGTACTTAATCATATTCATGGGATGTATTTTCTATCTCAATTTACAAATGTTTCATCAAATTCTTCACTTTATTGTTGTCCAACAATATTAGATTAAGTAATAATATCGATCAATTCCAATCTATACTTGAATCTAACAGCGCACCACAATCTCCTTGTTGCAACATCAACTTATTCCTTAGGTAGAGTACTCGTTAATAAAAGGATGGTTAGGTTTAGTTAACCTATCCATAATAATTTAAATAACGGTTGCTTCATCTCTGGTTTTCAAATGATTCTCTATATTGCTCCTTAATGAGCTATACTCATTTTTGAAAAGGTTGCGGTAATAGGTTCACCCTCTGATGCTGCCTTTGATTCTTCAATAAATATAACATTTACTTATATGTCCATCTATTCCCATCCTTATGCCATGTCAATTAATACCTTCATTTCAATTTCCATATTTAATCACAGTTTACGAATGACTCTGATACCAACTGTAACATCCTCAAATCTGGGGTCAGGATTGGGTGTCACTAAATGACTTTAAATAATATAAACCTGTATATTAAAAAAAATATACAGATAACCCCTCATTAATCCGGATCGCTTACAGGTTATGGTATGAAACAAGAATTTAACCTTCTAAAATTACAATAACTAAATACAATTTTATTACCTTTTTACTAACTTCCTCGTATTATTTACTTTGACACCTTCAAATTCTTGCAGCTGGAAACTCTCCACTTTTGCTGTCTATTAAGAGTTAATCACTCTTGTACTCATTTGATACTGAAAAAAATAAGAATTCACAAAGCAAGAGTGAGCTAAAAATGCCTAGCAAGTATCATAATTGGTTTCCAGGTATTAGATCAAAGAAACTTCTGGAAACAATCTTTAAATGATTTCAAAACACTTTTATTTCTTTAAAACAGTTGAGCGAATGAAAACATCGGCCTTCATTGGCCTTTAATCATAAATCACATTTCTCTGTAAAAGAATAGTGAACATTTCACTGATTCATCTCTTTGAATCAAATCTTTATTTGTTTTTGTAATCATAAACTTTCCAAGAAATGGCGATCAATAATAAATTAGACTGGACACTAGAACCAATATATGCACTATAACCTGCTGATCAGTCATGATATAGTACAAATCTATACCCAACTGCATAGACCCACCAACATATAAGGTACCCAGGCACTATGGCCTAATAATCAAGGGTCCAGCCATCTCTGGCCCTTAGGGTCCAGCTCATTCCTGGCCCTCATCGTAACCATCCAGTCCGTAAAGTATTTTGATGTCAAATCACTTTGATTTCAAAATATCCCAATTCAAGGTTCGCAAATAACCCGAAATAATGGGTATTTGCTTAAGAGAACAATCGATAATCAAGGAACAAGATCAAAGAAGTACTTGCATAAATAAGAGTAATTGCAGCGAAATATAAAAACATTTAACTATTCTGAACTAAGAATAGGAATGAAGAAATATTTACAGTATTTTATAAGAAAGTTTAAGAATACTTGAAATATATCACAAGAAAGTTCAGGGAATACTTGCCTCAATTGATAACCCTCAGATCTTTAACTATCTGCCATATCACTCAGTCCTGATGTATCTGTATTTCCATTAACAGGCTACTTGACCTTTCTTGTCATTCACCATTTCAGGTTTATATCTATTCTAAGTCCACTCGTTTCATTACTACACGTAATCAGGCTTTACTTTTACAATCTCTGTCTGGCCTTGAATGCCTCACACTATGTGTATCTATCATAAAAGATACCATTCAATTAACTGACAATATATAATTATCTAATCTATACGTTTATCCTTATCGTCTACCCGCCCGATAATAACAGATAAGGATTATCTTTAATCATATAAAGTTTAATCGACACGTAGACTCACAATTCACATAACACATACACACAAAGCACGTATCACATATTTCATATAACATATAACTCAGTTTGTCAAAATATTCGACCCGGTATGTTCGAAATTGAAATCGAGTCGAAATATAATTTTATGATAATTACGCGACTCAGAAACGTTTACGAACTTAAGCGAAAGATTTTATGTCTCGAAAGTATTTTTAATGGAAGCAGAATATTTTTCTGAGTCTAGACGCATTCGTTTCGTATTAAATGGACGAATGGTCTATTTAATACAAATTTTTGAACATATTTCAGAATTAAAACGGGTCTCCGAATCATTTTATAATTAAATAACAGAGTTCCAACACCCGAATTTGACTTTATAATAATTTTATAATAATTATTGAGCCTTGAAAATAATTTTAAATAATATTTTAAAGATCGAAACTATTTTTCAAAATTTTTAAATCAAAAAGAATAATTTAATCTAATTTATTAAATCAATAAAATTAATTATTAATTATTTAAATTAATTATTAATTATTGAAATTAATTATTCAATTAATAATAAATTAATCGATTAATTAAAATAATTAAAAACTAAATAAAATAAATTATATTTATTTTTGAATAAATAAATAATTAAAACAGGTTTTTGAATTTAAAATAAATAAATAAATATTTTTTGATTTTAAAAATAAATGAAAATATAATTTTGAAAATAATTAAAACAGGAATCCTGTTTTTGAGGATTTTGAAAACTAAAATACAGGATTTATAATTTTTGTAAACTTCAGGGGTTGGAAGTGTAGTTCCCCCCACCATCTTCTCGGGCGATGTCCCGCCGTCCGCCGCCTGCCAGTCGCCATTAACGGCGACTGAGCTTTCCGGTGACCCTCAGAAGAGCCAAAAATTCAGCAAACTAATCAGGAAACGTTGCTCTTGCTTCCCGGACTCCATCTGCGGTGTCAAAATCAGCAAACAACCGACGAATCAAACGGAATATTCAATTGAAAATCCCGCGCTGCCTTGTTCGGTTTTCCGGCCAACACCAACCAAGAATTGTTCGTTAAAAAGCTATATACCAATCGAATCATTGTTCAACGATCTATAACTTGGTGGAATCAATTTCAAGTAATAACCCCAAACACAGAAATACCCAAATTTTAATTAAGAATGTTCAAAGCTATAAACCCTAATTCTAAAATCTGAGAATCAAACATCAATTTAAACATGTTATTGAACTCCAAATAAGTCATATAGTATACCAAAATGACCAGTAAGAAAAGATCTACATGATTCTAGCATCAAATCACACAAACAATATCAAGAACAAAAGTTCATATTTTAATTATCAAATAATTCAAATTAAAATAAATAAATAATAAAATCACCTTGATTTCTACACTAAAATGTTTGATTGATTCAGAAAGAACTTTTCGAGAGCTTCGATTTGATATATGGCATGCTCGAATCGGAGTTCGGTAACGCCTTCGTTTGTGAGTTTGATTTTCAAGAACGTAACTATCCTCTTGGTCACAGGTTCGAATCCCACGGGAGGAGAATTTATGATTATTCCTCCTGAGTCAGAGCCTGTCACTTAAATGCGGTTTATCTTGGTTCATGTGGTTTGCAGGCTATTGCGTGAGCCCGTAGGGTTTACCCAGTGAGCACCCAAAGGGCAGCGGCTGCGGGTTACCTACGATAAAAAAAGAACGTAACGAATAATTAGGGTTTTCTTTGTATTTTATCCATTTTAATTGACTGATTATGATTATATGAATAAAATAAGATAAAAAATAGGCTATTTATATTCATGGAATATTAATACGCGTTGGATCGTATTGGATCGAAAAATAAGTTACTTAGCCGCTAAGTAACTATAAAATTGATCTGATTTTATACCCATTTTAAATAATTATCAAAACCGAGCTTCTTATAAAACACTTTATACGGAAATAATGTAATAATATCTCATCTTTTACGAATACGGGTTTTGTTGACCTATCGAAATGATTATCGTATCGAAAATTTTGCGTCGGGACGCGTATGGGTCAAACCGTACTCCGGATCAAAAAAGTCAAAACACGGAAAATGTCCGATATTACCAAATTAGGTTAGAAAGGAGTTTTTGGAAGAGTTTCGGGTTGTAAATACATAAAAACGGTTGAAGTTGGACAATTCCCGGCTTTTTAAAATAGTTTTGTAATTATTCAGAATATAATTAATAAATTCATAAATCATTGTAAAATCATGTAACACTCCAAAAATTACCAGAAAAATACCTTAATTATCTATATTTTATTCTGGACATATTAAAATTAACATACTCACATTTAATTTTATATAAACATCCAAATATTATTATCAATCATCAGATAATTCACCAAAAAATCACATTATAATCACATAGTAATCATTTATTGATAAAGATAATTATACGCTATGTCCCGGATATTACAGTATTGGCACTTACGATCTTTACCTCAACTGCCTCTTGAGATTCTTCTCCATATCTTATATCAATGCCTTCGATATATAACACCCAAGCCCACAACCGAATGTGTACCGAACCCAACAATCTACTATAGGTCAGTCCGAAAAAGCTAGCAATTTGGTACACATTAGCTGTTAACTTGTATCTATAAATGACACAAAGACTCTTATTCTTATCGATGTGGGATGTTACAAACACCCCCTCTAATAGGATCGACCTCCTCGTCGATCTCACAAACACACATACGGAACCCGGGCAGTGCCTCTGCACTTCCGGCCGGGCAGAGCTCTGATACCATTTATAACACCCAAGCCCACAACCGAATGTGTACCGGACCCAACAACCCACCACAGGTCAGTCCAACGTTGTAACACCCCACTTAAACAAGTAGAGACTACACAAGCTAAGCCTTATTTATTAATGGAAGTAAAAACAAGCTAAACATAATTTATTAAACTAACAAAAGTTCAAAAGATCCAAAATAAAGTTCTCTAACAAGATCCAAAATAATATGGAAATAAAATATGTCCTTGACTTTATTTTCAACTAGATAAACAAGCTAAAATCTGGGCAATAAGTAGAGAGAAAGAAAAAATATATTTTAAATGCAGAGAGAATAGAGGATACTCGTACCTGAAATGAGTCTAAAATATTCAATAATGCTCACACAACTAGCTCCAAATAAACCTCCAAATCAATCTATAATACCAACAGAAATATAATTTATAAATGCCAATCTCTAAAACCCACTAAAAAGTAAAGCTAATAAAATTATAATATTTTATACAACTACCACAACTAATATAGATGATCACCATCTCAAGCTAGAGTAGTAGAAATATATAACTAACAAATAATCTGAATAATTTACAAGCTGGTTTATAAAAATATAAAAGATATTTTAATAATTTATAAAAATAATGTAGAAATCTTTAAGTATATAACTTTATAAAAGTAGACAAACTTAAATTATACATTCATTTAACACATTAAATTGTAACAATAATTTAAGAAAATGATAAAAATAAATATAGCATTTATGCTCTCTGTTTAGCAACACATACTGACAAGAAATCCACCTCTGGCACATTAATACTACACACTACTTACAAAATTTAAATTATCATGGCCAATCATTAGATACTATAATTAATAACATATTGGTTATAAAAAAAATAATGAGACTAAAGTTTCAAATATATTATGCATGGGAAAATATAATAATATAATATGATTAACAAATGTAAACAATTTATAATTTTAGATAAACAAACAACCAATTGTTAATTACTTAACTTTATTAACAAAATACTTTGACTACATATCTCCTGTAAAATAAAATACCATACATATCATTAGTCCCACAAATACATATTTTGTCAATTTTTAATAAATCTCAATAAACTAAATCTTGTGAAAATAGATTTTATTTTACAAATATTTTTACATATTAACAAACTAGCATAATATAACATGATAACATTGTGAACAACTCACACACATAACTAGTAAATAATAACTAACAAAACTAGCCAGACACTAACAATATTAAAATATACCATATCATCCACTTAATAAAATGTAAAAAAACCCTGAGATTAATATAATTTCTTAAACCAACTTAATGACATAAAAATTAAAAACAAAAACAACAGGGAACATGACTAATTAGATTACTACTAATTAAACATCTTGTAGCCAGTACAAATAACAATTAATCAATTAAATCAATTAAACATGCATTAAATAATAACCTAACACAATATATAAACACATAAACAAATAATATAATAATTTGATATTACCTGAATTTAAAGCTTGATATAAGTATGTAAAAAATGTGTACAAATAGTTATAAACCTGAAAATAAAATGACTAATATTAGTATACAATATAAATAATAATCATCTTAAATTACATAATTAAATTTTAAATAAACCTCCTCAAGATGTACACTTCTCTGAAAGTTTTGTCCGACCTTAACCTAGCTGTCTTTCTCCTCCTCTTGATCTTTAATAACCCAAAAATCTATTTCTCCTTCTCTTAATCTTTAATAACCCTATATTTTAACAGTGACACTCCAGTTAGCTCTTCTCTGACCACGTGTAGATCCAAAGCTTCCTTTCTTATGCACCAACTCTTCTATCTCACTCATAAGTTATATAATACAACTATTTTTTCCATTTTGTTAGGTGTCGCTCTAAGATGAGTTTTTTTTTGTGTGAAAGCACTAACAGGGTGACTCTATTTATATAATAAGTAGCTCAACAAACTATTAAACTCTTATCACCCGGTTTGACTCATATTCAAATTTTAAATAACTAAAAGATAGCTTACAAAATTCAAATTTTTAACAGCCTATTATCTACATAAAACATTATCCATAATTTTGAAATCTAAAATCAATTAATAAAATATTTACTAAGTTATTGCACCAACAATGTACCAAATAAAATATGGGGTATTATAGGATAATTCATAAAATTTCAAAATCACTTTTCATCATTTCCAAATCTTCGCCTTGTGTCCTAGAAGGGTCGGCCTCATATGGCACTCTAATCAGAAGTGGAACAAAGGCATAATAGCCATCTTATCTCTCTCTTGATGCTTAATTCTTGCTCTATCAAACTTCCTCACTGTCCCTCTATCTGAGCCAAAGTAAGCATATCAATATCAATCTCAGTCTCTAACATTGCTATAATCTCTATGTCTGTCATATCAATCAATTCTATGTGTCACTTTATTGAGACTGATTCATTTGGGGTCCCCTATAATATAATAGGAGCCTAATAGTTTTTGTTCATAAATCTTCATCTAGTAGTCCGACTATGAAATCTATATGGATTCTCAGTCGTCTTAATTATAACTAAGTTCCTTACACTCACATCTCTGAGTACTATAAGCTTTGCTCTGATACCATTCTGTAACACCCCCTAAATCCGGGGTCAGGAATCTGGGTTGTCACGTTCAACTTTCAAATCATTTTTCAAACATTTCCTTTATACTTCTCATTAACATAATTACTCAATCTCGACCCCTGCCTTTTACACACACATGTTATAGTCTCAGAGAACGCATCGATATAATACTGAACCATAAAATACGGTGATTCAAAATTATTACATTATTCCAAATATCTTTTCTAGATATGCTACTGATTATTACTTCTAGATAAAGTATAATCAGCATTCCAATATAGACTTAACCCAAGGTTAAAATAATTTACATAATTTAACTTAAACAAAACATGTGAGGATAACTAGTCACCAACCAGCTTAATCCTTCACCTCAATCCAGTCATATGAACTAATAGATATCACCGACTTACTTGTTACTCGTGGATGGTATGGCCATATTGCTATCTATAGGGTTGGAAGATGAAATAACAAGAATGAGCAAATAATGCCCAGCAAGTTCTACCCGTAACTATCAACTTATATAAATAGAATATAATTCCATAGGAGTAATAGGGAAAAAAATTAAACCTTTATACCCTTTATATTGTTCCTCAACCTCAACATCTTTCATAAACCTCGAACTATTTTATAATTCTCCAATAGTTCAAGTTACTTTATGATATACTTTTCATTCAATCAATTTTTAATGTATCATTATCCAGCACTTAGTTAGACTATAATTTTAAAATAACAAATACTCATTCCCTCTTTCCACAACCAACATCAGTTTCAAGATGTTCCATTACCAAACAATCTTAACAATCCAATATGTTTCAGATATAAAAATATTTATTTATTCTGTTTATTATCAGCACTTATCAGTGACAATACAATTTAAAAACATTTTAAACATTTCTTTTCCGAGGGACTGGAACTTTCAACCAACTGGATATGATTAAATGATGATTAGTCATTTCAATCATGTACTTTCGACGAACCTTTTTACTACTATTAGATGGACAAGAACACTTTTCGAACTTGATAAAGGCAAGAACACTTTTCGAACTTGGCCTTATGAAGGACAATAACACTTTTCGAACTTGATCACATGCTTTGGCACAGAATGACTAGACATGACCACTTACGCAGAAGTACCTCCTTTCCGGTATTCTCGATCCACGATATCGACGTCCATGTCGACCGTAATCTAGTTTTAATAGTATGCTAACCAATCTAGTTACGTCTGCTAGGGCATCGTATACAATGATCCCTGCACTAACCAAGTCCCATGAATTATAAAAAAATCTTTACTTTTCATTTTAATCCATTCATGACATTCCATGTTTCACATTCCACAATTACCTCTCAATCTTTTCTATATCAATCATATCATTCTTATTTCTTTATTCTCATTATTGTTGTTATTTATATCAATAGTCATCATATTAAGGAATATTATTAATCAAAAAACATTCTTGATTTGATCAGGAAGCCTTTACCATTGCCAAGTTATTTAATAACATCTTACTCTGTGAATTAACATAGTACTTTTAGAATTCAGCCTTTATTTGAATATTAATTAAGATTCCTTAACCAGTATTTCAAAATAATTATACCAAAGAAAATAATTTTATTTAAATAATTAATTGTTATTGTTTAAACTTTATTTACCAAATTCCATCTTAAATCCTTCATTATTTCTCAAATGTTTCGAAGAATAGATAGATAATGAAATTATGACGACAATGTGTTTATGAGTTTAGGTTGTGATAAACTTGTTTGTTATTCTCATTCAGGTATTTAATAAGATTAAATAATTCAATATTCGATAACCAAGAAAGGAATAATATACAATCATATAATATTCGAAGGAACAATCTTCGAACTAAGATGACTACTTTCAGAAGAAAGGTTGGCTTCCGGTCGACATAACTAAAACCAAAATAATTAGCTAATAACTTTCTCGTTCATTTGAATCCACTTTACTTAATTACTCTTCCCTATTCCAGGGATTCACAAATCCTTATACATACATATCTTTGGGGGAGTCGTTCATACCTCGAAATAAATCTCAACTCATATATAGTCTATGCATATATATATATATATACAAATATGAACACTTTATAACGAACAACATCATAAATTCAAGAAGTTAACAGTTAAAGGATATAAATCTTGCCTCATTGATTTAGGATTAGTCCTCAGTCGCTTATGAAACTACGTTTTACTCTCACATACACTAGTGGTCGCTTTCAAGATATTGATTCACATCTCTTGCTCGCGCAACCTCGGCTCCACCATTTTATAAAATCGACAATTAAACTTTTTAAGGCGATTCCTTCGCAAGGACCTTACTAACTGCTGAAGAAACTTTACATAATTATTTCGTGTTCTGATAAGTCTTTTAGGGGCCTTAAACATGGTCTCAAAGTTACTCGAGGGGTAGGGGTTCGTTCGCGAAACCCCGTTACTTAAACCGGTGGTTTCTCCTAAATCGAAAATCGGATCAAAGCGAACCACATGTCAAAACTATAACGACTCGTATATTTTTGCATTATTTAAATATGTAATTATTGAATAATTAAGTATATAAAATATATGTATTTGTGCTGTTAGCTGTGTGTTGTTTTATTATTAGTTATGTGTGGTTATTGGCTTATGAGGATTATTTGTATAATTAATTATTGATCTGTGTCATTTTGTTTTTATATTTAAAAGTGACCTTATTGAAGATTTTTTTTTATAAATTGATAAATTATCTCTAAAATTATTTTTAGTATTTTATAATTTCAATATGTATTTTTAGAGATTTCTGGATTTTAGAAAATTTTATTTTATGGATTCATTATCCCTGTGTGATTTATTAGTGTATTTAATGTTAAATTAGATATTATATTCAACCAAGTTTCAAAATCATGAAATTCATATTTTATTAAGTTTGGAATATTTTGAGAATTTTAAAATTATTCCGGAATTTTTTGGGTTTATTTCACCTGCACGCTTGCTCGTTAAATTATAAAATGCGGGTCGATTGCGTGGTCCAAAAATAATTTAAAAATTACGAGAATTTTATATTACTAGTTTTAAATTATTTCAAGATTTTTAAGGTTATTTTCGTGAATTGTCGGGTTATTTTTACTCGTAAATTCCTCGTTATATTGTTAATTGCGATGTTGGATTCAGATAATAAAAAATAAGAATCTGGTAAATATTACAATCCTTATCAGTTAATTTCTTTGACCTCATATGTCACTTCTTTCTCCTGTGTCTCTCTCTCGTCTCTCCCATTCGATCTCTCTGTCAACTTTCAATCTCTCCTCTCGATTATCTCTCTCTTTTCTTTTCCCCACCTAACCCCCCGTTCTTGGTAAGTTTGTTAAGTTTGTTGCCTTCGTTTCTGTTCTAGCCGCCATGTTGCCACTGGCTCTTCGGAGAGGCAAAGGCGGTGGCGCGTGTTACGTGCCTCTATGTGTGTGTAGCTGTTGGGTGTGTGTGCGTGTATATAGTCGTGTGTGCGTGAGTGTGTGTGTGGGTTTCTGTGTGTGGGTTCGTTCATCTTAGTTGTTGTGGTCATTTTCTTTCATTCTCTGGTTGTCGCCGGTCCTTTTCCGATGAGGCGACTAGAGTGTTATGCTGCGCGTAGGCGCGTGTTTGTCTGTGTTGGTTGCCTGATCTGTGTTGCCTAATTCGAATTAATTTGAATTGATTTTTTTTTCTGGTTATTGGTCTCAAATTCGGTTGCAAGCATATATTTTAATTATTCTATTTTTAATGATAATATTTATTCGAATTTATTTGAGAATTTCGAATAAATTTTAATGATATTTTGAATAATTGTTATTATTGGTAATTGAGAATTAATCGGTGAAACTCGTGATTTGGCATTCGAAACGTGTACCTCCGAGATTCGCCGCCGTCTGCGATGAATTTCGATGAGCTGACGGTGGACAATGATGAACATTTCTGAGTCCTACGAATAAAAATATAAAAATATGAATAATAATAATTAATAGGTGAATTTGTATCAGTGTTTGGGAATTACGAAATTGTGGATTATTTTTGTGATTGACGTCGATTATGTTTCGAGAGGATAATCCGATAAATAGAGGAAACGCTGCCCGGTTTCCGAGAAATTAAATTACGGAAATACGGGAACGTATCATGTAATCATCAGGAACGTCGAACGATTATATATATATAAATGTCTTATACGAAATCTGATTGCATGTCGTGGTGAAATATTTTGCCAAAAATACCTAATAACCCTAATTTCCAAAAATGACAGATATACCTATTTTCGGAAAATGAATACCGAACTGACTTTCGAGGACGTGAACCCTAATTGATATGTGTATTATAATGATGCGTATGTTATGAGTTAGATTTTATTAATGTATGAGTAGATTGTTAGTGAGGATATGTCAAGTATATTCAGACGTCTAATTTAGGGTATTTCGGTTCCGTAGGTCCCAATCGAAAACCCGAGCATCCAGGTCGGTTCAAGGCCAGCCAGTAATAGTTGTTAAAGTGTATTGAGGCAAGTATCCCTGACCATATCTTTATGGTTCAGTAATATATAAATAACTGTTGATTAAAATTACGTACTCGAATAGAACGTTTTAGTTACGTATTCCCCGTGTTTAAAAATGTTTTGTTAACTTATGTTTTGGGGGAAAAGTAACTTATGAAAACGCCTATCTCTAAATTGTGAATAAATTGGAAAGGTTTTGGAAAGTGTGTTGTGATAGAACTGTTTTGAAAAGAGATAGGTATAAGTGGTTTGTAAACTGGATAAAATAGATCAGATAATTGGATGAGCGTGCGCAAGGGCCCTTAACGGCCAGGAAGATGGCGTAAGAGGCTAAGTTGGTTGCGCACCCTATTTAAACCACTTAGTCCAGCGTGACAGAGACCTAGCTAGTCTTTGAGTTCCGAAATAAACTTTATGGGATGGCAGATAGGGCCGTCCGATGGTGATAACCTGATCAGCTATCTCATCATTGATTATCCAATATATATGTCTGAGCGAGATTTTGGGTCCCCGTAACGGGAAAAATGGTTTTGTTATTCCTGTAATGAAACAGATGATTTAGAAATGAAAATAGCATGATAAAATTGGACTCTAGTATTTGCACAACATACGACTGATGTTATGGTTTTATAGAGCATGCTAGTTATCGATATCCAGTTTATATCCGTTTTACTTGTTTTTATAAACGAGGTATGATTGTTGTTCCTATAATTGTCTATCATAAACTGTTTTACTTGTTATTCATATAGTGGTACTTCTGAGTGATTGATCGCTCACTCTTGCAAAATGTTTTGTGTATTCATATATTGCAGATGCCTAGGAGATCCTTCTGTCATAGGCAGGGCCAGATTCCAGTTCCTCTTGTATTGAGCTCCTCTGAGTTGGTGGTGTAAGACCAGATGTTATCTGTTGATTTGCTATAGAAAGTTAGATGTGTAAGGTTTTTTCTTAAATAAGTTCGTTTGTATTAGTTATGTAACTTAAATCATACTTGAACCTGGAAAAGATTTTGAGGAGGGGTTGTTTTTATATTGAAGCAATAATGAGTTTATTATATTATGTTTGTGATTTGATGTGTTAGTAATGTCAACTCCTGACCCCGGGGTTGAGGCCGTGACAGGTTGGTATCAGAGCTACAGGTTTAAGTCCCTGATTTAGGTAGGAGTAGAGTCAGAAAGGTGTAGAATTAGTGTTTAAAGGTGTGAGTCCGCAACTCATATTTAGAGGAGCAAGTTTAAGAGTCTAGTCGAGGGTTCGAAGGTGTAACCCTGGCATCTATTGAGGTTTCTTGGAACTGCCCTGATCTTTAGTGTGTCTCCCTTGTGTATGTGCTATTAGCATCGGCCGATAGAGGTTTTTAGTTATCCCTCTCATGAGAGCGAGTCTAACCGGTGAGTTCAGTTAGTATGTTGCGATATTAGTCGGCGACTGTTATGAGTATTGGTTGATGCTGTTAGTGTTGCACTGTTATTATGGTTGTTATTTTTATTGTTGTAATTGTTGCTGATTTTGTTAAATTTAGCCATTCATTATAGACGGACCCAAATTAAATGAGGATGGGAATATTTTATTATGGCAGCATTCTCTTAACACATAAAAGTGTTGCTACCCGGGGGAAATTTTTAAACTAAAACCATTTATTGTGTTTCAGGAGAATGCTGCCCAATAAGAATATCCCATCCAATTCCTCTAATAGAGACTCTGATGGGGGCCCAGTCATGAATGAGTTGCTAGATTAGCTACGCCAACAGTCTAACCAAATGGCTCAGCAGCAAGAACAATTTCAGTAGCAGCAACAACAATTTCTGCAACAGCAGCAACAACAGCAGCAGTTCATACAACAATAGCAACAACAAATCCAACAACAAAAGCTGCAGTTTTAACAACAGCCTCAGCAAAGAGAGGTGAACTAAACTGTTAGTTTTAAATCTTTTCAGTCGGTGAAGCCCCCAGAGTTTAAGGGCGAGCTGGACCCTGTTGCGGCCAGGATTTGGTTAAAGGAGATGGAAAAAGCTTTTACCCTCACTCAAGTAAGTGATAATCTCAAATCAAACTATGTGAGTTATTTTCTAAAGGGTGAAGAAAATTATTGGTGGGAGTCCACTCTGCCTTGGAAGGAGAAGGTCCTGTTTCTTGGACCAGGTTTACAGAGTTCTTTTTGGAAAAGTATTTTCCAGATTGTTTGCAAGGTCAGTTAGAAGTTGAATTCCTAGAGCTAAAGCAGGGTGAAAAGAGTGTGGCGGAATATGAGGCCAAGTTTACGGAATTGGCCCAATTGGTACCTGTGTATGCGAGTACTGAAACTCAAAAAGCGAAGAGGTTCCAGCAGGGATTGAAGCCAGAAATCCGCAGTGGAGTTGTAGCTTTGCAACTCAAAACATATCCCTCTGTAGTTCAAGCTGCTCTAGTAATCGAAAGTGATCATAAGTTGGTTGCCAAAGAAAAGGGTGATAAGAAGAGAAATTCTGAAGGTGCTACTGATGAGATGGATCAAGGAAGATTCAGTCAGAGGTTTTAGAAGCGATTTGGCCAAAATAGGAATAAAAGATTCAGGAAATAGACTTTTTCCCAAGCCAGGCCTACTACCACTTCAGTTGCTTCCACTCCAAATTAGTCAGTTAATTGAGCGGTAGATTGTAAGTTATGTAGCAAGAAATATAGTGGTCCGTGCAGAAGGGATGTTTAGTGTTTCAAATGTCATCAAAAGGGTCATTATGCATCGAAATGTAACTCAGAGAAACCCACAGTTATTTGATATAACTGTGGTCAGATTGGACATCTTGCTAAGAATTGTAGGACTGCTACTCAAGGTACTATATCTCAAGGACCAGCATCCAGCACAACTAGATCCAGAACCTTCAAGATGACCAAGAGATCCAACACTCAAGATTCAGATGTAGTTGTAGGTACGCTCTCTCTCAACTTCGTACCTGTTAAACTTTTGTTTGATTCAGGAGCATCTAAGTCTTTTATATCAAAGGATTATGTGAATAAAATGGATTTAATGTTAGAAGATTTAGTTGAACCTTTGACTATAGAAGTAGCTAATCAGGATAAAGTCACAGTGAGTCAATTTTGTCCTATGTGTCAACTAGAAATCTATAAGCATTCTTTTTTGACTAACCTAATACCCTTCGAGCTAAGAGAGTTCGATATGATTTAGGAATGGATTGGTTGTCCCAGCATAAGGAAAATATTTACTGTAAGAAAAAAAAGATTGTGATGTTTACAGAGGACAATACTAGGATTAATTATGAAGGACAAATACAAGTAAATAAATTTCTCTCGATATTAAAGGCAAAGAAACTGTTAAGACAAGGATACGAGGCTTACCTAGCATATATAGTAGACATTGAGAAAGAGGTACCTAACCTGGACGAGATTCCAATTGTAAGAGAATTTCCGGACATTTTTCCAAATGAGTTTCCAAGATTGCTACCAGATCGTGAGATCGAGTTTTCTATTGATCTAGTTCCCAGAGCAGAATCAGTTTCAAAGGCTCCATATTGAATGACCCCAACAGAGATGAAAGAATTAGCTAATCAACTTCAGGAATTGTTGGATAAAGGTGTGATAGGCCGAGTGTATCCTCGTGAGGTGCACCAGTGTTGTTTGTAAAGAAGAAGGACGAAAGTATGAGGTTGTGTATTGATTATCGGGAATTAAATAAGTTGACCATTAAGAATAAGTATCCTTTACCCAGGATTGATGACTTGTTTGACCAGTTTAAAGGAGCATGGTGTTTCTCGAAGATTGACTTAAGATCGGGCTACCATCAGTTGAAGATTAAGCTTGAAGACATACCAAAGACTGCATTCAGAACTAGATATGGACATTACGAGTTCCTAGTGATGTTAATTGGATTGACCAATGCACCAGCAGCTTACATGGATTTAATGAATAGAGTGTATAAGGAGTATTTGGATAAGTGTGTTATTGTATTTATTGATGAAATCCTCATCTACTCAAAGACTAAAGAAGATCATGCAAAACATTTAAGGATTGCCCTACAAAGGCTAAAAGAGAAGCAGTTGTATGCTAAGTTTTCAAAATGCGAATTTTGGTTGGATGAAGTACAGTTTTTGGGTCATGTCTTGGGTAAAGATGGTATTAAGGTGGATCCTGTAAAGATTGAGGCTGTATCCAAGCGGGAACAACCAAAGACCCCGACGGAAGTTAGAAGTTTTTTTGGATTAGCAGGTTATTACCGAAGATTTGTAAAAGACTTTGCCAAGATTGTGAATCCATTGACCAAGCTGACCAAGAAGATGAGAAGTTTATCTAGGCAGAGAAATGTGAGGAAAGCTTCCAAGAATTAAAGAAGAGATTAGTAATAGCTCTAGTGCTAGCATTCCAAGATGAGACGGGAAATTTTGTAATCTATAGTGATGCTTCTTTAAAGGGTTTGGGTTGTATGTTGATGCAACATGACAAAGTTATTGCCTACGCCTCCAAATAGTTAAAAATTTATGAGCAAAAGTATCCAGTGCATGATTTGGAATTAGCAGCAATAGTGTCTGCGTTGAAGCTGTGGAGACATTATTTGTACGGAAAAAAGTGCGAGATCTATACGGACCATACGAGCTTAAAGTATATATTCACTCAGAAGGATCTAAACATGAGATAACGGATATGACTGGAGTTAATTAAGGATTATGATTGTTCCATTAACTACCACCCAGGAAAAGCCAATGTAGTGGAAGATGCCTTAAGCGGGAAGGAAAGATTGTATGTGATCAAGGTTGTTGAGGAATTAGCAAAAGAATTGGAAAATTGGAAATTGAAGTTTGAGTGCCAAAAGATAATAAGGAACAATTATATGAGATTACTTTTCAGCCATAATTGATGGACAAGATTAAGAAGTGTCAGGAAGAAATAATGGATCAATGACTAGATAGTTTAACCGGAGAAGAACTTTGTACTAAAAAACACAGTAAATGTATGTTTAGGTTTTCCTCGAGAATATAGATTCCCAATGTGACTTAACTGAAGAATGAGATTTTGTGAGAAGCCCATAACTCTAGGTTTTTGATTCATCCTGGGAGTACTAAGATGTATCAGGATTTAAAGCAGAACTTTTGGTGGCCAGGGATGAAAAAGGAGATAGCAGACTAGGTTAGTAAATGTCACACTTGCCAAACAGTAAAGGTAGAACATCAAAGACCAAGTGGATTGTTACAACCTTTGGAGATTCCATAGTGGAAATGGGAAGAAATTGTGATAGATTTTGTAGTAGGACTACCAAAGACAAAGTCGAACCATGATGCTATTTGGGTAATTATTGATAGGTTGACGAAGTCTGCATATTTCCTCCCGATCAATGAAAGATATTCTTTGGATAAGCTAGTCAAGCTGTATTTGGATGAAATTATGATTAAGCATGAAGTCCCTGTATCGATTGTATCTGACCGAGATCCAAGGTTTAATTCCAGATCCTGGATGAAATTCCAGAAATTTTTAGGAACTAAGTTAAAAATGAGTACCGCTTACCATCCCCAGACAGATGGCCAAAGTGAAAGGACAATTCAGACAATAGAAGATATGTTGAGAGTTTGTCCTTTAGATTTTAAAGAAAATTGGGATGATCACATGCCGTTAATCGATTTTTTCTATAATAATAGTGATCATGCCAGTATAAGAATGCCACCCTATGAAGCTTTGTATGTGTTGGGTTTCGAGCACATAAACGCAATGAAACAGTAATTAAAAACGTAAAAAACAGAATTTTCGAAACCCACCGTAGGATCCATGCGAAAAACATATATTTAATTCGTAGATCAGATTGTTTACCTTAAGAAGCTTTACCAATTGGTTGACTAATGGAGATCCAAAGCTTGTTCAATCACCATGCATCCCGCTCTCGCGATCTACGCTCTATCGGTATCCACAGGAATGCTTGAACTCGGGAATTGAATGTGTACTAGCACAAACTCGTTTCTTCTTGCTCTCTCCATCTTCTCCCTTGGTGGCTAGGATTTTAGTAAAAGTCTTGCTTACAATAATTAGCCACACAAGAGATATTATATGGAGAGTCGAAAAACGAAATATAACTCTTAACTAATTAGGTGTTATTATTAATTCGAAATTCCTATTTGTATTATAATTAAGTCTGCCTTAATTATTTAACAAATAAATTTCATAATTAATATTAGTAAATTTGAATATCAATATTTATCTAATTAATTAAGTCATACTTAATTAATATTATAAATAATTCGAATTACTTTAATATAATTTAAATCCAATTTAAATTAAATAATCCTTCAAGCATTCTTAGTGTGTGACCCTATAGGTTATTATTATGTTGGCAACAAATTTTAAATCTAATTTAAAATTGTAAACAATGAGCGGCATCTAGTAATACATCATTGCTACCCAAGTAATAATAACTGAATCAGTGATCTATTAAACCTTTTGTGAATAATGTACAATGTAATATAATCACTTTAACCAAATATTATAGATTAAACTAGAGGCATGTAATGTGTCATCCTCATCATAGTTTAATCCAAGTTTCCTTGATCAATGAGTAGACTATCATATCAAATCAACATTTGAGCGTGGCCACGCATTTCATAGTCTAGCTCACACAAGAGGCCAATAATATCACTCCTAAAATAGGAGGGTTAAATCCCATCTAGATCATTCATATTTCTCACACGATTCATAATATACCCAATGTCCACTTTTATCATTACCTGGTCAAAGATAACTTTTAATGGAATCAATGTATATTAATTCTCGTAAAGAAATATAATGACTTCAGGTCTAAGGACAATTACATCATTATCATTGTGAGAATTACTTATGACACAACAGACATGTAGAATCTCACATTGGGTCTGTCCAGCACCATGTACATATACATCTGCCTGTGTTTTTTACTTTAGTATCACTATACCTATGATCAATAAGATGTGATCATCAGTGAATAAACACACCAGTCTTAATGCATTATTATTGTCCCTTAATAATAATACTCGACTAGGGACCTTTAGGAATATTGATATTATTCTCATAATCTTATTTCTAAGTCACGTACTTAGAGATATAGAATTGCATATCATATTCCAAGGACATTTATTAATCTAACATTTATATTACAGTAAATTAAGAATTAATAAATTATAAAGAGCATAATCGATAGAACATAAACATTAATAATCCTAATGTCTTAAACCAAAACATCATAGTGTTGTCTCTATGGCACAAACACTAACAATCTTCCACTTACACTAGAGCCAATCACCCATGTATCTAATACTAATGGAACTAGTATGACCATCGTACTTCTGCTGCGACAAAGCCTTAGTCAGTGGGTCTGCAACACTATCATTACTATGAACTTTACATTTATATCTCCTTAATCATTAATCTCATTAATAAGGAGATATTGCCTAAGGACATGCCTAAACAGTCTCCATGGCTGTTTCCAAAAAATATCAATATAATCGGCTTCCATAGAATCATCAATGTTCTTGCTGTGAACTATTCAAGCTAACATCAATTATATTTAGACAAAACACAAAATAGACATAAACTTGTAATCATCCTTGTCTGTCCAAAAATTAGGTTCAGAAACTAGTATCAGTGTAACCCTTTACAACCAGTTCCCTATCTTCTCCATACACTAAAAATAAATCTTTAGTCCTCTTTAAGTACTTAAGAATATTCTTGAAAACTATCAAGTGACCCTCATCTAGATTAGACCGATATCTAATCGTCATGCTCAAAGCATACGAAACATCGGTATAAATATATATTATTGTACACATTATAGATCCAATTGCTGACGCATCTGGAACTTTCTCAAACGGCCCTTATCATCTAATAATTTAGGGGGCAATTATCTTTTGAGATCACTATCCCATGAGACATCGAAACATATCCTTTCTTTGTCTCTTACATCATAAAATGATGTAATACTTTATCAATGTATGTACTCCGACTAGGTCGATTAATCTTTTCAATCTATCTCTATAGATCTTGATCCCTAATATATAGGTAGCATCACCCAAGTCTTTCACCGAGAAACTATTTCTTAACCAAGTTTTAACAGCCTATAGAGAAGATATGTCATTCTATATCTGTTATATGTCATCTACATAGAATACTAGGAATGTCACATGGCTCCCACTAACCTTCTTGTAAACACATGGTTCATCTTCGTTTTGTATAAAGCCAAACTCTTTGACCATTTTATGAAAATGAATATTCATTCTCCTTGAGGCTTGCTTCAATCTATAAATAGATAGAAGCAACTTACAAACTATCTTAGCAAACTTTGGATCGACAAAACCCTCAAGTTCTATTATATATATATCCTCTTCAAGGCTCCCATATAAAAAAGCAGTTTTGACATCCATTTGCCAAATCTCATAGTCAAAGTAAGCAACTATTGCTAACAAAATCCTGATAGACTTGACCATAGTAACCGGTGAAAAAGTCTCATCATAGTCTATACCATGAATTAGTTTGAAACTTTTGCCACTAGTCGCGTCTTATAGGTCTGTACTTAACTATCCATGTCAGTTTTCTTCTTGAATACCCACTTGCACCCTATAGGTTTTACCCCTTCGAGTGGATCAACTAAAGTCAATACTTATTTTGATACATGGATTCCATCTCAGATTTCATGGCCTCAAGCCATCTCTCGGAGTCTGAACTGTTCATAGCATCTTGGTAGGTGAGAGGCTTATCATTATCCGTAAGCATCACATCACCATCTTGAGTTAAAAGAAATTCATAATTTCTCCCGGGCTCATGGTGAATCCTACTAGATCTACAAATAACATGTGTTTCTTGGACATGATTACTTTCAACATTTTGATGTACATCCTGATCTTATTCCAACTCTGGTTCAATGTTATCATGTGGTTCTCGATCTTCATCGAGATGTATTATCCTCCCACTGATTTTCTTAGAAAGTAGTTCTCCCTAAAGAAATACAGCGGCCCGAGCAACAAACACTTTGTTCTCAGAAGGATTATAAAAACTATACCCTAGTCTTACTTGGGTATCCCACAAAATAGTATCTATCTAATTTTGGTCCAAGCTTGTTAGAGGCTAAAAGTTTTACAAACGCTTCACGTCCCCAAATTTTCATAAATGATATTCTATGACATTTGTCACTCTATATCTCATACGGAGTATTTTGAACCGCTTTAGTCGGAACTTGGTTAAGTGTATATGTAGCAGTTTCTAGAGCATAACCCCAGAAACTAAATGGAAGATCCGCTTGACTCATCATCGATCGCACTATGTCCAAGAAGTTACAATTTCTCCTCTCAGAATCTCTATTCCATTGAGGTGTTCCAGAAGGAGTAAGTTATGATACACCATCACATTCCTTCAAGAAACTCTTGAAATTGAGGTTTAAGTATTCTCATCCACAATTTGTTCGTAAAACTTTTATACTTTTCCCTTGTTTGTTTTTCTACTTCGGCCTTATATTCTTTGAACATTTCAAAAGAATCGGATTTTTTCTTCATAAGAACCACATATCTCTACTAAAATCATCAGTAAATGTTATGAAGTAGTATAAGCCACCCCTTGCCATCATACGCATTCGACCGCATACATCATTATGTATAAGTCATAATCGGTTGGTGGCCCTTTCACCTGATCAGGTAAAAGAAGCTTTAGTCATTTTGCCAATGAGACAAAGTTCGCATCTTCTGTATGATCCAAAATTAAACTTATCCAAGAATCCATCCATATTTAACTCAGAAATGCGTTTCTCATTAATATGGCTTAACGACAATGGTAGAGGTAATGTTTGATTTGAGTCATCTTAGAACATATAAATTGTTAACTAATTGTGCAACATTATAGGCCTTATCATTAAAATAGAATAAACAACTATTGTTAATTTAATTTAAATGAAAACCTTTCTTGTCCTGACAAGAAATTGATTTAATGTATCCCCTAAAGGCAGGCAGATAATAATAATTTATCAAGTTCTCAATCTCGCCTATATGGAAAAAATTGGGTATCGAGTTCCTTCAATTAGAGCAACAACTTTTGCTCCAATTCTAACACGATACCTGAAGCTTGACCATTGCTAGTCTTCTTCTTTAGATCTTCCAAACAAGCTCGATAATTTAACTTCCAATCATCCAGTTATTTCCACAAAAATGACAATCATCTCCTTTAGCAACACTACTATCAGGCTTCAAAAGCCCTTTGGGATTGACTTTGGTTTGGCACCGAATAAGATCAAATCTTCACCTTGCCTGTCCACTTTCCTTTCCCATTTGCATTCCATGTGTACATCATCAATATGGATGTAATTCATGTCTTTACCGTGTTATTTTTAGCAGTTCTAAACATGCTTAACAACTCAGTGAGTGTTCTGTCTATCTCATTCCTTTTGTTCTTAACAAACTAAGAATGTAAGTTGTTCAAAGATTGTTTGATCAAATCAAGCTGAGTCTCTAGACTATTCTTGAAACCCAAAAATATCAAGGTACATATACCTATCATCTTTGGAGCATGTGGTCTAACCGGATATCATTCTCCCATTAATGTGCCTTATTATTGTCAAATCTTTCTGACGAGCCTATCCTTCAAACATCCTTTGAAGGTGCTCAATCATATTATAAGCATCATTATGCTCTTGTTGCTTCTAAAGCTTAGCACTCATAATTACAAGCATGAGACATGAAACATCAGTTGCATAATTAATTTGCTTCTGGTAAGCATTTTGTTCTGCATGTTTCATTCTCAGCAAGAAGAAATAAGGGAGGGGTTTGAGTGACATCCTTGAACCCGATGACAATCCTCAAGTTCCCATGTCAATCCAGGAAATTATTTCATGTCAGATTGTCCTTCTCAAGGACTATTACATAGAAAAGTTATTTGTGTTATTTGTCATTTGATATCTACAATATTAAAGTGCATAAAATGACTTAGTCTACATATGATCATTAAATTATGTTCAAGTGATTATTCATATATATATATTCACAATATATATCTCCCACTATTTTTATCAAATCAATAGCCCTAACTATTAATTCGGAAAAAATATCTTCTATATCCTTTCTAGTAGGCCAAGATCCATATTTCACCATGCGTTAGGTTAGCTTTGGCTTTTCTCCTAAAACATGATTATTTAGGTAGACAATATTTGTCAATTATATAAACTATATAACTCTTGGATAGCTTGGTGGAACAACATTTGTTCATATTTATCTAGTAAATCTCGCCAAACTCTATGCCTCTAAGTTCATAATCATATTGTGGTAACTTAGTTAAGTCGAACCCAATAGTCAAAAAGTATCAATATAATTCAACACATCTCCCACGATAGATAGGAGTACTTCGCTTTGGCGAACCCAGTCCTGGTCGATCTAGGGGTTAACACATTGGACTCATTGGAAGGCATCTGATCAACTTAATATTAACTTTAGGGTTTTGTTAATTTAAAACGATCATGATCCCATCATAAAGAAATTCCCAATTTTTCCTTAAATAAAATACTTCAAATCAATATTCGTCAATGGTTTGATTTCCAGGTAGTGAGGGAGTCACAACGGTCTCGCTTAAAACCCACAACCTTACAAGTTCAATGAACTCGCTTTTGACAAAATCGCCCCATGTTAGAAATAAAAAAATTTGTATTTTATTTCGTGTTTCATAAACACGAGAATCTCATAATCGTTTGTTCATTTTAAAATCTTGAATCGTTATAGATTTTTTCTTATTTAGCAAGCATGACATGGGTGTTGTATCTAATACATA
Organism: Apium graveolens; assembly: GCF_009905375.1. Taxonomy (NCBI): domain Eukaryota; kingdom Viridiplantae; phylum Streptophyta; class Magnoliopsida; order Apiales; family Apiaceae; genus Apium; species Apium graveolens. The sequence goes on along the minus strand of NC_133654.1, from coordinate 13,491,506 downwards.
CATCCTTAATCTAATTAAGCATGCATCTTTATAAACTACTCTACACATACATTCATCATATGCGCATATATATGTAAAGTGCAATAAATAAACATGGTTGGTTATGGCTTCATCCTATGTGATCTTTATCAAGCTAATGACAAAGATCTAGGTCAATCTAAGGTGGAAAATAAATACAGGCTAACTTTTACATGTCTTCTTTCTTGTATTGCTTCCTTGGATGGCCTCCATGTGTGATTACCCCTGATCTTCAAATTTTCATGTCTTCATGTAAATTACAAGAATGAAATATGAAAACTAATCTAATGAACTTACAAGAAGAACTCGAGTTACATTCGAGATTTAATAATTACAAGATTAAACGACATTCAAGCCGTATTTGAAAAACCAAAACCATTAACCTAAGGACATAAGCCATAACCATCCACCATGCTCAATTAACTCAAAATAACATGTTAAAATACATAATCTGATCTTAACATATCATACCCATCATGATCTAATCATAAAAACCAAATATTGAAAAAATCAGAATATTCGAAATTAAATCTGATAACATTAAATCACAGATTACAGGGCGTAAATGACGTCAAATGCCTTAAAGATCACTCAATGATAGCTTTATCTATCAGTTACGTTCATACGCTCGATTCCATATGAAATAGCGTATTCGTTTGCCAAAATCGGACCCCGGACACAGATTTCAGCAAATCCGCTGCATCCGATTCAGAATCGTATTAAATACGATTCTCACAATTAGAACAAACATAAAACATGTATATATCAGTATATATACAGATTATATAATCATCATATGATTATACAACTCCCATGAATATCATATACTCAAAACATATACATACATACGCATATATAAACATAATAACATGTCAAATATATAAAATTACATAAATAACAGTCACAGAATATTGTATACATGTTATCATCATAAAACCAATAAACACATAAATGAATTAAACACTTTTCGCAAGTAGCTCTAATGCCATTGTTGGGTTTCGAGCCCATAAACGCAACGAAAACAGTAATTAAAAAAGTAAAAATCAGAATTTTCGAAACCCACCCCAGGATCCATGCGAAAAATATATATTTAATTTGTAGATCAGATTGTTTACCTTAAAAAGCTTTACCAATTGGTTGACTAATGGAGATCCAAAGTTTGTTCAATCACCACGCATCCCGCTCTCGTGATCTACGCTCTATCGGTAACCACACGAATGCTTGAACTCAAGGATTGAATGTGTACTAGCACAAACTCATTTCTTCTTGCTCTCTCCATCTTTTCCCTTGGTGGCTAGGGTTTTAGTAAAAGTCTTGCTTTCAAAAATCAGCCACACAAGAGATATTATATAGAGAGTAGAAAAATGAATTATAACTCTTAACTAATTAGGGGTTATTATTAATTCGAAATTCTTATTTGTCATATAATTAAGTCTCACTTAATTATTTAACAAATAAATTTCATAATTAATATTAGTAAATTCGAATATCAATATTTATCTAATTAATTAAGTCATACTTAATTAATATTATAAATAATTCGAATTACTTTAATATAATTTAAATCCAATTTAAATTAAATAATCCTTCAAGCATTCTTAGTGTGTGACCCTTTAGGTTATTGTTATGTTGGCAACAATTTTAAATCTAATTTAAAATCATAAACAATGAGCGGCATCTAGTAATACATCATTGTTACCCAAGTAATAATAATTGAATCGGTGATCGATTAAACCTTTCGTGAAAAATGTACAATGTAATATAATCCCTTTAGCCTTATATTATAGATCAAACTCGAGGCATGCATTGTGTCATCCTCTGTTAATGTTCAATCCTTCTTTCCTTGATCAATGAGTAAACTATTAAACAAATCAGTATTTGAGCACGATCATGCATTTTATAGTCTTACTCAATCAAGAGGCCAATAATATCACTCCTTTAATAAAGGAGGGCTAAATCCCATCTAAATCATTCATATTTCTCATACGATTCATTATGTACCCAATGTCTACTTTTATTATTACCCGGTCAAGGATAACTTTCAACAGTATCAAAGTATATTAATTTTTGTATAGAAATATAATGATTTTAGGTCAAAGGACCAATACATTATTATCACTGTGAGATTAACTTATGACACTATAAACATGTTGTATCTCACAACGGGTCAATCCAGCACCATATATTTAATACATGTGCCTGGTTTTGACTTTAGTATCACCATACCTATGATCAATGAGATGTGATCATCAGCCAACAAATACACTAGTCTCAATGTATCTATTATCGTCCTTTAACAATAATACTTGACTAGGGACCTTTAGGAATATCAATAATATTCTCATAATATCACTTTTAAGTCATGTATTTAGAGATATCGATTTACATATCATATTCCAAGGACATTTATTAATCTAACATCTTATCGTAGAAAATAAAGATATAATAAATTACTAAAGAATAATCTATATAATCATAATTATTAATCCAAATATTTCATAATATAAATATAATAGTGGTGTCTCTAGGGCACAAACACTAACAATCTCCCACTTGCACTAGAGCCAATCACCCATGTATCTAATACCCATGGAACTAGTATGACTTTCGTGCTTTTGCTGCGACAAAGCCTTAATTAGTGGGTCAGCAACATTATCATCAGTATGCACTTTATATATATGTATATCTCCTCTTTCATTAATCTCTCGAAGGAGGTGATATCTTCTAAGTATATGCTTTGCCCGAGAATGGGACCTTGGTTCTTTAGCCTGCGCGATGGCTCCATTATTATCACAGTAAAGATTAACTGGATCTGTGATCAATGGAACCATACCAAGTCCCGTTATGAATTTCTGAACCCAAACAGCCTCCTTGGCTGCTTCGCTGACAGCAATATACTCAGCTTCCATTGTAAAATCAACTACCGTCTCTTGCTTTGAACTCTTCTATCTTACAGCACTTCTTCTATCTTACAGCACTTCCATTAAGGAAAAACACAAAACCTGACTGAGATACTGAATCATCTCTGTCTGTCTGAAAGCTGGCATTAGTGTAACCCTTTACAACCAGCTTCTCATCTCCTCTATACACCAAGAATGAATCTTTAGTCCTTTTCAAGTATTTAAGAATATTCTTGACAGCTGTCCAGTGACCTTCACCAGGATTAGACTGGTATCTGCTCGTCATGCTCAGGGCATACGAAACATCAGGACGAGTACATATCATCACATGCATTATAGATCCAATTGCCGAAGCATATGGAACTTTGCTCATATGGCCCTTATCATCTAATGATTTAGGGCAGTTGTCTTTTAAGATCAATATCCCATGAGACATTGGGACATATCCTCTTTTTGCCTCTTGCATCCCTAAATGATGCAATACTTTGTCAATGTATGTACTCTGACTTAGGCTGATTAATTTCCTTGATCTATCTCTATAGATCTTGATCCCTAATATATAGGTAGCATCACCTAAGTCCTTCATCGAGAAACTATTTCCCAACCAAGTCTTAATAGCCTGTAGAGAAGGTATGTAATTCCCTATTAGTAATATTTCATCTACATATAGTACTAAGAATGCCACATGGCTCCCACTAACCTTCTTGTAAACACATGGTTCATCTTCATTTTGAATAAAGCCAAATTCTTTGACTATTTCATCAAAATGATGATTTCATCTCCTTGAGGCTTGCTTTAATCCATAAATAGATCGAAGCAACTTACAGTCCATCTTAGCAAACTTGGGATCGAAAAAACCCTCAGGTTGTATCATGTATACATCCTCTTGAAGGCTCCCATTTAAGAAAGCGGTTTTGACATCCATTTGCCAAATCTCATAGTCGCAGTAAGCAGCTATTGCTAGCAAAATCCTGATGGACTTGACCATAGCAACTGGTGAAAAGGTCTCATCATAGTCTATACCACGAACTTGTTTGAAACCTTTTGCCACCAGTCGCGCTTTATAGGTCTGTACTTTACCATCCATATCAGTTTTCTTCTTGAAAACCCACTTGCACCCTATAGGTTTTACCCCTTCAGGCGGATCAACTAAAGTCCATACTTTATTTTGATACATGGATTCCACTTCAAATTTCATGGCATCTAGCCATCTCTCGGAGTCTGGACTGTTCATAGCATCTTGGTAGGTAAGAGGCTCATCATTATCTATGAGCATTACATCATCATCTTGAGTCAAGAGAAATCCATAATATCTCTCTGACTCATGACGAGCCCTGCAAAATCTACGAACAACCTGCGTTTCCGGAGCAGGAACATCTTGATGTACTTCCTGCCTATTTTCCAACTCTGTTTCAATATTATTTTGTACAACTCGATCTTCATCGAGATCTATAGTCCTCCCACTAATTTTCTTTGAAAGTAACTCTCTTTCAAGAAATACAGCGGTTCGGGCAACAAACACTTTGTTCTCAGTAGGATTATAGAAACTATACCCTTTAGTTTCTTCAGGATATACCACAAAATAACATTTATCCGATTTTGGTCCCCGCTTGTCAGACACCAAGCGTTTCACAAACGCTTCGCATCCCCATACTTTCATAAAAGACATGCTGTGACGTTTCTCAGTCCATATCTTATATGGAGTCTTTTAAACCGATTTAGTTGGAACTCGGTTTAGTGTATATGCAGCCATTTCTAGAGTATAACCCCGGAAACTTATTGGAAGATCTGCTAGACTCAGCATCAATCGTATCATGTCCAACAAGGTATGATTTCTCCTCTCAGAAACTCCATTCCATTGAGGCGTTCCAGGAGGAGTAAGTTTTGATACGATACCACACTCCTTCAAGAAACCTTTAAACTCGAGGCTTAAGTATTTATCTCCACGATCTGATCGTAGAACTTTTATACTTTCCCCTATTTGCTTTTCCACTTCAGCCTTGTATTCTTTGAAATTTCGAATTTGTTCTTCAAAAGATGCACATATCCATATCTACTGAAATCATCAGTAAAAGTAATGAAGTAGTAAAAGCCACCTCTTTTCATCGTACGCATTGGACCACATACATCACTATGTATAAGTCCTAATCGTTCGGTGGCCCTTTCACCTTTTCCGGTAAAAGGAGCTTTAGCCATTTTTCCAATGAGACAAGATTTGCATTCTTCGTATGATTCAAAATTAAACTTATCCAAGTAACTATCTTTATGTAATTTGGAAATGTGTTTCTCATTTAAACGACAATGCCAAAGGTATGTTTGATTTGAGTCTTTCATCTTAATACATTTATTATCATTATTTATGTTATAGACAGGAGTATCTATATCAAGAACTATTTCTTAGTTCAAGCTCCCTCTTACTAACTGGAATCAAAAAATTAGTAGATCTGTTCCGCCCAAAATGGGAATGGGCTAGGGTTATGAACTTATAATCTATAATCTGATGATCGAATCGATTCCATGATTATAAGTTCATTCCATACCGGACCAGACCGGAATAGAAAGGACATCAATTGAAATTATGGATTTTTGAATTGAGAATAGAATAATCATGCCTATCCCTCTTTTCTTTGGTTGGCTTGGCTTTGCCCTTCTACTCCGGCTTGGTGCTTGGGTGAATGCCTGGGCAGACTGACTTCAAGGAATGAAACTAGTTACGAACCATTAAACAAACGTGCAACCCCGTAGGTAACATTATTGAATGAAAAGGAACAACTATTGTTCTCAATCAAAAACGAAAAACCTTTCTTGTCCAAATAAGAAACCGAAATAATGTTTCTGCAAATCGCAGGCACATAAAAACAGTTATCTAGTTCCAAAACAAGCCCAGTGGGAAACGATAACGATAAGTCCCTACAGCTAAAGCAGCAACCTTTGCTCCATTGCCAACTCGTAGGTTGACTTCTTCCTTCGCCAATGTCCTACTTTCCTGCAGTTCCTGCATATTTATACAAATGTGAGAACCACATCCAGTATTTAATACCCAAGATATAGAAGTAGACAAATTGACTTCTATAACATAGATACCTGAATCAGAAGCAGTAACAACAACCTTCTTCTTCTTCAGATCCTCCAAATAAGCATGACAGTTCCTCTTCCAATGACATGGTTTCTTGCGATAATGACAATCACCAACCTTTGGAACACCACCTTTAGGCTTCAAAGCCTTGGTCGGATCAGGTTTCTAATTGGAATTCGATTTAGATCCCATCTTCCTCTTGCCTTTCCATTTACCCTTTCCTTTGGCCTTCCCCTTATTCACCATCAACATGGGAGCAGGGGATGCCTTCTGAACATTGGTCTCAGCAGTTTTCAACACAGCCAACAGTTCGGTGGGGTTCTTATCTATCTCATTCATATTGTAATTCTTCAAAATTTGAGAATAGTTGATGTTTAAAGATTGCAAAATTAGGTCAATTTGATTCTCCACAGCAATCGGGGCATCCAACTTGGCAAGGTACTCAATATACCCAATCATCCTTGGAACATGCGGTCCAACCAGATCACGTTCTCCATGCTTACATACATGCAATGATTTAAAAGTATCAAACCTCTCCTAACGAGTCTGTCCTTCAAACATACGTTTAAGGTGCTCAATCATATTATAAGAATCCATATTCTCATGTTATTTCTGAAGTTTAGCACTCATGGTCGCTAACATGAGACATTGAACATCCGTGTCATCATCGATATGTTTCTGATAAACATTATGTTGAGCACGGGATGCTCCTTCAGGGAGAGGTGCAAGGTGAGGGATATCTATTACATAGAGCTTGCGCTCTTGTTTGAGGACAATCCTCAAGTTCCTCTGCCAGTCAAGGAAGTTTGTTCCTGTCAGCTTGTCCTTCTCAAGGACTGAACGCACAGAGAAGTTGTTTGAATTGATTGCCATTTGATATCTACAAAGTTAAAAATGCATAAGATAAATTAGTCTACAGATGATTATTAAATTATGTTCAAGTGATTATTCATATATATTCAAAATATATATCTCCCACTACTTTATCAAATTAATAGCCCAAACTATTAATTGGGAAATAGTATCTTCTATATACTTTCTAGTGAGCCAAGATCCAAATTTTCACAGTTTAGTTCAGCTTTGGCTTTACTCCTAAAACATGATTCAATAAGGTAGATAATATTTTTCAATTATATCAACTATATAACTCTTGGATAGTTTAGTGGAACAACATTTATTCTTATTTATCCAATAAATCTCACCAAACTCTGTGCCTCAAAGTTCACAATCCTATTGTGGTAATTTAGTTAAGTCAAAACCCAAAGGTCTAAAAAGTATCATATACTTCAACACGCCATCCCACGATAGATGGGAGTACTTCGCTCTGGCGAACCCACTCCTTATCGATCTAGGGGTTAACTCGTTGGACATATTGGAAGGCATCTAAATAACTTAATATAAACATTAGGGTTTTTGTTAGTATTATAACGATCATGATCCCATCATAAAGAGATTCCCAATTTTTCCTTGAATAAAATACTTCAAATCAATACTCGTCAATGGTTTGATTTCCAGGTAGTGGAGGAGTCACATCGTTCTCGCTTAAAACCCACAGCCTTACAAGTTTTATGAACCCGTTGTTGACAAAATCGCCACATGTCAGAAATAAAGAAGATTCGTATTTCATTCTATGTTTCATAAACTCAAGAATCTCATAATCGTTTGTAAATTTTAAATCTTGAGTCGTTATAGATTTTATCTTGTTTAGGCATGGTATGGGTGACGTATCTAATACATACATTCATGCATGATTAATCTAATTAAATCATGCATCATTAACTATTCTATACATACATTCATACATCAATATGTAAAGTGCGGTATGTAAACATGCTTGGTTATGGCCTTTATCCTATATGATCCTTTCAAGCTAATGAAATGATCAAGGTCAATCTATGGCGAATAACATAAATACAATTACAATTATATGTCTTCATTCTTCTTGTCTCGATTGCTGCTTCTCCTCTTGGATCATTCGTTCTTGAAGTACATTACATAAAAACAACCTATACTAATGTACTTACATAAGAAAACTCGAGTTACATTCGAGGTAATATAGTTACAAGAATAATGAAAATGACATGCAAGTCGTATTTATAAAACCAAAACCATAAACTTTAATCTAAAGGTCTTAAGGCCATAACCAGCACCATGCTCAAGTAAACAAATAAAGTACTTTAAGAAAAAAAATAAAGCGGGGGTCCGAGGCGGTAGCCCTGGGCGGGGGTTCGGAGGCGGCAGCCCCCGGGCGGGGTTCGGGGGTTGCCGCCCCCCGGGCGGGGTCCGGGGGCGGAAGACCCCGGCTAGGGTCAGCTCGAGAAAGAATTTTTTTTTGGAAGACCAGTCTTATACAAAAATCTCAATTTCGGAACAACAAATCGTATCTGAACAAGTCTCTGCCTCTACTGCATCATATGCAGTTCCAGAAGTATGTATCATGTACATACTGAACATACCCCATTTCACAAATCATGTCAACACACCATCTGTCCAACAGATTAGATCACTATCTATAAACCAGACATCTTGCATAACATACAAATCGCATACTGATCATTCATGGCAAAATTATTACGTGCTCATATTATTATATGCATAAACATCACGTGAATATCCAGAAAGGTCTACATAATTAGGTCGATCATAAATCAATATAACAGCATGTATATTAAATCTCACATATAAATTATATCATATACATACATGGCAGATCTGATTCATGCTTAATATAAACACGTAACCAAATTATCCCATTATACACATAGCTCTGATACCATTGTTAGGGATTCGTGCATGAAAACGTAACGGAAAACTAAAATTTTTGAATCCCTGCCACAGGATCTATGTATAATGAACGGATAATTACGGAGAATAGATGTTTTACCTTAAGAAGCTTTACGTTAATGGAAAGATGGAGGTCTTGAATGATAACCACGTAGCCCGTCGCTGGAACGATCTACGCCTTGAAGGTATCCAAACGAATGATCGCCCGGAGGATGGGTGTGTACTAGCACGTTCTTGAGGCCGCCTTCTTGCTCTCTCTATCTCTCTTCAAGCTGCTAGGGTTTATATTTTATCAAATAAAACATGTAACCCTAATTCTACTAGAAAAGAGATATTATATAGGCAAGAGTTAATGGGCCTCCAACCCTAAACTGAATTTTAGAGTTATTATTATTATTAAATTCGAAATTCTAATTATTGTATTATTAAGTCTCACTTAATCATCCAATAACTTAATTTCAGATTTAATATTAAATTTGAATTTCCTATTTATTTAATTAATAAAATCACACTTATTTAATAACAAATAATTTGAATTACTTATATTTAATTTAAATCCGAATTTAAATTACATAATCCTCCAATCATTCTTTGTGCGACCCTTTAAGTTATTATTACGTTGGCAATAATTAAATCTAATTTAAAATCATAAACAATGAGCGGCATCTAGTAATATATCATTGTTACCCAAGTAATAATAATTAAATCGGTGATCAATTAAACCTTTCGTGAATAATGTACAATGTAATATAATCCCTTTAGCCTTATATTATAGATCAAACTCGAGGCATGCATTGTGTCATCCTCTGTTAACGTTCAATCCTTCTTTCCTTGATCAATGAGTAAACTATTAAACAAATCAGTATTTGAGCACGACCATGCATTTTATAGTCTTACTAAATCAAGAGGCCAATAATATCACTCCTTTAATAAAGGAGGGCTAAATTCCATCTAGATCATTCATATTTCTCATACGATTCATAATGTACCCAATGTCTACTTTTATTATTACCGATCAAGGATAACTTTCAATAGTATCAAAGTATATTAATTATCGTATAGAAATTTAATGATTTCAGGTCAAAGACCAATACATCATTATCATTGCGAGATTAACTTATGACACTATAAACATTTAGTATCTCACAACGGGTCAATCCAGCACCATGTATTTAATACATGTGAATGTGTTTTGACTTTAATATCACTATACCTATGATCAATGAGATGTGATCATCAGCCAACAAACAAATATGACAGAAATCAAATCACAAAGAAATTAAATACAAGTATTTAAAAACTTTCTGGTGGATTGAACTTTTCCACCAGAGATATATATTAAGTAGAGAACCCTGTGATACAAATAGTACACGACTGCTTACAAGTTGAACAATAAGAACTACAGAGAAATTCTTTACAGATTTAGCTTTATCTATTTCTCTAGTTTTTCTAGCTAACTTAGATTGAATCAATTAATTCAACTTGTTACCCTTGGTTTATATATTACCAAGTTACATGACAATAAGACAAGAGAATAAGAAAAACTATATCTAGTCTAACTTCATGTTGCTAAACTTCTCTTTCCAGCATCTTTAAGTATCATCTATTTAGCATGGAAATGGAAATGCTTCTTTGTTCTCTAAATCCTTCAAACAAGATGCCACATTCCATTTGCATCTATCCAACGCATGTGACTGTCAAGTCACTATCAACTGCTCTTTTGAATTTGAACATCCGTTGGAACTTAGATTGATAATCTGTTGAAATACATGTTGATCATCCGTCGAGACTTATGTTGATCATCCGTTGAAGCTTTGTAAATCATCCGTTGAGACTGTCTTCTTGATAGTTAACTCTACTCATTTACACAAGATTACAAGGCATCTAATATTTACAATTAACCATCCTATCTTGCATATTAATCTAGTAGTTAACATAACTTGGACAATCTACAACATCTAGTTCACTAAGCTATCCAAGTATGCAGAAATGTGCTACTAGTCTTATTGTTATATAAGCTACATATTCAACGAATGTTAAAAATGATCATCCGTTGAAAGCTACAAAATCACTTAACTAAAATTTACTAAGTGTTTTTTTAAAGTTATCATCAAGTACACAACATATTCCTAACAATCTCTCCCAATATATGTCTACTAGAATTGTAGCCATAAATTTAGAGAAACTTGATGATGACAAAACACTTTATGAATACAAAATGAAATACCGTGGATTAAAATTTCAAGTGCTGCAGTTTATTGAAAATTCTTCATAAAGAAAGATTTGTAGAGTGTCCTACAGATCATTTACAAGGTGCTCCTCTAGACTGAGCAAATTAAAATCATTTCCCTGATTGCCTTGGCTTCTTTCCCAGCTTCACATCATTCTCTTCAATCTGGTTTTTGAGTTGTCTGTAGAATTCTGATTCTTCATTATTTGTTAGATCCAGCTTTTCTTGCATTTCTTTTAGAGTTTCATTTCTTGCAATCTTTAGCTTATCTTCTAGTCTGAAGAATCTTCTAATGTTCTTTTCATCCTTAAAATCCATGATCCAGAAAATGCACCCTATCTCCAGTGAAAGGAATAGATAATACTCTTGGGAGTGCATTTGGTCCTCTCCAGCTATTTCTTATCTCCTCAATCTTGTTTAGTACCATTTTCTTGGCTACTATGTTGAATCCAAAGTTTTTCTTGATTGAGGAGAAGACAGTCATTAGAGTTGAACAGCCTTCATTGAGAATTCTGTGAAGTGGCCAAGTAATTTCCTTACCACCCTTGTACCTGAAGACTAGTCTCTCTGGAAGGTGCTTGTAGGCATTAATAGACCTGACTTCTTTAAGATCATTCATATAGAGATTTATGTCTGAAAACTCTTTGATGTCACATATGAAGAGTTGAGCTCCTTCATTGACAGTAGGTTTGGGTTTGGCCACTTGCTTGGATTTGAGCTTGGTAGGCTTGACTGTTTTAACTACTCTTTATTTTGTCTACCTTTGTTTAGCAAAGATAGGAAGATTTAGATCAGGAAGAGTTAAGCTGTCCCAATCTATAGGCTCATCCTATGGAATAACAGGATCACCATGAAAGGTGATGTTGGGATCAACCTTGAACTCAGCCTCCTTCATAGTAGGTATGGCTGATTGGCTTATGGTTGTAGATTGGGCTGGTGTGTAGTTTTCCTTGTCTTCATCTAAATTTATCTTCCTCTTTGCATGCATCTTGTATCTAAACATTCTTTTTATCTGCTTTGGTTCTTCTTTCTTTCCTTCACCCAGATTTTCAGATGGCACAGCAGACAATGTAATTTCTGTGGTTGCAGGCTTTTTGGCTAAGTTCTTGGCTTTTAAAGCAGCTTGCTTTTGTTATTGTTTAAACTTCACCTTTTCTTCTTTCTTAGCTTCTGCAAACTGTGGATGTTCAGCCACCACACAGATTAGTTTACCATTCCTGTAGATCTTAGCAATTCTATTTTTTGACATTGTATCTCTGGGATCTTTGGATAAGGCAATAGACCTTACAAGCAGCTTCTTTTCATCTGGCCTAGGGGTTTTATAAGATAGGTCCAGTGGATATTTGACTGAATCCTTTGGATAATTCCTTTTTGGTTGAAAAATCACACTAGCCTTTGGAGACTTGATTGAGGAGGGTTGTCCCCTTTCCATGTGCCCTAGGCTCATTTCATTAGATGAAATTTGTCTCAATTTCCAGCGGTGAGAAAAGACCTTGTCTTGCTTTTCAATTGGACCAAATTTCTTCTTGATGTTTTCATCAAGTTTCCTCCATTTTGCATCCAGCTCTTTCTCAACTGCTGCAACATCAATCTTTTTAGATTTCTCATTTGATTCCAACTTAACAGCTGCTAAATTGATTAGATCAATGTTATCCGTAGCTGGTGGCTTAGTGAAGGCAATTGTTGGCACAATCACTTTACTGACTTGAATTTTAAGCATTTTCTCCCCTCACTTGTTGACTCCCCCTGGCTAACTGGGATGATAGAGTCTTTCTCCCCCTTTTTGTTAGCATCAAGTTGAGTAGAGGTAGAGAGTTGTGCAGTCACCAACTGTTGGAGCAGACTAGTTTGATCTTCCTGATTTTCAAGTATCTTGGTCACTGACTTCTCCACATTTTCCAGTCTAGAGTCCATGGCCTTAACCTTTCTGTTCAAATCAGCTTCCTTTCTGAGCTTTTGAGCTATTTCAGTCATTGTGGTGCCTGGAAGCCTAACATTCAACCTTGCTATAAAGTCTTGTTTGACTATAAAAATTTCATGCTTGATGGCATCCACATTCCGACTTTGTTGGTTAGCTTGAATCTCATGCAATTACAGAGATTCCAGGTGAGCTGAGAGTAGTCTTTTAGTGCTAGCATTTGTGGATGCTTGAATTGTTGTTTGGGTGTCATGAATAAGCTTAAATAGTATGGATTGGAGATGTTGATATGAGCATTCTTTGTGTAGCATCCATGATGGAGTTTCTGCATCTTCCCCTGTGCTCATGCTCTCATCCTCATCATCCTCACCATCATCCCCAAATAAGTCTTCAGTCAATTTAAAGTCATTACTAGCTTTGGATGGCATGGCAGTTATATCATCCTTTGCTCTTTGCATAGAAGCAGTAGTGTGCATCAAGTTTAAAATCTTCTCAGCATCCACATTGCTCTGTCCAGCTAGAATTTGATATGCTGGAAAAGGATGAGTAAATGTCTCAGCATCTAAAGACATAGAATCTATTACAACTTGATATTCTTACTGAAATAGTCTCTCTTTTTCTGCATCACTGGCATTGATTAACTCACTAGCAATGGTTTCCATCCTTATCTCTCATGTACCTGCTTTTCTCTCATAATCTCTCTGTTTTTGCATCAAGGGCTCCCCTTGGCTTCCCACCCTCACACCCTCACCTTCACCTACTAAGGTGGAACTCCCCTTACTCACTTTTGCCAAGCTGGAAGAAATAGCTTCCATGTGTTCACTCTTTTCCTCTCCTTTTTCCTGAGAGCAACTCAGCCTCTCACTCAATTCACTCCCTTCGCTCAGTCCTAAGAGTAATTATATAAATAGATCATCCGCACTTGTAACATTTGTTGAAATTTGAAGTGGTACAGTGATATTCAAAGGATGTGGAACATCCGTCGAAATAGTAGGTGAGAATTTCAACGGATGACTGCTGTTAAGCACATCCGTCAAGATATAATCAGTAGTCGATGGATGAAAAATATCAGTCGAGATAGAAGAAATGATAGAGTTTGGAGTACAGACTACTGTTGAATATGTGGTGATTGATTTGAGATTTTTCACAGATGGTTCAGTAGACTCAGAAAGAAATGGCAAGTGAGCCAACAAATCATCTAAAAGATGATGCTCACTTGCTTGGATTTTTGGCTCCTCCATGAGAGTTAAAGATGGAGAATCAGAAATTGATGTATGAATCATAGCTACATCCAGTGAATGTGTGGGTAAGTTTGGTGTGTTTGGTGCTTCTATAGTTAAAGATTTTGGTTGTGACTCCACATTTGTTGGAGCCACATCAAACTGACTTTGAGAAGGTGCTTGTACTGAGTCTTTGACTGCAGTAGGCACCATGTGTGCACCCTGTGTATCCCCAATGTGTTTATATTTCTTCTTTCTAGCATAGGTTTGGGGTGAGCTTGTGTCCCTTACCCTTTTGGCCTGTGCACTTGGATGAGAACCTTGTTCAATAGTTATATCCTTTTCGGAGGATGCAACTAGCAATGAGCTAATGTCCTTATTAATCACTACAGTTTGTTGGGAAACCGCAGTGTGGCTAGGCTGGGATTCACTGATCACTCTAACCTTATTCTTAGGGCTTCTTTGATGTTCACCCTGTCCCTCACCAGCCTCACTTCCCTTCACACTTCCCTTTTGGTTTTTAGCGGATTTTACAACTAGCTTCTGTTGAGAGAAACTAGAGTGGGCTTTCTTTGACTTGGGTTTTGAAACTTTTGGTTTTATGGCTTGGGTAGGCACCTATTTGGTCACTATCACAGGTGTCATGGCCACAGTTGTTGGCAAAGAAGCAGATGGTTGAGAAGTAGTAGTAGAGACAGAGACATTTACTAATTCCATGATTGGCATGTAAACTAGGGAGCCTCACTGTGATGGTCTGCCCTGTTTAAATCAGCAATAACCCTTCTTTCTTGAACCCAACAATCAAGCTTGTTCGTTGGGTTCTCAATAATAAGATCTTCAGAAACAAAGTTAGCCAATAACATAAAGAATCAAGCACAATATATGTTTTTAGACCTTTTCTTAATGTCTCCTAGCTTATAACCTAATTTAAATAGAATATACTCACTAAAATTATGATACTTATCACTAAGCAGCATATATAACATGTTTACAAGTGAATAAGTCACTGCATCAAAATTACTAATTTTCCCAGAAAATACTTTAATAAAAGAATCACAGAGAAATATCCACCCCTTTATGAGGCCTTTTCTCCTGACATCACCTAGATTGGTGGGGTCAAAAGCATAACCCATAGAACTGAGCATGGAACTCACATCTATGTCTGTGCGTGGACTTAGTGTATTATTCTCAGGCAATTGAAAACATGCACGAATTATATCACTGTTTATGCAATAGTTTGTACCTGTGAGAGAAAAGGTAATGGTTTTGTCACTTGAGTTATAAACAACAGTGGTCCATATCTCTTCAACCACTTCACAGTAGATAACAGGAGACTTCAACATAGCATACTTCAGTTTGCAACTTCGAATGAAGTCCATCACTTTGTGGTAATCATTAGAAGTAGCAATCTCCTTGTTTACTAGTGCAACAAAGTTGTTCTTTTCGTACACAAACCCAGCCTAGGACATGATCTTGACTACTGGTGCCATTTCTGAGAATGAGAATAGTTTAAAGAGAAAAAGATTTTGCTTTGGAGAAGAAATAGTTAAGGAAATTGCTTGAGAAGGATAAAAGTAAAGAATTGAAATGAAATTAGCTTTTATACTTACTCAGAAATAAAACTGTCAAAAATTATAAAGTGAAATAAAGTAGCCAATTAAATTAGCCCAAAATAGCCGTTTAAAAATAAGGAAAACTGTCAAAATTCTAAGTTTCTCTGTTGAAATATACATACATGATGTAAGTAAATTCGACGGATGATGCTCAAAATTAACGACTAAGATTAAGTACAATTCGACGGATGATGATAAAATTACCAAGAGTAATAATTTATATTTGGACGAATGATATAATTCAACGGATATTCATTTTCAATGGATAATGAACATTCGTCGAGATACAAACTCTGACTTAGTCAAAATTTTGTCTAAGAAAGAAGATGTCAACTTTTACTCTGGCTGCATTTTAATTTACTTAGACATCAAAAAAAAGATTATGAGTAATTAAGCATACCTAACTCACTTACCAACCTAGTGAAGGTGGATTCATCAAGTGGTTAGGTAAAGATGTATACAAGTTTTTTTTTTCACTTGGAACAAAATGAAGTTCCACAGTACCATTCATAACATGCTCTCTAATGAAGTGGTACTTGATGTCAATGTGCTTTGTTCTTGAATGTTGTATCGGGTTCTCAGTGATGGCAATAGCACTTGTGTTCTCATAGAAAATAAGAATCTTATTCACTTGTAGACCATAATCTAGCAGTTGATTTTTCATCCATAAAATCTGTGCACAGCAACTACCAACAACAATATATTCAGCTTCAGCTATAGAAGTAGAAACTGAATTTTTCTTTTTACTGAACCAAGATACTAGCTTATCTCCTAGAAATTGACAGGTTCATGTTTTACTCTTTCTGTCAATTTTACAACCTGCATAATCTGCATCTAAATAACCAGTTAGATCAAATCCAGAATCTCAAGGGTACCAAATGCCAAGTTTTGGTGTTCCCTTGAGATATCTGAAAATTCTTTTAATAGCTATTAAATGAGATTCTCTAGGATCAGCCCAAAATATAGCACAAAGACAAGTAGCAAACATTATATCTGGCCTACTAACTATTAAATACAAAAGTGAGCCAACCATGCCTCTATAGCTTGAAATGTCCACAGACTTTTCAGTAGTGTTTAATTAAAGTTTAGTTGCAGTGGTCATGAGAGTTTTTGCAGATGTGCAATCTATTAGATCAAACTTCTTCAAAAGATCATAAATATATTTGGTTTGACTAATGAATATTCCATCACTAACTTGCTTAACTTGTAAACCAAGAAAGTAAGTTAGTTCTCCCATCATGCTCATTTCATATTTACTTTGCATCAATTTGGCAAACTTTTTGCAAACTTTTTCATCTGTAGAGCCAAATATAATATCATCTACATAAATTTGAACAAGTATACTAGAGCCATTAACATTTATAAAGAATAAGGTTTTGTCAACAGTACCTCTTGTGAAGTGATTTTCTAAGAGAAACTTTGACAAAGTACCATACCAGGCTCTAGGTGCTTGCTTCAGTCCATAAAGTACTTTCAAAAGATAGTAGACATATTCTGGAAAATTTGGGTCTTCAAAACCAGGAGGCTGACTGACATAGACTTCTTCCTCCAAATCTCCATTTAGAAAGGCACTTTTGACATCCATTTTATAAACTTTGAAATTGGCATGGGCTGCATAAGCTAAGAAAATTCTGATGGCTTCAAGTCTTGCAATAGTAGCAAAGGTTTCATCAAAATCAATTCCTTCTTATTGACAGTAGCCCTTAGCAACCAATCTATATTTGTTCTTTACAATTATGCCATTCTCATCCATCTTGTTTCTGAATACCCAATTGGTGTCAATAGGATTCTTTCCTTTAGGCTTGGGTACCAGATTTTATAGTTTATTCCTTTTAAATTGATTTAGCTCCTCTTGCATAGCTAAAACCCAATCAGGATCTAACAGAGCTTCCTCTACCTTCTTAGACTCTTCCTGAGATAGAAAGCTGCTATATAGACATTCATCTTGAGTTGCTTTCCTTATTTGCACTCTTGAAGATGCATCACCAATGATCAGTTCAAATGGGTGATCTCTAGTCCATTTTCTCTGTTGAGGTAGATTAGCTCTAGATGAAGATGCCTTATTGTTGTTTTGATGTGTGACAGAGTTTTGATTAGAATAAACCCTCCTGAGTTTGTGGATCTTTGACTTGTAGTTGGGGTTCTTTCTACTTGTGATCTGTATTAGCCCTCAATTTCTATTGAAGGTTCAACGGATGTTGAATTTTGCCTTTCGACGGATGATGCACTTGGTCTTTCGACGGATATTGAACTATGTGCTTCATTGGTTGTAGACTTTTCTGCATTGTCCTTAGATCTTTCTTCTTGATCACTTTCATTATCACTATCATCATAAATCATCTCAACATTATCAAATTTGAGGCTTTCATGGAAATCTCCATCTTGCAGTCCTTCAATCTTGTTATCATCAAACATAACATGTACAAATTCCATAACAATGTCGGTTCTTAGATTGTAGGCTCTATATGCTTTTCCAACAGCATATCCAACAAAAACGCCTTCATCCGCTTTGGCATCAAACTTCCCATGCTGATCAGTTTGATTCCTTGAGATATAGCATTTACAGCCAAAGACATGAAGAAAGTTTAGCGTTGGATTCCTATTCCTGAACAATTGGTAGGGTGTCATGCATTTTTCTTGATTAGCCAAAGAAATATTCTGAGTGTAGCATGTAGTATTTACAGCTTCAGCCCACAAATATGTTGGTAACTTTGATTCTTCTAGCATTGTCCTTGCAGCTTCAATAAGAGATATGTTTTTCCTAACTACACCACCATTTTGTTGTAGGGTTCTTGTAGCTAAGAATTCATGCATGATTCCATTCTCTTCACAAAATGATTTCATCACAGAATTCTTGAACTCAGTTCCATTATCACTCCTGATTCTTCTTAGTTTAAAATCAGGATGATTGTTGACTTGTATTATGTGATTGATAATGATTTCACTAGCTTCATCTTTAGACTTGAGAAAATATGTCCAAGAGAACTTTGAGAAATCATCCACAATTACTAGACATTACCTTTTCTTTGAGATTGACAATATGTTCACTGGTCCAAATAAGTCCATGTGCAGTAATTGTAGAGGTTCTTCAATTGTTGAATCAAGCTTCTTTCTGAATGATTCCTTGATTTGCTTTCCTTTCTGACATGCATCACACAGTCCATCCTTTGAGAATTCCACTTGAGGAATACCTCTCCCCAAGTCTTTCCTGACTAGCTCATTCATAATCTTAAAATTGAGGTGGGACAACTTCTTATGCCATAGCCAACTTTCATCTTGACTTGCCTTGCTAAATAGACAAGTGACAGATTCTGCATTTAATGAGTTGAAATCAGCTAAGTACACATTTCCTTTTCCCACTCCAGTGAGAACCACTTTGTTGCTTCTCTTGTTGGTAACAACACAGGCTTCAGAATTGAATGTTACTGAGTTGCCCTTGTCACAAAGTTGGCTGATACTCAACAAATTATGCTTGAGTCCATCCACTAAGGCAACCTCTTCAATGATGACATTATCCTTTAAAATCAAGCCATATCCCACAGTATTACCCTTGCTGTCATCTCCAAAGGTGATACTTGGGCCAGTTCTCTTTTCGAACTCTGTGACTAGGGTAGAATCTCCAGTCATGTGCCTTGAGCACCCACTATCCAAATACCAAAGATTTTTTCTATTTCCCTGCACACAACAAAATCAAATCAAGTTGATTTTGGTACCCAAGTTTCCTTGGGTCCTGTTTTGTTAGCCTTTTTCTTAGGTTTCTTGGGTTTGTCCTCATTTGACCTAGGTATTTGAACTTCATCCTTAGTCAATTGAGTAGAACCCTTAAAACCATTCATCATTGCAGAATTATCATGCACAGCTTGATTAACATGGAAAGGCATATTTTGTGCAAACATGTTATTCTAGTAAGGCATGCTAAATGGCATTTGTGGCATACTAAATGCAGCATAATATGGATTTTTTGTAAATGGCATGTTAGCATACTGTGCATTCAAATTGTGTGCAGGGATAACATTTACAGGCATTGTAGGCATGCTGGGAAATGAAGATGGTGTAGACATGGGAGCAGGCATAGCAAGTTTGCAACTAACACACAAGTGATTAACACTACCACACTTAACACAGATCTTTCTTGTTGCATATTTATCAGGTGTGTAGTTGCTATATTTGTTAATTCCTACTTTCCCATTTCTATTGTTTTTCCTTTTTGACTCTGTTTTCAGTTCAATTTTCTCCAACCTGCCATTTAATTGCTTGATAGACAGATGACCTACATTAACTCTTTTGTTCTGTTTCACTTGACTTGTTTCTCCTGGAATAAAGTTCTTAGAAACTGATCCATATTTTTCATTTAATTTGGCTAGCTTAGCTTTGCTAACTGGTTTACTTGCACTCATCGGATGTGGCTCATTATCTTTCAACGGATAATCCTTTTGATTATTCGACGGATAATTTTCATCATCCGTCGAATCCACATCTGATTGAAAGTCCTTCAACCAGATTGGAATCAAGCTTCTCCTTGTTCTTTTTCCAGGCTGCATCACAAAAAGATTCTATACCTTGAACTTTAGTAATTTGAGCATGGACATCTCTAGATGATTTCCATGCCTTAATTACTTCATGTTCTCGTTTAAGTTGCTTTCTTAAAATCTCCTATTTCTTTAAGGATTCAGTTAGTTCATCCTTAGCAATCTTGCATTTTATTCTCAATTTTTCAAATTCAATAAATTTAGTGTCTAGCACATTATTTCTTTCACTTAAAAACACATTATTCTCTTTAATTTTATTGTTTTCTTTAGTGAGAGACTTGAGTGTAACACGCAGTGATATAATTCAGTAGACATGTCATTTATGGCATCATTACACTCAGCTTTAGATAAATGAGCTAGGTTGGTAGTGATTACCTGATTGCTTGATGAACTTATTTCTGTTTCATCTGATTTGGCGATAAGTGCTAGATTAACATAGCTTGTGTCTTCATCCTCTTCCAATCCATCTGCAGCCTAGTGATTTTCTTGTGTAATGAAAGCCCTTTCCTTTTGCTTGAGCAACTCAAAGTATTTATGCTTATAATCAACAGGCTCAAACTTCTTTTTACCAGATCAAACTTTCTACACTCACTAGCAAAATGACCCGCCAAGTCACACTTGAAACACTTGAATTTAGACTTATCAACCATGTTTCTGTTTGACTTAGTTGCTCCAAAATTCTTCTTGAATTTGAGCTTGGAAAATCTCCTGGATAGAAAAGCAAGATACTCATCTATGTCATCCATGTCATCTTGACTAAGATGTTCTTCATATTCAGCTACTAGCCCTTTACCTTTTCCTTCACAAACTCTAGGGTTTGGTGCAGATTTAACAGCTTCAACCTTTATCTCCTTCTTCTTTTCTTACTCAGCAACTAATGCAATGGACCCTCCCTTCTTTCTTCCTTTCTCCATCTTCTCGTCTTGATCTATTTCAAGCTCATAGGTTTTTAGGATACCATACAGTATGTCCAAGGTGAACTCCTTGTAATCTTGAGAATTTCTCAATGAGACTGTCATAGGCTTCCATTCCTTTGGCAGAGATCTAAGGAATTTGAGGTTTGAGTCTTTTGGTTAATAGACTCTTCCATGCAGTTTTAGAGCATTCAGTAATTTTTGGAATCTACTGAAAATGTCAGTGAGTGACTCACCTTCTTCATTGTGGAAATGCTCATATTGTTGAATTAAGAGTTGCATTTTATTCTCCCTTACTTACTCAGTTCCATCACATATAACTTGAATTGTATCCCAGATATCCTTAGCAGTTTTGCAGTTTATGATGTTGTCAAACATGTCACCGTCAACACCATTAAATAGGATGTCCATGGCCTTTTTATCCTTTTGAACTTGTTCTTTATCTGGATCAGACCATTGTGCTTGTGGCTTTGGAACTGATGCTTCATTTCCTGTAGCAACTCTCATAGGGACATGTGGACCTCTATCAATGCAGTCCATATATGCTTCATCTTGAGATAAGAGATGTAGGTGCATCTTCACCTTCCAATGGTGATAGTTGTCTTTGTCCAGAAATGGAATCTCTACTCCAACATCTTTTCTGTTCATCTTATTAGTTGTTGTGATCTTTAAACTCTTTATCCTTCAAGAGCTTGCTCTGATACAAATTGTTATTCCCAAACAAACTAAACAAGAATTATTGAAGGGGGTTGAATGTAATTCTGCCTTCTTTTTGGAATTTAAGAATTATTTTTCTACAAATAAAATAACTATGTTTGATTTACAATGGTGCGGAATGAGAATATAACAGAAATCAAATCATAAAGCAATTAAATACAAGTATTAAAAACTTTATGGTGGATTGAACTGTTCCACCAGAGATATTAAGTAGAGAACCCTGTGATACAAATAGTAGACAACTGCTTACAAGTTGAACAACAAGAACTACAGAGAAATTTTTTACAGATTTAGCTTTATCTATTTCTCTAGTTTTTCTTGCTAACTTGGATTGAATCAATGAATTCAACTTGCTACCCTTGGTTTATATATTACCAAGTTACATGACAGTAAGACAAGAGAATAAGACAAACTATATCTAGTCTAACTTTATGCTGCTACACTTCTTTTTCCAGCATCTTTGAATATCATCTGTTTAGTATAGAAATGGAAATGCTTCTTTGTTCTCTAAATCCTTCAAATAGGCTACGACATTCCATTTGCATCTATCCAACGTATGTGACTATCAAGTCACTATCAACTGCTCTTTTGAATTTGATCATCCGTTGGAACTTAGATTGATCATCCGTTGAAACACATGTTGATCATCCGTCGAGACTTATGTTGATCATCCGTTGAAGCTTTGTAAATCATCCGTTGAGATTGTCTTCTTGATAGTTAACTCTACTTCATTTACACAAGATTACAAGGCATCTAATATTTACAATTAACCATCCTATCTTGCATATCAATCTAGTAGTTAACATAACTTGGACAATCTACAACATCTAGTTCACTAAGTTATCCAAGTATGTAGAAATGTGCTACTAGTCTTATTGTTACATAAGCTACTCTTTCAACGGATTTTGAAAATGATCATCCATTAAAAGCTACAAAATCACTTAAGCAAAATCTAGTAAGTGTTTTGTTCAAGCTATCATCAAGTACAAAACATATTCCTAACAAGAACCTATTAAGTTACGTATTCCCCATATTTAAAAATGTTTTGTTAACTTATGTTTTGGGGGAAAAGTAACTTCTGAAAATGCCTATCTCTAAATTGTGAATAAATTGGAAAGGTTTTGGAAAGTATGTTGTGATAGAACTATTTTAAAAAGAGATAGGTATAAGTGGTTTAAAAACTGGATAAAATAGATCAGATAATTGGATGAGCGTGCGCAAGGGCACGTAACGGCCAGGAAGATGGCGTAAGAGGCTAAGTTGGTTGCGCACCCTATTTAAACCACTTAGTCCAGCGTGACAGAGACCTATCTAGTCTCTGAGTTCTGGAACAAACTTTATGTGATGGCAGATAGAGCCGTTTGATGGTGATAGCCTGATCAGCTATCTCATCATTGATCATCCAATATATATGTCTGAGTGAGATTTTGGGTCCCCGTAATGGGATAAATGGTTTTGTGATTCCTGTAATGAAACAGATGATTTGGAAATGAAAATAGCATGCTATAATTGGACTCTGGTATTTTCATATCATACAACTGATGTTATGGTTTTATAGAGCATGCTAGTTATTGATATCCAGTTTATATCCATTTTACTTATTTTTATAAATGATGTATGATTGTTGTTCCTATAACTGTTTATCATAAAGTGTTTTACTTGTTATTCATACAGTGGTACTGCTGAGTGAGTGATCGCTCACTCTTACAAAATATTTTGTATATTCATATATTACAGATGCCTAGGAGATCCATCTGTCATAGGCAGGGCCAGATTCCAGTTTCTCCTGTACCGAGCTCCTCTGAGTTGGTGGTGTCAGACCAGATGTGGTCTGTTAAGTTGTTGTAGAAAGTTAGATGTGTCAGGTTGTTTTTAAATAAGTTGGTTTGTATTAGTTATGTAACTTAAATCATACTTGAATTTGGAAAAGATTTTGAGAAGGGGTTGTGTTTATATTGAAGCAATAATGAGTTTATTATATTATGAGTGTGATTTGATGTGTTGGTGACGTCAACTTCTGACCCCGGGGTTGAGGCCGTCACAAAAACGAAGCTTAAATCACAAAATATGTAAGCATGTCAATGGTGAGTTTATGGCTGTGGGTATTTGGGTCCAAAATTTAAGCACAAAAATAGTTTCTAGAAAAATGGGCATTACTACGGCTATACTTTAGCGATTCCCAAATTCTTACCGTATCAAATCACTCCATTCCAACAACAATCCAACCACAATTCAAGATCTAAACTTTTACAACTGAACTAAGGTCAAAACAAACTCAAAAACATCCAACCCAACCAATCTCACTTATGATTCAACCATCATAAAAACAACTTTAACTAAATATTACACTAAACATTCTTAATCTTTTATTCAATAATCAACCATCAAAACATCCATTTACAATCCTTAAATATACAGGTTCATACTATTAATCAAAGAGGGAAAGCTCTGGTATACCTTTTTGAATCTTCTAATACTCTTACAAAGGCCTATGTATCCTTGGATGATCCTTAAACAACCTTAACATGCTATAAACTTCAACATAAACCCAAGAACACAAACATGGTTACTATTCACCTAATTGTAAATCATGAAAAACGAGTATGGGAATTAAGGAGGTGAGGATAATTGTTACCCTATATGCGTATAGTTTCTCGAGAGCTTTGATTTGACTCGTAGAACACGCGAATCGGCCAAGGGAAACTCAAGATACAAGCATTTCTTTTTACACCATTTTTATATCCTTTTCCTCTCGGGTTTTTCTTAAAAAAATGAAGAATGAGCTTTTGGTTGCTTCTTTGCTTGGTTGGCTGGTGGATTATTGACCAGGTGATTTACTTGGTTAATATTCATCCTTAGCTAAATATCCAGATTTGCTTTAATAAAGTGTTTGGGTCATTGCTTGCATCATCTAGCTTACTTCACCATCTAGCCACTTTTCCAATTTCTATGGATTGATGATGTCACCTTGATTCTAATCCACTTTTCTAATCTTTCTTGCTTCTTGTACAAGCTTGCTCCTTGGTCGCTTATTTATTTTATGGTTCCCTTAGCTCTCGTTCTCATTGTTCATTTGAGGGATCATATCCAGGATCTTATTACTCGGGCTTCCTTAAACCTTTCTTAATATCATATATTCCTTTAACGATCCTCCATTATAATCCTTGAATTAAATTTCTTTTGATCATGTTACCTTATACTTAATTCTTTCGATATCGGGTGGATTTTGGGGAAAAATAAAAATGTTCGAATTCGAGTTCTGACGACCTTTACATATACTCATTTACTTTATGGAATATATAACGACACATACTTTTGTACCATTAAAAGTGTAATTATTAAATAAATAAATAAATAAAATATGTTATGGTTCGGTCAGTTATGTGTTGTATTTAATATTAATCGTGTGTGACTCAGTGGTGTTCGAGAATTATTTGTATTATTAATTGTTGAGTCGTATTGTTTTTTTTTAAAAAGTGATTTTATGGAAGATTTATTTTCATAAATATTTGAATTATCTCTAAAATTATTTTTATGGTTGTATAATTTCAATAATTATTTATAGGAATTTATAAAATTTAGAAAGTAATATTGTGTCAATGATTTATCCCTAAATGATTTTCTGATTGTATTTAAGTGCAAATTTAAAATTAAATTCAAGAATGTTTCAAAAATTATGAAACTTATATTTTCATAAGTTTTGAATATTTTTGAAATTTTAAAATTATTTCGGAAATTTTTCGGGTTATATTCGCTCGCGCATTTGGCCGATAAATCGCAAAATGCAGGTTTGATGCACAATCCAAAAATGTTTTAAAAATTATGAAATTTATATTTTATTAATTTTTAAATATTTCGAGAATTTTATAAGTATTTGCGTAATTTTTGAGTTAGTTTCACACGCAACTCGGTTCATTAAATTGTGAAATGCGGAACGAATTTGGACCTGTAATCAGAAAAAAGGAACACGTGTCAAGCAATTCCAGATACGTGGCACTATTTCCAGAAACGTGTCATGTTTTTATACAAACTGAGATATAATTTCTCTTTTTATTAAAACATCAGCCTCTTCCTCCCTCATCTCAATATCTCTATCTCTGTTATCTCTCTCCTCACTCATCTCGATGTCTCTCTGTTTCTCTCGACACTCTCCCCCTCTCTCCTGTCTCTATCTCTCCCTCTGTTTCTCCTTTTATCCCGATTGTTCTGATTCCGGTGAGTTTTTCCAGCCGGTCTGTATTAGTGAATTGATAAAATATGTTCTTGCTTGTTTATATATATACATACGTATATATGTATTGCATTGTGTGTATTGTATCGTGTGTGTGGGTTACTGTGTGTGTCTGTGCAGTGTGTGTGCAGTGTGCGTGCGTGCGCGGTAGCGCGTGTGACGCGCATGTGTTGTGTCTGTGTTGGGTTGCTTCTGTTGCTTCTGTTATTTGGGTTGCAGTCTGTTGGTATAGCATAATTTAGAATTTTTGGATTTTTGCAGTAAATTATTTAACTAATATTCGTGAAATAAAAATAATTGTGTGCGGGAAATTATTATTTAACCGGTGGGATTTGTTTGGAAACTAGAATTAGTCGGTCACCAATGAATTTTGTCACCATCAGCGATGAGCCTCATCAAGCTTACGGTGTACCGTGATGATATAATCGGAGTCCTACAATTATAAAAATATATTTAGTTTGTAAACTTTATTTTTCAAAACGTAAATTAGTTGTATTATATCGAAGTCGTATAGGTGGTTGGAGTTCGAAATTGTGTTGATTGTGATTTGGTTGCGTCAATTTGAAATTGACTGGTAGTCCGATAAATAGAGGAAACGCTGCCCGATTTCCGAGAAATTAATTTCAGGAATACATGAACGTATCCTGTAATTATCGGGAATACCAATCGAACATGTATAGCTATATAATAAATATTTTACAAAACCTACTTTCGTATCGTGGTAAAATATTTTGCAATATATTCGACAACCCTATTTTCGGAAATCAACGATTATACGTATTTTCTGAAAGTAAATACCGAACCGAATTTCATGTGGACCCTAGTTGTTCTGTGTTTTATAATAGCATATAAATACGAGTCGAGATTTGATATTGTACGGGTAGAATTGATATAGAGGATATGTCAAGCATAACTGATCGTCTAATTTAGGATATTTCGGTTCTGTAGGTTCCAGTCGGAAGCCCTGAGTGTTGAGGTTGGTCTAAAGTCAACCTAGCGTTTAGTCGATAAAGCGTAGCAAGGCAAGTACCTCTGAACATATCTTTTATGGTTTGGTAATATAAGTGAATAACTGTTGATTTTAAATTTTGTACTGGAATATAATTTTTTAAGTTACGTATCCCCTGTTATTAAAAATATTTTTGTTTAAATTATGTTTTTGGAAAAAGTAACTTCTGAAAATGCATATCTCTAAACTGTGAATAATATTGGAAAGGTTTTGAAGTGGGTTGTGATAAAATTATTTTGAAAAGATATAGGTATAACTGATTTTGAAAACTGGATAAAACAGATCAGATATTGGATGATGTTGCGTAAGTGGCCCGTAACGACCCAGTGTGGTGGCGTAAGAGGCTAAGTCGATTGCGCGCCCTATTTAAACCGATTAGTCCAGCGTGACAGAGACCTAGCTAGTCTCTAAGTTCCGGAACAGACATTGTTGTGTGACAGACTGATCAACTGTCACTAGGAAACGTCCAATATATATATATATATATATATATATATATATAACTGATTTTGGTTTGTGGTTCCCGTAACGGAACGGAACGAAATGGTCTTAGACAAATGATTTGGAAAGGAAAATAGCATGCTAAAATTTCACTCTGATATTTGCACAACACACGACAAATATTATGTTTTGCAGAGCATGCTAGTTGTTGATATCCAGTTTATATACTTATTTTCATGAATGATTTATGATTTATGTTCCATATAACTCTTTATCATAAAATGTTTTACTCTGCTATTCATATGTTGGTACTGCTGAGCAATTAATTGCTCACCCTTGCAAAATATTTTGTATATATATCGCAGATGCCTAGGAGACTATCCATCATAGCCATGGCAGAGTTCCAGTTCCTCTTCTATCGTGTTCTTATGAGGTAGTTATGTCAGACCTGATGTAGGTCTGTTGAGTTGCTTTATTAAGAGAGTTGTGTCATAATTGTTTAAATAGATTTGGTGTTGTAATAGATGACTAGCCTAAATCATACTTAAACCTGGAAAAGGTCTTGGTAAGGGGGTCATGTTTATGTAATAATAATGAGTTTGGTTGTATTATATTTATGGTTTGTTGTTGATCGTGACGTCAGCTCCTGACTGTGGGGTTGAGACCGTCTCAGGTTGGCATCAGAGCTACAGGTTTAAGTCCCAGATTTAGGTTAGAAATAAAGCCAAAAGAGTGTAGGAAGTTTTATATAAAGGTGTGAGTCAACAACTCTTATAGAGGAGCGAGTCTAAGAGTCCAGTCGAGGGTTTCGAAAGCGTGACCCTGGCATCTATTGATGTTTTGATGGAACTGCCCTAACTTTATCGTATTTTCCTTGTATATATATATATTATTGACAGCATCCGATAGTAATTTCTAGTTCTCCCTCTCGAGAGATCAGGTCTGACTCTGAGAGTTCATATTCTGAGCGGACCCTTGATGTTTTAGCCGAGGATACACCAGTACCACCTCCACCTATCACCTATTCTAGGCCTAGTGACATTGTTGGACAGAGTGTATGACCCCGATGGGTTCATAGATCAATATCTGTTGTCCGAGAATTTTCCCCAGGTTGTGGACCTAGGGCTGCTTTTCCTCGACCACTAGTGCCACCTACGCTTGCCTCAGGCACTTCCTCTCCCATTACCTTCCATATGTACCAGGACGTTAATAGGGCCTTGATTAAGGAGCAGAGCCCTGAGCTAGCTGTAAACCTAGATCGCGTGCCTATTGGTCCATTCGAGGAGTATATGCACCTTCCCCGGATATCCAAGCTAGAGTGAGATCCCTTACACAGTCGGCTATTGACAGGGCTAGATATATTGATCCTTTTATCAGTTCAGAGACCAGGACGATGCGGTACCATGCTCTGGTGGACTGGTTGGTGTTCGAGCTAGGGGTGATTGAAGGCAGTGGTTAGATAGTTGATTTCTGAGTTGGTAGTTGGTAGTTGGTAATTGTTAGAACTCGGACATTTGTGTCCTTTAGAGTTCTGTAGCATAGTTTTTAGTAGTATATTATGATGTACTAGTTAGAAGATGTTATGATAGCCAAATTTTGGTGTATATTTGGCTTGTGTTGTTAGTGTTGTACTATTGTTGTTTTAGTTGGATATTTAACACTATTTATGCATCATATTTCATTTATATAAAAGATGTTATTCAGTTTTCTTTAAAATTTTGGCACTGTTATAATTATTGTTACCGTTATTGCTGTATTTTTTGCTGGTATTGTTAAATTTTTCCATTCATTATGGATGGACCCGAATTAAATGAGGATGGGAATATTTTATTGTGGCAACATTCTCCTGACACATAAAAATATTTGCTACCCGGGGGCATTTCTAAACCATATATCATTTGTTGTATTTCAGGAGAATGCCGCCAAAGAAAAATAACCCGTCCAATTCTTTCAATAGAGGATTTGATGGGGGTCCAGTCATGGGTGAGTTGCTAGATTCGGTGCGCCAACAGTCTAATCAGATGGCCCAGCAACAACAATAATTCCAGGAGCAGCAACAATAATTTTTGTAACAGCAATAACAACAACAATATATACAACAACAAATCCAAAAACAACAGCTGCAGCTTCAGCAATAACATCAGTTAGGGGGATGAACCAAAATGTTAGTTTCAAATCCTTTCAGTCTGTTAAACCTCCAGAGTTTAAAGGCGAAGTGGATCCTGTTGCTGCCAGAATTTGGTTGAAGGAAATGGAAAAAGCTTTTACCCTCACCCAAGTAAGTGATGATCTTAAGACAGACTATGCAAGCTATTTCCTTAAGAATGAGGCAAATTATTAGTGGGAGTCCATTCGTGCTTTGGAAGGAGAAGTACATGTTTCATGGACCAGGTTTGCAGGATTGTTTCTGGAGAAATATTTTCCGAATTGCTTACAGAATCATATGGAGGTTGAGTTTCTAGAGTTAAAGCAAGGTGAAAGGAGTGTAACAGAATATGAGGCCAAGTTTACGGAATTGGCCCAAATGGTACCTGAGTATGTTAGTACTGAAGCCCAGAAGGCAAAGAGGTTTCAATAAGGGTTGAAGCCAGAGATTCGATGCGGAGTTGTAGCATTGCAACTCAAAACATATACCTCTGTAGTCCAGGCCACTCTAGTAATAGAGAGTGACCATAAGTTAGCCGCCAAGGAAAGGGGCGATAAAAAGAGAAAATTTGAGGGTGTTACAGATAAGGTGGATCAAGGAGAATCCGGTCAGAATTTTCTGAAGCGATTCGAAACGAATAAGAATAGAAGATTCAGAAGACATGATTTTCCCCAGGCTAGGCCTAGTACCACTTCAGTCGCTTCCACTCCAACCAAGTCAGTCAATTCGGTGGTGGATTGTACGTTGTGTGGCAAGAGACATAGTGGTCAGTGCAGAGGGAATGTTCAATGTTTCAAATATGGTCAGAAAGGTCATTACGCATCGGAGTGCAACTCAGAGAATTAAGAAATTACTTTCTATAGATGTGGTAAGGTTGGACATCTTGCTAGGAGTTGTAAGACTTTACTCAAGGCAATATTTGAGGTAGTGCATCCCAAGAACCGGCATCCAATACAGATAGAGCCAGAACCTTTAAGATGACCAAGAGATCAACGACTCAGGATACAGATGTAGTTGCAGGTACACTTTCTCTCAACTCCGTACCTGTTAAAGTTCTATTTGATTTAAGAGCATCTAAATCTTTTATATCAAAGGATTGGGTGAATAAAATGGATTTAATTTTGGAAGATTTAGTTGAACCCTTGACTATAAAAGTGGCTAATCAGGATAAACTCTCAGTGAATGAATTATGTCCTAAGTGTCAACTAGAAATCCTAGGGCATTATTTTTTGGCGGACCTAATACCTTTCGAGCTAGGAGAGTTCGATGTGATTTTAGGAATGGATTGGTTATCTCAACATAAGGCAAATATTGACTATAAGAAGAATAAGATTGTGATGTTTATAGAGGATAATGTCAGATTAAATTATCAAGGATAGAAATAAGAAAAGAAATTTCTCTCAGTACTAATGGCAAAGAAACTATTAAGACAAGGGTGCGAGGCTTACTTATCTCATATAGTAGACACCGAGAAAGAGGCACCTAATCTGGACGAGATTCCAATAGTAAGGGAATTTCCGGACGTCTTTCCAGATAAGTTTCCAGGATTTCCACCATATCGTGAAATAGAGTTTTCAATTGACCTAGTACCCGGAGCAGGACCAGTTTCAAAGGCTCTGTATCTTATGGCCCCAATAGAGATGAAAGAATTAGCTAAGCAACTTCAGGAATTGCTGGATAAAGGAGTGATTAGGCCAAGTGTATCCCCGTGGGATGCACCAGTGTTTTTTGTAAAGAAGAAGGAGGGGAGTATGAGATTGTGTATTGATTATTGGGAGTTAAATAAGTTGACCATCAAGAATAGGTATCCCCTTCCCAGGATAAATGATTTGTTTGACCAGCTTAAAGGAGCGTGTTATTTCTCGAAGATTGACCTAAGATCGGGCTATCATCAGTTGAATATTAAGCCTGAAGACATACCAAATACTACATTCGGAACCAGATATGGATATTACGAGTTTCTAGTGATGTCATTTGGATTGACCAATGCACTAGCCGCTTTTATAGATTTAATGAACACTGTATATAAGGAGTACTTGGATAAGTTTGTGATTGTATTTATTGATGGCATCATCATCTATTCAAAGACTAAAGAAGACCATATAGAGCACCTGAGGATTGTAAGAGTTTAAAGTATATATTCACACAGAAGGATCTAAATATGAGACAAATGAGATGGTTGTAACTGATTAAGGATTATCATTGTTCCATTAATTACCACCCAGGAAAGGCCAATGTAGTGGCAGATGCCTTGAGCAGAAAGGAAATATTGAATGTGATTAAGGTTGTCGAGGAGTTAGCAAAGGAATCGGAAACATTGGAAATTGAAGTTCGAGTACCTGGAGGTTATAAGGAGCAATTGTATGAGATCACTTTCCAACCAGAGCTAATGGAAAAGATTAAGAAGTGTCAGGAAGAGGTAATGGATCAAGGATTAGAAAATTTGACTGGAGAAGAAATTTGTACTAAAAAAGACAGCAAAGGTATGCTTAGATTTTCTTCTAGAATATGGATTCCCAATGTGACTAAGCTGAAGAATGAGATTTTGCGAGAAGCCCACAATTCTAGGTTTTCTATCCACCCTGGAAGCACTAAGATGTATCAATATCTGAAGAAGAACTTTTGGTGGCCAGGAATAAAAAAGGAGATAGCTGATTGGGTTAGTAAATGTCACACGTGCCAAAAGGTAAAAGCAGAACATCAAAGGCCAAGTGGATTGTTACAACCCTTAGAGATTCCACAGTGGAAATGTGAAGAGATTGCGATGGATTTTGTAGTGGGATTACCAAGGACTAAATCGAATCATGATGCTATTTGGGTAATTATTTACAGGTTGACTAAGTCTGCACATTTCCTCCCGATCAACGAAAGATATTCTTTGGATAAGCTAGTTAAGATGTATTTGGATGAAATTGTGACCAAGCACGGAGTTCCTGTTTCAATTATGTTAGATCGAGATCCAAGGCTTAACTCAAGATTTTGGACGAAATTCCCGGAATGTTTGGGAACTAAGTTAAAAATGAGTATCGCCTATCATCCCCAGACAAATGGTCAAAGTGAGAAAACGATTCAGACAATAGAAGATATATTGAGAGTATGTGCCTTGGATTATAAAGGAAACTGGGATGATCACCTACCGTTAATCGAGTTCTCTTATAATAATAGTTATCATGCCAGCATTGGAATGTCACCCTATGAAGCTTTGTATGGACCCAAGTGTAGGTCCCCACTTTATTGGGATGAAGTGGGAGAAAAGAATTTGTTAGGTCCTGAGTTAGTTAAGCAAACTAAGGACGCAGTGGTATTGATTCGGAAAAGGTTAGAAGTAGCTCAGGATAGACAGAGAAAGAATGCGGACTTACATCGAAGGATATGGATATAGAAATAGGGTCGTTGGTATTGTTGAAAGTGTCACCTTGGAAAGGATTGGTTAGATTTGGACAGAAAGGCAAGATGAGTCCTAGATATATCGGACCGTTTGAGGTATTGAGAAAAGTAGGAAAATTTGCCTATGAAATAGCGCTGCCGCCGCAGGTGCAGCATATTAATAACTTATTCCACGTATCTATGTTGAAGCGTTATATCCCTGATTCGAACCAAGTCATTGAGTATGATCCAATCGAGCTTCAACCATATTTATCCTACGTGGAGCAGCCAATCCAGATCCTAGACTATAAGGAGCGAGTCCTTAGGAATAAGTCGATTCCCTTAGTAAAAGTACTTTAGAGAAATTCTTGAGTAGAAGAGTCTACTTGGGAGTTAAATTCAGATATTCTTGACAAATATCCTCACCTGTTTGGTTAGGGAGATTCTGAGGACATAATCTTTTTAAGTGGGGGAAGGTTATAGCGACTCATACCTTTGTATTATTAAAAATGTAATTATTAAATAAATAAATAAATAAATAAATAAAATATGTTATGGTTCGGTCATATATGTGTTGTATTTAATATTAATCATGTGTGACTCAGTTGTGTGCGAGAATTATTTGTATTATTAATTGCTGAGTCCTATTATTTTATTTTTATTTTTAAAAGTTATTTTATGAAAGACTTATTTTCATAAATATTGGAATTATCTCTAAAATTATTTTTATGACTCTATAATTTCAGTAATTATTTATAGGAATTTATAAAATTTAGAAAGTAATATTTCGTCAACTATTATCCCTAAATGATTTTCTTATTGTATTTAAGTAAAAATTTAAAATTAAATTCAAGAATGTTTTAAAAATTATGAAACCTATATTTTCTTAAGTTTTGAATATTTCGAGAATTTTAAAATTATTTCGGAAATTTTTCTGGTTATATTCACCCGCACATTTGTTCGTTAAATCGCAAAATACGGGTCTGATGCAAAATCCAAAAATGTTTTAAAAATTACGAAATTTATATTTTATTAGTTTTTAAATATTCTGAGAATTTTAAAAGTATTTCGGTAATTTTTTGAGTTAGTTTCACTCGTAACTCGGTTTATTAAATTGTGAAATACGGAACGAATTTGGACTTGCAGTCGGAAAAAGGAACACGTGCCAAGCAATTTCAGTTACGTGGCACTATTTACAGCAACGTGTCGTGTTTTTATACAAATTGAGATATAATTTCTCTTTTTATTAAAATATCAGTCTCTTCCTCCCTCTTCTCAATCTCTTTATCTCTGTTATCTCTCTCCCCACTCCTCTCGTTGTCTCTCTATTTCTCTCGACACTCTCCCCTCTCTCCTGTCTCTATCTCTCCCTCTGTTTCTCCTTTTATTTCCCGATTTCTCTAATTACGGTGAGTTTTTCGGCCGGTCTGTTTCAGTGAATTGATCGAATCTGTCCTTGCTTGTTTATATATAAACATACATATATATATATATGTGTGTTGTATTGTGTGTATTGTATCGTTTGTGTGGGTTACTCTGTGTGTGTGTGCAGTGTGCGTGCATGCGCGGTGGTGCGTGCGATGCGTGTGTGTGGTGTTTGTGTTGGGTTGCTTATGTTGCTTCTGTTGTTTGGGTTGAAGTTTGTTGGTATGGCATAATTTAGAATTTTTGCATTTTTGCATGAAATTATTTGAATTATATTCGTTAAATAAAAATAATTGTGTATGGGAAATTATTATTTAATGGGTGGGATTCGTTTGGAAACCCGAATTAATCATGCACCAAAGAATTTTGCCTCCGTCAGCGATGAGCCTCGGCGAGCTGACAGTGGACCGTGATGATATAATCTGAGTCCTACAATTATAAAAATATATTTAGTTCGTAAACTTTAGTTTTCAAAACGTAAATTAGTTGTATTATATCGAAGTCGTATAGTTGGTTGAAGTGCGAAATTGTGTTGATTGTGATTTGGTTGCGTCGATTTGAAATAGACTGGTAGTCCGATAAATAGAGGAAATGCTACCCGATTTCCGAGAAATATTCGACAACCCTATTTTCTGAACGACGATTATACGTATTTTCCGAAAACATATACCAAACCGAGTTTCAAGTAAGTGGACCCTAGTTGTTCTGTGTATTTTAATAGCGTATAGATATGAGTCAGGATTTGATATCGTACATGTAGAATTGATAGCGAGGATATGTCAAGCATAACCGATCGTCTAATTTAGGGTATTTCGGTTTTGTAGGTTCCAGTCGGAATCCCCGAGCATTGAGGTCGGTCTAAAGTCTACCCAGTGTTTAGTCGATAAATCGTAGAAAGGCAAGTACCTCTAACCATATCTTTTATGGTTCGGTAATATATGTGAATAACTGTTGATTTTAAATTTTGTACTGGAACAGAACGTTTTAAGTTACGTATCCCCTAATATTATAAATGTTTTTATTTAAATTATGTTTTGGGAAAAGTAACTTCTGAAAATGCCTATCTCTAAAATGTGAATAATATTGGAAAGGTTTTGAAGTGTGCTATGATAATTTTTTTTTGAAAAGAGATAGGTGTAAGTGATTTTGAAAACTGGACAAAACGGATCATATATTGGATGATGTTTCGTAAGTGGCCTGTAATGGTCGAGCATGGTGTTATAATAGGCTAAGTTGGTTGCGCTCCCTATTTAAACCGATTACTCTAGCGTAACAGAGACCTAGCTAGTCTCTGAGTTCCGGAACACACATTGTGGTGTGATAGATTGATCATCTGTCACTAGGAAATGTCAAATATATATATATATATATGATTTTGGTTTGTAATTCTCATAATGGAACGGAACGAAATAGTTTTAGACAGATGATTTGGGAAGGAAAATAACATGGTAAAATTTAACTCTGATATTTTGCACAGCACACGACTGAATTGTGTTTTGCATAACATGTCAGTTGTTGATATCCAGTTTATACATGTTTTACTTATTTTCATGAATGATTTATAATTTATGTTCCTATAACTGTTTATCATAAAATATTTTACTCTATTATTCATATATTGGTACTACTGAGCAATTGATTGCTCACCCTTGCAAATTTTTTTATATATATAAATATATCAAATATGCCTAGGAGACCTATCCATCATTGCCAGGGCAGAGTTCCAGTTCCTCCTCTATCGGGTTCTATTGAGGTAGTTATGTCAAACCTGATGTAGGTCTGTTGAGTTGCTGTATTAAGATATTTGTGTCAGACTTGTTTAAATATATTTGGTGTTGTAATAGATGAGTAGCCTAAATCATACTTAAACCTGGAAAAGGTCTTGGTAAGGGGGTCGTGTTTTTGTAAAAATAATGAGTTTGGTTGTATTATATTTGTGGTTTGTTGTTGATCGTGACGTCAACTCTTGACCTTGAGGTTGAGGCCGTCACTGAATACTAATACAATCTCAGAATTTTCTATAAGAGTACTCCTATATAGTGTGGTATGATACTTTTACTCAATCAGCAAAATCAGCAAAAGTTACTATTCATCAGGGTTTCAAAAATTTCCAAAATTTAGGGTTATTATAATAGAGACAGGATTGAAAGTAAAAATATCAAGCATGTTGATGATCTTGAAATGATCACTATCTTCGGGAGATACATTCACAATGTTGATAGCATGCTACCTATTGCTGCTATAAATGACAAAGATGATGAAAAGGATGATGATGATGATGAGAAAAAGAAAGATGAACACAAATGTTTTGGCTCAAATCCAAGTCACTCTAGCAAAGCAGTGGGAGTCATAAAGATGGAAAAAGTAGCGAAGTTGGTAAAAAGAAGATAAGTGATAGAGAAGAAGGAAAGAAGAAGAGTCAAGATGACAAAGATGTGAAGGGAACCAAGAAAAGACCAATTAGCCAAAAATTTACAACTCCACAAACCTTATACCAAATCCCTAGTCGATCAAAACTCCAAATGTTCAAACCCTCAAGCCTAAATACTTCTACAAACTCAAAACCAACTCTCTACTCAAAACAACTATCCTAGTAAATTAAACCACATTAAAAATACTAGCTAAACCTCCATCATTTATACCACCAGTCAAAATACACTTTAGGTCTGTTGGAAGAAAACCAAGGAAATGCAAAGTTGATATGGGAGCATTATGGAACTACTGTAATCAAAATGACTTTCTACCAATCTCAGAAGAATTCTCAGAAGATGACTATAATAATCAACAAGCTAAGCTTATATGTAAAGTCACTGTGGATACTCTGGGAGAGGTGATAATCTATTTTAAGAATGGCTCATTCAACATTTTCAAGAAAGAATTAATGGAGAACTACTTAACAGTAGAGCTTGAAAGAGTGACAAGTTTAGTAACTGAGAGTGATAAATTTACAAGAATAAGGAAGTTTCGTCTAGTTGAAATGTTGGTAAACAGAAATGAAAGAAGAGCAAGGGAGAAGGTGGAAATGGAAGAGAGAGCTATGAGGAAGGTTGAGGAGTTGGACCGAATGGAAAGAAGATCAAATGAACTGAAGGCTAGACGATTGAGCAGACTTTTTGAAAATGATGTATTTAAGAACATCAAAATGAATTGAAGGCTAGAGGATTGAGCAGACTTTTTGAAAATGGTGTATTTCTGAACATCAAAACTCACTGATTCTAAAGGTACAGAATTGAATATCTGGAAAGTTACTCAGTAAGTGAATGGCTAAAGATGGTGGAAGCACCGAGAGGGACTGAGATTATTGAAGAATTGGAATGTCTTGTCAAGATAAAGGACTTAATTAGATCTCAGCCAGGATATGAAAACTTTAGTTAATTCTATGAGCTTAATTTCCAATATAACAATAAGATGAATCTTCTATATAAAAGAATGTACTTTGTATATCTATTTTTTTTAATTTTAGCATGCGATTAGTCTTGTTATCAGGCATGAATTTGTGACAAGTGATTTTCTCATTAATTGGGGGAGATTATTGTGCAAGACATGTCTTAATATAACAAGAATAAGTCATATTGATAATCCTAAGATTTAGTTGACTTGTAATATTTATGTTATATGTAACAGTATTTCTTGAGTATTTAAAAATGTTGTAGAAGACTATACATGGGTAGTTTTTAGTAAACAACCAACAAGCTAGGAATAAATATCTGGAAGAAGACCAAGCCTGATCATCCCTCGAAATGAAGATAAACAGCTTGGTGAAGAATAATGTTCTAGATTGAAAAATGTTCTAATTCATATGTCAAGAACTTACAGATTAAGAAATGTCAAGAAGTATATCGAGAACTACTCAAGATTATCATGAAGTTAGTTTGACTTGTAGAGAAGTCGTTTCTCTTATAGAAAAGTCATCTCACTTATAGAGAAGTCACATTGCCTATCGACAAGTCAAAACACATGTAGAGAAGTGGAGCTATCGAGAAGTCATTTACACATGTAGATAAGTGGAAATATCGACAAGTCATTTATACATGTGGAGAAGTGGAGATATTGACAAGTCATTTACACATATAGAGAAGTGGAGATACCGACAATCAATTTAAACATGCAGAGAAGTGGAGATATCCACAAGTAATGCTACATCACGATACAGACATCTCTACATACTTTGGAGATCTCGATAACAACTTCCATTATAGAATATATTTACCATGAAGATTCAAATTTATCATTCAACA
The DNA here is from genome assembly GCF_009905375.1 of Apium graveolens. NCBI lineage: Eukaryota > Viridiplantae > Streptophyta > Magnoliopsida > Apiales > Apiaceae > Apium > Apium graveolens. The sequence continues at coordinate 13,452,731 of NC_133654.1, read as the reverse complement.
AACCTTATCATTAAAATGGATAGTCTACGAATGCAACTTGAAGAATGCAAGATCAAGGGCCAAGATGACAAAGAAGTGTAGCAGGCATGGAAGATTGTATGAAGATTTGTAGCACTTAAAATATAAATAGGCAAAAGGACTTTAGAAAATATGTTAGTCTATTTTAGTACAATTTCTATAAACTATGCATGTTGATAGATAAAATATATCATGGGTCCTTAGTTCAGTTGTAACAAAAAAGTCTAGATTTTTCTATATTCTCTCAAGAAGTAGAAGCTAAGTTTTGAGATATCAATAACTTAGATTTGTAGCACAACATATTTGATTTTTAATAAAAGATCAATTATGTTTTGATAATTTTCTTCTCTGTGTTTTTTCAGTTAGTTGATTGTCACTACAAATAACTTAGTGTAAAATCCCACATCGATAAGAATAAGAGTGTTTGGGAGCTTTATATATATAAGTCAACAACTAATATGTACCAAATCTCTAGTTTTTTCGGACTGACTTGTGGTGGGTTGTTGGGTCCGGTACGCATTCGGTTGTGAGCTTGGATGTTATAGATCGTATCAGAGCTTAGGTTCTTTCTTGTACAAAATCTATATAGGTTGACTTGTGAGAGTGGGTAGTCATTATGAAGGGTATTGTTATTACCTAACAATATAACAACAGAATTAAATAAGGGGGGTTGAATGGAAATTTAGTTTCTTTTTGCTTTTATGAAAAATTCTTTTTTAAATATACAACTGTGTTTTGAATATGCAGGAGTGCAAGTAAGACTTTGAAAGTATTCAAATATCACAAAGTAAATAAACTCCAATTTAAAAATTTTCTGGTGGATTTGTATTACCACCAGAGATGTATATATTGAGAAAATCTCTGTGATGCAAAGATGCACACAGCTGCTTAGAAGTATTATAACTTAGAACTTGAGAGTGCTAAAAAATACAGCTTACAAACACTCTCTAGTTAATTTCTTGCAATGCTCTCTTTAAATACTTACTACACTTGGTTTATATATTACCAAGTTACATGTGCAATAAGACAAATAATATTTCTAACAGCTAGGTCCATTCACATGTTTCTTCATTTCTTTGTCCAATGCAATCCAAGTTAGATACACCATCTTTAAACGAGCTTGTCTTGCATGTAAATGGAAATGCTTCATTTTCTTCTAACACATGCAATCAGGCTACCACATTTCTTTTATGCACTATCAACCCATGTGACTCTGTCAGCTTCTGTCAAGTCCTTATCAACTGCTATCTTTGTTGATTATTCGTTGAGGATTCATAGTTTATACATTGACACTATATTAGTGTTATCCGTTGAAGCTTTCTTGATTGCATTCGCTGACAGCTTTAATTGATATCCGTTGAGGTCTTGGATTATCTGTTGAAGGCTTGACTCATCCGTTGAAGGCATACTGAGTTACCCATTGAAGCTTGTCGAGTCATTCGTTGAAGCTTTGTGAATTAGCAGTTGAAGTTTATTTCATAGAAGCTTATACTCTTTCACTTATACAAAACTACAAGGCATTTCATATGTACAATTAAACCACCTATTTTGTATATCTTGCTAGTAGTCAACATGACTTAGGAACAATTAAAACTACTAAACCCCCCACACCTATTCTAGTGTACAGAATGTGCTACATATTTATATAAGCTACTCCATCAACGGATAGATAACTGTGGTTATCCGTTGATGGCTACAAAAGACACTAAATAATCTACTTAGATGTTTTGGTGAATTATCATCAAGACTACCACATATTCCTAACAATCTCCCCCAGTTTATGTCTAATAGAATTATAGGCATAAATTCAGGTTGACTTGATGATAACAAAACACCCTACAGAACTGATACATTAAAAAGTAGATAAATTGTAAAGTGTTGCATTAAAATAGAACTGTACAAAGAAAGTTATAGAAGTTTACAAGCCTTTTTTCAAGGTGCTCCTCTAGACTGAGCAAATAATTTCTTTTTTCTTGATTACCTTGTGTTCTTCCCCAATCTCTCATTATTTTCCTTTATCTAAAATTGGAGTTGTCCATAGAATTTAGCTTCATCTTCTTCATTGATGTCCAACATGTCTTTCATCTCTTTGAGAGTTTCATTGCTTGTGATTTTGAGCCGGTCTTCAAGTCTAAAGAATCTTTTGACATATTTTTTATCCATGAACTCCATAATCCAGTAGAGCTTCATCTGCACTCTATTCCTAGTGTTTGGAATAGTTAAAACTCTTGGTAGTGTACTAGGATCTCTCCATCTTTTTCTGATTGAATTGATCTTCTTGAGTATTCCTGACTTAGCAATTTTTGTGAATCCATAGTCCTTTTTCATTGCAGAAAACACTTTGACCAAGACATTGTAGCTTTCATTGAGAATCATGTAGAAAGGCCATATGATCTCATTACCCCCTTTGTATCTGAACATTAATCTTTCTGGAAGCCTGTAGTTAGCTTCAATCCTTCTCACTTCATCCAGTTCTTCAAAAAAGAGTTTAATGTCTGAGAATTACTTGATGTCAAGAATGTAGACTTGATCATCTTTGTTGACAGTAGGCTTGGGTTTTGAGATGGCTTTGGTTGGAGGCAAGTTTAGCTTGTTCTTCTTTTTTTGAGTTATCTTATTGGTAGGCAAGGGTATGTTTAGATCAGGAATTGAAAAACTATCCCAATCTATAGGTTCATCCTTTGGCACAATGGGTTCACCATAAAAATTGACCTCGGGGTTAACCTTGATTTCAGCTGCTTCCACAGTGGTTACAGTTGGTTGGCTTGAAGGCATAGATTAAGATGATTTACTTTCCTTTTATGTAGACAACTTGGTCTTTTGGCTTTGACCTTGACCCTTTTTCCTGTTTCCGATTAAGGTTTTTCTTTAGCCATTTTCTGTTCAGTTTTTGTAGCAGGATTTTCAATTGGAGTGGTAGGCTTTTAAACTTGATTTTTATCTTCCTTGGTTGTCTTCTTCTTCTTTGGCCTTACCCTCTTGGCTTCTTCTTGCTTAGCTTCTTCAAACCTTGTGTAAGGCATATGTCATAGCCTATTTGTACATTCGAGGATTTAACTCAACTCAAATAAGAATGTAATAAGTAAATAGTGGATCAACCGTCAAAGAGATCTCGCAAAGTAATATATGTCAAAGGATTCAGAAACAAGGTTCATCTACAGACTTGAGGAATTAATTCACTGGAAGAAGTTCAAGAAACTGATCAAGCCTCGGTGATATAAATCAAGGTTGCGGATTTAATCAAGTGATAGAGATCTCGTCAGGGTATCAAAGAATTACAAGGATTTAATCTGAAGAAAATCAATTATCAAAGTCAAGACATGAAGAAACGTCACAGAAGTTAGTCACTCATGAACCAGAAAGTATATCGAGTGTCAACATTGAAGTGGTGGAATTGATTCATAATTCTCAGTGATTTTCAGAAGATTTTCTGAAGAATGGTTGCTGCTCAGGATTAGTATTAATTCTCTATTAATTAATTAAGTCATATAATTTAATTAAGAAAATAAATTATATCTGCAAAGATTAATTTATTTATTAATTGAATTAATTGATTAATTAATTCAGAATTACTATTAAGAATTTTCAGAAGTTTAATTGGATTAAAAACAGTCTTAAATCAGCAAGACAATTGAAAATGAACTAGCATGACAATCTAGATTGTCATACCGATTGTCGTGCCAAGTCATTTCAATAGTCATACCGAAAGTTCTACTGGGAAGGAGATTGTCTTGCTAGTTCAACTGATTATCATACCGAAAGCCATTGTAGTTCAATCAGATTGTCTTCCTAGTACAATCAATAGTCCTACCGATTATCTTGCTGAGCTCAGAAAAGAACAGAAGCAGCAGAAAGAATATATCATCTAAAAACAACTCAAGAACAAAAAAAAAGCAGCCGCAGAAGAAATATTTTATCCTTCATCTGCAAACTTCAAGATCATAATTTCTAGTTTGTAAAGTTAAATCCAAACCACTAGAAATCTTTATCTTGTTCTTGTGTAACTATCTAGCGGATCAAAATCCCTAGAACTTAATCTCAAATTGCATTTAGCATTTGAATCTTTTTATTACAAAAATAGAAAAAGTTCATGTCGAATTTATTCTAGATTTGTGATAATTAATTTGAGATTAATTCCTTGTAATCGATACAGTTGTTGTAACACCTTTCAAGTTTAATAATATTCTTATTTAACTTGAATTTTGTTTCATATTTTTATTCCGCATTTAATTCGATTATTCGGTACTGTTTTTATTCAACCCCCCCTTCTACAAACACATTGGGACCTAACACCTTGGATGTCCACTCAACACACAAACCATTTCTGCATATCTGTAGATTCTTGCTATTCTGTCTCTCAAAGTGGTATCCTGGTAGTCTTGTAGATGGTAATTGTTTCGCCCATGAGTTCTTGTTCATCAGGCCGGGGAGGCGGATAATCAAGCAGCATTGGGTGCTTGGTTGTAAACCTGAATGTTGATGGTTTTGGCTTGAGCACCACAATGGGCTTGAGTTCATTGATTATTAAAGTTTCTCTCTTTGCTTCACTCCCCAGCTTCATTTCTTCTAGAGTTAGTGGCCTCAACTGTGTGAAGTGCTTCACTGGTTTTGATTGTTAAGCAGTTGAGCCAAAAAATTGAGAAATTTTATCATCAATTTTCTTCCTTTGTTCTTTGATCTTCAATTCAGCTGCAGGTAGATTGATGAGATCTATGTTTTCTAACTCCCACTTGGCTGATGGCTTTGTCATGGTAATAGATGGAACTATTACTTTTTAGACTTGAACATGCACATCCTTCTCCCCCTTTTTGTTATCATCAAGTTGAAGGACAGGGGTTGAAGTTTGTGCAACTACCAACTGTTGAAGCAATTGGGTGTGAGTTTCTTGATTCTGCAGTATTTTGGCTATTGAGTCCTCAATATTAGACATTCTTGTACTCAAAGCCTCAACCTTTCTTGCTAGGTCACTTTCTTTCTTGAGCTTTAGCTGTATCTCTCTCATTGTAGTTATCATCAAGCCTAGTTTGCACATCTTGCTTCACTTCATCAATTAATAGTTTGAGACCATCCAACTCTAAACCCTATCTAAGATTTTAAATTATGTGAAGTTGGAGGGACTCTATATGAGCTTGACGAAGTAACCTTGTATTTGAATTTGTAGTGGCTTCTATTACTGTCTGAGTTTGATGAATGAGCTTGAAAAGTGTAGAGGCGAAGTGATGAGATGTTAGATATATTTGAGATGTCATGTCTAATGTGTTTCATGTTTAGTTTTTAGATCTTAACAAACAGGAAATATCAGTACTTACTGGAATCAGTACTTGCTGGAAGTCAGAACTTAAGGATATCAGAACTTAGATTATCAGAAGATAAATATCAGAAGATAGATATCAGAACTTAAGTACGGGAAGACTTACAGTTAAGGAAGGAAGCTGATATACAGGAAAGAAGATCTAGACTAATACAAAAGAAGATATGCATGGAAAGAGTTAAAGGACTGAAAAAATTGTATAAGATATCTGATTGATATATTTTAGGAGAGAGAATTATATTCCATATCAATTAGAAGTTATCTTGTAACTGTGTACTATATAAACACAGACATAGGTTTACACTATATGTGTGATCATTATCGAGAAGATCATACATTGTAACCTAGCAGCTCTCGTGATATTTGTTCATCATTGAGAGAGAACAGTTCCATTGTAACAGAGTTTATTATATTGAATATATCTGTTTACTGTTACTTGTGTTCGAAATCGATTTGATTGTATTAAACACTATATTCAACCCCCTTCTAGAGTGTTGTGTGACCTAACAATTTGTATCAGAGCTTATATGTTAACACACATACAGTAAAGATCCAAACAATCATGTTTGAAGAAGCAAAAAATCCAACCAAGCCCACTAAAACTGAAGATACTCAAAAGACTCAAACCCACAGTTGATATGAGATTATTAGGGTTCCCATACTGAGACCTTCTGAGTATCCCATATGGAAAGTGAAGATGGCTATGTTTCTGGAAGCTACAGATCCAGAATACCTTGACAGAATTATTGAAGGCCACATAAGCCAACCAAGCTCTCTGTTGTAGTTGCAGATCAGCTAGCAAAGACCATACCAAAGAAGAAACGTGAGTATACAGCTGAAGATATTTCATCCATTGCCAAGGATGCAAAGGTAAGGCATTTGCTACATAGTGCCATTGATAATGTCATGTCAAACATGGTAATTCATTGCAAGACTGCAAAGGAGATATGGGATGCTTTGGAGACAAGATGGCAGGGAACTAATGCATTTAAGAAGAACATGAGGACTATACTCACTCAAGAGTATGAGCTCTTTAACTCAAAAGGTGATGAGTCATTAACTGACTTATATGACAGGTTTGTCAAACTCTTGAATGATCTGTCACTGGTGGACAAGGAATATGATCTTGAAGATTCAAATCTAAAATTCCTTTTAGCTCTTCCTGATAGTTGGGATTTAAAGTCTACTACTATAAGAGACAACTATGCTCTTGATGAAACTACTTTTGATGAAATTTATGGTATGCTCACGACTTATGAACTTGAGATGGATCAAAGGAGCAAGAGACATGGGAGAAAGTCAAGGACAGTTGCTCTTAAGGCTGAGGAGGAATTCCCCAAAGTGGTTGTCTCAAAGAAAGGCAAAGGAAAGGCTCTCATCATAAAGTCTGATTCAGAATCATCAAGTTTTGATGATAATGATTCAGAAACTGAAAGTTTACCTGAAATAGATGTTGATGAAGAGATGATAAAATTGTGTGCTCTAATGGTGAAGGGTATCACAAAGATAGCCTACAGGAAATTCAGAAGGGGAAATAAGTTTTCCAAGAAAGGTGGAAGTACCGATAAGAAAGGTTTCAGAAAATCTGAAGGTAAAGGTGCAAAGTCTGACTGAGGAGATAACTCAAATGTCAAATGCTACAACTATGTTGAAAGAGGCCACATATCTCCTGACTGCAAGAAAGGAAAAAGTGACAAAGGCAAGGCACTTGTCACAAAGAAGAAAAGTTGGGCAGACACTTCAGATTCTGAAAATGAGGTGAACTATGCCTTGATGGCAAATGCTGATGGAAGCCCTGAAACTGCTGAATTGAAGGTACCTCAAATAACTTATACGTTTCATACTGATAATATTACTGAGTTGAGATCATATCTTAAAACCATGTTTATTAGTTACAGAGATCAAACTTTAATATGTGAAAGATTAACTTCTGAAAATCTTGCTTATAAGAAAAGGAATGATTATTTAGAGAAAGAGCTAGTTATGTTCCATCAAACTCAGAAAGAGAGAGATGATGCTTTTTATGTTAGAGATGAATTGCTAAAATTGAATAAATCTCTCAAAACTGAGTTAGAAAAAGAAAAAGAGATTATCAGGACTTGGGCTAACTCTGGAAGAACAACTCAGAATTTATTAAGTACTGGAAACTGGAAAGAGGGCTTATGTTATGGAGATGATAAAAATAAAAAAAGGAACCGAACAAATTGAGCCAATTGTTGTTAAACAAACTGCTAAGCCAAAGGTAATTCATGTTCAGTTTGTAGCTAAAACTGTAAAGTTTAATTCTGAAAAGATGAAAGAGTCTGTGACATAAGTTAAGGAGAAGTCAACTTCTGACAAATTAGAACAGGATAAACCAGCTGAAGTTAACATAGGCTTAATGACAAAGAAGCAGCTTATGCATAAGCTGAAAGAAATAAGGAATGTCAACAAGGTAAAGGCTGCTAGGAAAAATAGGAATGGAAAGGAAGGTGTGAATAAAAGCACTAATTATATGCCTGTTCCTAATGCTCCTAGCAAGAAATGTTATAACTGTGGAAACTCTAATCATCTTACTTCTTTTTGCAAGAAGAATAAGAATATAAACTCTTTACCTCCTAAGTCAGGAGTTAAGAGTCTGTCTGTTAGGTTTAGGCCACAAAATCCTTGTTTTTATTGTGGTAGTTTATGGCATTCCATTTATACTTGTAAGGAATATCATAGTTTGTACTATGATTATTATCAAATAAAACCTTCTTTGAAGAAAGTTACTTTAATTCCTTCTAGTGTAAAGTCTGATGCAAAGTCGGATATAAGTTCTGATAAACAGCATGTTAGCATAAACTTTGATATTAAAACCGCTGCAAATGCTAACAAACTTATAAAGGCCAAATGATCCAAGCAAGTCTGGGTCCTTAAAACTAACCATTAGTGGTCTTTGTGATTGCAGGGCAACAGGAGAAACATCCTAGTACTGGATAGTGGATGTTCAGGACATATGACTGGAAATAAAGCCCTGCTCTCGGACTTTGTGGAGAAAGTTGGACCAAGAATTTCTTATGGAGATGGCAACATGGGAAAAAATCTGGGATATGGCAATATTAATCTTGGGAATGTCATCATTGAATCAGTAGCTCTTGTCTCAGGACTTAAACACAATCTGCTGAGTGTGAGTCAAATCTGTGACAGAGGTTATCATGTGGATTTCTTTGAAGAACACTGTGAAGTTGTAAGTAATTCTACAGGCAAAGTGGTTCTGAAAGGTTGCAGGCATGGTAACATTTATGAAGCCAGACTTTCAACAAGTACTGATGGTTCTGCAATCTGTCTGTTGAGTAGAGCATCAATTAAAGAAAGCTGGAATTGGCACAAAAGACTCTCTCATTTAAACTTCAATAACATAAATGAGCTTGTAAAGAAAGATCTTATGGGAGGACTGCCAAAATCAATATTTGCTCCCGATGGCCTTTGTGATTCATGTCAAACGACAAAACAAAGAAAATCTTCTTTCAAGAGCAAAACCGAGTCATCAATTCTTGAGCCTTATCATCTACTGCATATTGATCTATTTGGTCCAGTAAATATCATGTCTATTGCAAAGAAGAAATATGCTATGGTTATAATGGATGAGTTCACAAGGTACACATGGGTGTACTTCTTGCACAAGAAGAATGAAACTGCATCTACTCTAATTGATCATGTCAGACAGCTGGATAAGTTGGTCAAAGATTCTGTTAAAATTATAAGAAGTGATAATGGTACCGAGTTCAAGAATTTAATCATGGAAGAGTACTGCAAAGAGCATGGAATCACACAGGAATTTTCTGCACCTGGAACTCCACAGCAAAATGGAGTTGTAGAAAGAAAGAACATGATTCTCATTGAAGCTGCACGAACTATGTTTGATGAAGCAAAGCTGCCAACCTACTTTTGGGCTGAAGCTGTGCAGACTGCTTGTTTTACACAGAATGCAACACTCATAAACAAGCATGGAAAGACACCATTTGAGATGGTGAAGAAAAAGAAGCCAAATCTGAAATACTTTCATGTATTTGGATGTAAGTGTTTTGTTCTTAAGACTAATCCTGAACAGCTGTCAAAATTTGATCTAAAAGCTGATGAAGGAATTTTTGTTGGATATCCACTTTCCACAAAAGCCTTCAGAGTATACAATTTAAGAACTAGAGTTATCATGGAATCTATCAATGTATCTTTTGATGATAAGAAGATTACTAGACTTGAAGATTTCAATGATCACGATCAGCTGAGATTTGAAAATAAAGACTTAAATCCTGATTCTGTAAATTCTGATGACTTATACTCTGATCCTGTAAGTACTGATGTCATTGAATCTGTGGTAACAACTCCAAAGGAAAATGCACCTGTCCAGGGGGAGCAAGATGTAGATACTACCACATCTCAAGACTCTCAAGAAGCATCAGAACCTAACACTGACTCTTCAAGTTCTGATTCATCTAGTTCTGATGAGCCAAATTCTGATAATACTGGAAACTCTGATACTTCAAATCCTGAAGGATCTAAGTCAAATTCTGAAGTCTCAGAGAGCATAACTACAGGGGGAGCATCAGAAAATGCTGATGGAGACATCATGGATCATGGGGGAGGATCCAGTTCTAGAAGTCAACTTCAATCTGCAAGGAAGTGGACCAAATCACATACACCTGACTTAATTATTGGAGATCCTGAAGCAGGTGTCAGAACTAGAACTGTAATATCAAATGAATGTCTCTATCATTCTTTTCTATCTCAGACTGAACCAATGAAAGTAGAAGAAGTTCTTCAAGATGCTGATTGGGTGCAAGTAATACAGGAAGAGTTAATTGAATTTGAAAGAAATAAAGTCTGGATCCTAGTGTCAAGACCAAAGAACAGATCCATTGTTGGCACAAAATGGGTGTTCAGAAATAAAACTGACAGTGATGGCATAATTATAAGAAATAAAGCAAGGATGGTTGCTAAAGGCTACTCTCAACAAGAGGGTATTGATTATAATGAAACATTTGCACCAGTTGCTAGATTAGAAGCCATAAGAATCTTTTTGGCTTATGCTGCTCACAAAAAGTTTAAAGTCTTTCAAATGGATGTGAAAAGTGCTTTTCTTAATGGAGAATTGGAAGAAGAGGTATATGTTGAACAACCTCCGGGCTTTGTAGATCCTAAATTTCCCAATCATGTCTACAGGCTTGACAAAACACTTTATGGCCTTAAGCAAGCTCCAAGAGCATAGTATGAGACTTTAGCTCAATTCATTCTGGAAAGTGGATTTCACAGAGGCAAAAATGACAAGACTTTATTCTACCACAACCATGGAAAGGAATTACTTTTGGTAAAGATATATGTTGATGATATCATATTTGGCTCTACTAAATCCAAACTGTGTGAGAAGTTTGCAAAGCTAATGCAGTCAAGATATCAAATGAGTATGATGGGAGAACTCAGCTATTTTCTGGGGCTTCAAGTCAAGGAAACTGTAGATAGCGCTTTTATCTGTCAATCCAATTATACCAGAAATTTACTGAAGAAATTTGGAATGCAAGATTGTTCAACTGCATCCACTCCCATGGCCACTGCAACTAAGTTAGATAAGGATACTGGTAAATCAGTAGATATTACGAACTATAGAGGTATGATTGGCTCCTTACTCTATCTATCTGCAAGTAGACCTGATATCATGTATGCTACCTGTCTTTGTGCAAGATTTCAGGCTGATCCAAAAGAACCTCACTTATTAGTTGTGAAAAGAATTTTCAAGTACCTTAAGGGTACAACTGATCTAGGATTGTGGTATCCTAGGGAATTAAATTTTAAGCTAATTGGTTACTCAGATACAGATTTTGCAGGATGCAAAATAGACAGGAAAAACACTAGTGGAAGCTGCCAATTTCTTGGAGGCAGATTGGTTTCTTGGTTTAGCAAGAAACAAAAGTCAATTTCCACATCAACTGCAGAAGCAGAATATATTACTGCAGGAAGTTGTTGTGCACAGATTCTATGGATGAAGAATCAGTTACTGGATTATGGGTTAGAATTTTCTAAAATCCCTATTTACTGTGATAATCAAAGTGTTATTGCTATGACAGGTAATCCAGTTCAATACTCAATGACAAAGCACATCAACATTAGGTACCATTTCATAAGGGAACATGTGGATTGGGTGCAAGTAATACAGGAAGAGTTAATTGAATTTGAAAGAAATAAAGTCTGGATCCTAGTGTCAAGACCAAAGAACAGATCCATTGTTGGCACAAAATGGGTGTTCAGAAATAAAACTAACAGTGATGGAATATTTACAAGAAACAAAGCAAGGATGGTTGCTAAAGGCTACTCTCAACAAGAGGGTATTGATTATGATGAAACATTTGCACCAGTTGCTAGATTAGAAGCCATAAGAATCTTTTTGGCTTATGCTGCTCACAAAAAGTTTAAAGTCTTTCAAATGGATGTGAAAAGTGCTTTTCTTAATGGAAAATTGGAAGAAGAGGTGTATGTTGAACAACCTCCAGGCGTTGTAGATTCAAAATTTCCAAATCATGTCTATAGGCTTGACAAAGCACTTTATGTCCTTAAGCAAGCCCCTAGAGCATGGTATGAGACTTTAGCTCAATTCCTTCTAGAAAGTGGATTTCACAGAGGTACAATTGATAAAACATTGTTCTACCTCAACCATGGAAATGACTTACTTTTGGTACAGATACAAGTTGATGATATCATATTTGGTTCTACAAATGCCAAACTCTGTGAGAGGTTTGCAAAGCTAATGCAGTCAAGATATTAAATGAGTATGATGGGAGAACTCAGCTATTTTCTGGGACTATAAGTCAAGCAAAATGAAGAAGGTACTTTTATCTGTCATTCCAAGTACACCAGAAATTTACTGAAGAAGTTTGGAATGCAAGACAGTTTAACATCATCCACTCCCATGGCCACTGCAACCAAGTTAGATAAAGATACTGGTTCATCAGTAGATATTACTAACTACAGAGGTATGATTGGATCTTTACTCTATTTAACTGCAAGTAGACCTGATATCATGTATTCTACCTGTCTTTGTGCAAGATTTCAGGCTGATCCAAGAGAACCTCACTTAATAGTTGTGAAAAGAATTTTCAAGTACCTAAAGGGTACATCTGATCTGGGATTGTGGTATCCTAGAGAATCAGATTTTAAGCTAATAGGTTACTCAGATGCAGATTTTGTAGGATACAAAATAGATAGGAAAAGCACTAGTGAAAGCTGCCAATTTCTTGGAGGCAGATTGATTTCTTGGTTTAGCAAGAAACAGAAGTCAATTTCCACATCAACTGCAGAAGCAGAATATATTGGTGCAGGAAGCTGTTGTGCACAGATTCTTTAAATGAAGAATCAGATACTGGATTATGGATTAGAATTTTCTAAAATCCCTATTTACTGTGATAATCAAAGTGCTATTGCTATGACGGGTAATCCAGTTCAACACTCAATGACAAAGCACATCAACATTAGGTCATAAGGGAACATGTAATGGAAGGTACAGTGGAATTGCATTTTGTTCCAACAGATCAACAACTAGCAGATATCTTCACAAAACCACTATGTGAAGCTACTTTCACAAGACTGGTAAATGAACTTGGAATGGTTTCAGGTTCTTTCTCAAAATCTGCTTAGTTTTTTATTCTCATGCATCAGACTTTATGATCAGTGTTTAAAGATTTTTTTACTTTCATATAATCTGTGCTTAAATTGAAAATTTATTAAATGCTGATTGTTTTCTGATGTGGATCTATATACTCTGATAAGTGTTTTGAATATTCTGTGACTATTCAATCCAATGAGGATAACTGTGCTAGATGCTGACCTAGTAGTCTTTATTATGTGGAAACTCATTAACACAAGCAAATTCTAATTTTGAGCTTAGTCAAGTTTACTTTGTGTATCTTATTACTAAGTCACAAACTAAATTCTTGCTTCTTATATGTTAGATTCTGATGTCATTAAATCTTAAGGATGAACTAAATGCTGATAAGCCTCACTTATCAAAAGAAAAGAAAAGTTCAAGGAAAATCTTCACAGAAAACAGTTTCTGATGTTAGCAAATCTTCTACATTGGACAAGTCAAGTTCTGATAAGCAAAGTCTGATGCCATGTTCTGATATTCTGATTCAGCCAGGATCTAAAGACGCTCAGAAGTTTTTACAAACTCTGAAGCTAAAAGGAAAGCAGACTACTGTTTATTACAAAGATCCTAAAATCCATACACTTGATGAGGAGATAGCTAGAAGATTATTTCTGAAACAAAATCCAGGAATGGATTTGGAAACTCTCAAGGAGGAAGAAGCTAGATTTGCAGCTGAGAAGACAAATATTAAGTCTAAAGCTTTTGATGCAAAGAAACCTCCAAGGCCTAAGGAAAAAGGCATTGTGATAAGGGAAAAGTCAAATTCTGAAACTTCAAAGTCCAAGACGATCACAAACTGAGATTGATCCTAAGTCAAAGGGAAAAGAAAAGGTTGGTGAACCTTTAAAGATTGAGAAAAGGATAAGTTCTTCCGTTCCAGTCTATCAAACTACAATGCATGATGATGATTTAATAGAAGATGAAACTGTTCAAATTCTGAAGTGAAGAAAGATAATTGAAGAATCTAAAATAACTCTGACACTGCTCAAGTTGTTCAGAATGAAGAACAGCAAGTTACAGAAGAAACAACAAATTCTGATCAAGTTGATTTGAAAAAGATGATAATTGCTGATAAGAAGAAGCTGTTATGGAAGAAAGCTACTCCAGTTGAACCAAAATCAAATCTTATGATTAATCAACTCGCAACGTTTGGGTTGAGAGCCAAGCAACCTAGAGATAAAGCTGGATTAGGTTCTGATGAAGAAAAGATACAAACAGGAGTAGAAGTTACTCTAAGAGATCCTTTCATGTTGATAGACAAACCATATGAACAAATCAAACAAAAGCACCTTGACAAAGTGCTGTCTGCTCAAATTATAATAGATGCTCATGATAAGGATAATTTAAAGGAGAAATTGATTTTATTTCTCAATGATGGACTAACTTACAGACTAGTTGATACTGATGTGCTAAAGAAGTCTGTTAGAGAACTTCAACATATTCACTATCTTCTGGAAGTAAAATCTGATGTTACAAGAAGATGGTAAGAATACATTTTGAAGGTTATAAGAGATCTACTTAGAATCTCTGGTACAAAGACTTCCCAGTATATACCAATGATTACTGAAGGTGATGGAAGAGAAATTCCTATGCTGAAGAATTCTGCTAACGTGGAAGTTATTCTGAAAGGAAGATGCTTATTTTATAATGAAAACTCTTTATATCCTAGAGTTATCAGACTCGGTGATGGACTTGAAAGAACATCAATTTAAGCTCCCAGAACAACCATTTATTAAATTGGTGATAGTAAAGATGAAGAACTGATGCAGGACAAAGCACAGTTAGTTGAAGTTCTAAGAAAAGCTGAAGATAAGCTAGTAAAAGATTTTGTTAAGAATCATTATGGATTCAGATTAATCCATTGATATTGGTAAAGCTACAAGGACAGTAAATTGTAGTTAATAGTCTTATTAAACTCTTATTGCATTTGAACTTAAATGTTTTTGACATCATCAAATCTATTAACTTGTATATTTTTGCATAATTTACAAGTTGGGGGAGATTGTTAGATATATTTGAGATGTCATGTCTAATGTGTTTCATGTTTAGTTTTCAGATCTTAACAAACATGAAATATCAGTACTTACTGGAATCAGTACTTGCTGGAAGTCAGAACTTAAGGATATCAGAACTTAGGTTATCAGAAGATAGATATTAGAACTTAAGTACGGGAAGACTTACAGTTAATGAAGGAAGCTGATTTACAGGAAAGAAGATCTAGACTAATACAAAAGAAGATATGCATGGAAAGAGTTAGAGGACTGAAAGAATTGTATAAGATATCTGATTGATATATTTTAGGAGACAGAATTATATTCCATATCAATTAGAAGTTATCTTGTAACTGTGTACTATATAAACACAGATATAGGTTTACACTGTATGTGTTATCATTATCGAAAAGATCATATATTGTAACCTAGCAGCTCTCGTGATATTTGTTCATCATTGAGAGAGAACAGTTCCATTATAACCGAGTTTATTATATTGAATATATATGTTTACTGTTACTTGTGTTCAAAATCAATTTGATTGTATTAAACACTGTATTCAACCCCCTTGTACAGTGTTGTGTGACCTAACATGAGAGTTGCATTCCTTACTGAACATCCAATCAGGATTGTCTTTTATAAAACTAGGGCCCATATCTTCCCCTATGTTTATGCCAGCTTCATCTCCAAACTCAACATTCATAGAATCATCAACATCATCTTCATACTGAAAGTCATCCTCAGCTACAGGAGGCAGACTTGAGATAACATCCTTGGCCTTTTATATGGATGCAGTAGTGTGAACTAGATTTAATGTCCTCTCAGCCTCCTTATTGCCCTGAGCAGACAAATTTTGATAGGCTGTAACAAGATGAGTAAATATCTCAACATCTAAAGAGATAGAATCTATAACAACTCTGTATTCTTGCTGATATAGTCCTTCTTTTATTGCATCACTGACATTCATTGACTCACTAGCAATGCTGCCACCCTTATTTCTCATGTACCTTCTTTTATTTCATTTTCTCTCTTTTATTGTATCAAGGGCTCCCCCTAGCTCACACCACTCACACCATCACCTTCACCTACTAAGGTGGGACTTCACTCACTCACTTTTTCCACACTTGAAGAAATAGTGTGCATAGATGAACTCTCTTTTTCTTCTCCATTTTCCTGGGAGCAACCCAGCCTCTCACTCATATAACTCCCTTCCCTCAATCTTAAAAGTGGCTGAACAACTAATAAGTCATCTACACCTGTAATAAATTTTGAAATATCAAGTTGTGTAGTGACTATCAACAGATGTGAAATATCCGCTGAAGGTGTAGTTGTAGCTATCAATGGATAACTGATGTGAAACATATTCGTTGAAGGACAATCACTTATCAACAAATGATGGATATCAGTTGATAAAGAAGAAATTATAGATATAGGAGTTGAAACTATTGTTGAGTCTATGGAAATTGATTTTAAATTATGATGCACAGACCTTTCAACAGCTTGTGAAAGAAGTGATCCAATAAATCATCAATTAAGTGATGATCACTTGCATGAGTAGTGGGATCCTCCATGAGTTTAAGAGATGGAGAATTATTGATGGATGTAGAAATAATATCCATATCCAGATAAATGGTTGGAGAGTTATGTGTATGAGGTGTTTCGATTGTTAAGGAATGGAGCTGTGACTTCACATTTACTGGAGCCACATCAACCTGACTTTGAAAAGGTGCAGGTACCAAGTCTTGACTTGTGTTTGCACAGTGTGTGTACCCTATAACTATCTCATTGGTTTAGATTTCTTATTTCTAATATAAGTTTGGGCTAGATCTTTAGTGTCCCTCCCCCTCTTATTTTGTGCTTCTGGTTGGGAGATCTTTTCAATAGTCACATTCTTTTGGGAGGATGCAACTAGGGATGTGCTAATTTCCTTTTCAATAGCTACAGTCTGTTGGGAGACTACAGTATGGCTAGCTTGGGTCACACTTGCCTCACCCTCCTTATTCTTGGGGATTCTTTGATTTTCACCTCTTCTATCACCATGATTATTGCCCTGTTCACTCCCATCAAGTGATTTGGAGGTCTTTAAAACCGGTGTCTTTTGAGAGACACTAAAGGTTAGTTTCTTTGCTTTGAATTTTGAAATTTTTGGTTTAATGGCCTTGGTAGGAATTTGTTTGGTCACTATCACAGATTTCATAGCCACTGTAGAAGGCAAAGAAATTAGAGGTTGGGAAAAAATATTGATAGAAACATTTACCACACTTACCTGAGGCGCCTCAATGATAGAAGATAGTTGAGGGGCACCTCACTGTTTAGATTATTCTTGATCAAGTCTGCAAGAACTCTCTTTTTTTGAACCAAACGATCAAGCTTTTTATTTGGGTTCTCAATAACCAGATCCTTAGAAACATGGTTAGCTAGCATCATGAAAAATCTAGTATAATACACATTCCTAGGTCTTTTGTGAATATCTCCTAATTTGTACCCTATTTCTAGCATGACATAGTTGTTAAAATTGAAATATTTATCAGACAGAATCATGTAAAGCATGTTAAGCAAGGCAGAAGTAATAGCATCAGAGTTGTTAATTTTACCAGAAAAATAAAGGCATCACACAAGTAGCTCCATTATTTCCAGAGTCCTTTCATTTAATACTCCCTAAACTAGCAGTATCTGAAGTATAACATATGAAATTAAGAATGTTAACCACGTCAGTGTCTGTGTGTGGAGCAGCTGTGTTATTTTCAGGTAATTTAAGGCATGACTGAATTGCATCAGAATTAACACAATAATTGTTACCTTTGAGAGTAAAGGTAATGGTCATATCTTTGGAATCAAAGACTGTAGTTGTCCATATTTCTTCCACCACTTCACTGTAAATGACTGGAGCTTCGAGCATGGAATACTTGAGTTTGTAGTTGCTAATAAACTCCATCATCTTGTGATAGTCTTCATGAGCAACGCTCTTATCCACCAGTGCTATGAAGTTGTTCTTCTTATAAACATACCCGATATAAGACTTGGTTTTCACAAATGGTGCCATTTTTGCTAGGTTTCGAAGTTACAGAGAGAAAGGGGTTTGGAGACGAAGAGAGTAAATTTTCCTTGTAAATTTAGAGAAAGATAAAAGTAAGATCTATAATTGAAATGAGCTTTTATACTTTCCCAGAAAAAGACAAATAAATTATTAAACGTAAAATAAAGTAACTAATGATAATTGCCAAAAATAACTGTTTAAAAATAAAGTAAACTGTAGAAATTCTAAAATTATCCATCGACGTCTACATACAGATTGTAAGTATAAATCAACGGATAACGCTTTAGAATCAACGGTTATAATTGATCAACTAATATCGACTACACCATTATCCGTTGAAGAATAATGTATCCAGAAATATTTTGGCTATCAACGGTTAAATTTTGACTTGGCCAAAATTTTACCTTTTCATGACTTGATCAAGAAAATTAAATTTATTTATGGCTGCATTACAAATTGCATAGAAATCAAGAGTAGAAAATTTATGAGTAGTTTAGCATACCTAACTCACTTACCAACCTAGTAAAAGTTGATTCATCAAGTGGCTTGGTAAAGATGTCTGCAAGTTGCTACTCACTTGGAATAAAATGAAGTTCCATGGTACCATTCATCACATGCTCTCTTATGAAATTATAGTTGATGTCAATGTGCTTTGTCCTTGAATGCTGCACATGATTTTCAGTAATGGAAATGGCACTTGTATTGTAATAGAAAATTGGAATCTTGTCCACATATAGACCATAATCCAATAATTGATTTCTCATCCATAGAATCTGTGCACAACAACTGCCAGCAACAATGTAATCAGCTTCAGTTGTAGAAGTAGAAAATGAGTGTTATTTCTTACTAAACCAGGACACCAGATTATTTTCTAGAAATTGACATGTTCCTATAGTACTTTTTTGTCAATTTTGCAACCTCCATAATCTTCATCTGAATAGCCAATTAGATTAAAACCAGAATCTCTAAGGTACCAAATGCCAAGTTTTGGTGTACCCTTAAGATATCTAAAAATTTTCTTAATAGCTACTAAGTGAGATTCCCTAGGATCAGCTTGGAATCAAGCACAAAGACATGTAGCAAACATTACATCTGGCCTACTAGCTGTTAAATATAAAAGTGAGCCAACCATACCTCTATAACTTGAAATATCCACAGACTTTTCAGTAGTATTCAGTTCAAGCTTAGTGGCAGTGGCCATGGGAATTTTTGCAGATGTGCAATCCATTAACTCAAACTTCTTTAAAAGATCATGAATATATTTAGTTTGACTAATTAATATTCCATCACTAACTTGCTTAACTTGTAAACTAAGAAAATAAGTTAGTTCTCCCATCATGCTCATTTAATATTTGCTTTGCATCAATTTGGAAAACTTTTTACAAAGTTTATCATCTGTAGAGCCAAATATTATATCATCTACATAAATTTGAACAAATATACTAGATATATTTATATTTCTAAAAAAAGAGTTTTGTCAGTAGTACCTCTAGTGAAGTGATTATCTAAAAGGAACTTTGACAATGTTTCATATCAGGCTCTAGCTGCTTGCTTCAATACATAAAGTGTTTTCAATAGATAAAAAACATAATCTGGAAAGTTGGGGTCTTCAAAATCTGGAGGTTGACTGACATAGACTTCTTCCTCCAATTCTCCATTTAGAAAGGCACTTTTTACATCCATTTCATAAACTTTGAAATTGGCATGGGCTGCATAGGCTAGAAAGATTCTTATAGCTTCATGTCTTGCAGCTGGAGCAAATATCTCAATAAAATCTATTCCCTCTTGCTGAGAGTACCATTTAGCAACCAATCTAGCTTTGTTCCTTATGACTATGCCATTTTCATCCATCTTGTTTCTGAATACCCATTTAGTGTCAACAGAATGCTTGTTTTTAGGTTAGGGTATCAGCTTCCACACTTTGTTTCTCTCAAATTGGTTTAGCTCTTCTTACATTGCTAAACCCCAATCTGGATCCATTAGAGCCTCTTCTACCTTTTTTGGTTCTTCCTGTGATAAGAAGCTACTGTATAAACATTCATCTTGAGTTTCTCTCCTTGTTTGCACTCTAGATGTTGCCTCACCAATGATTAGTTCAAATGGATGATTCTTAGTCCATTTTCTTTGAGGTGGTAGATTTGCTCTAGATGAAGTGACCTCATTGGTGTCTTGATGACTGACTGAGTGTTGACTAGTTGAAACTCCCCTCTGAGTTGTTGGATCTTTGATTTGAAGAAGGGGTTCTGTCAAACTGTGATCTAGAATGATCATCAACGAATGCTGAATTATGTCTTTCAACGGATGATGCACTTTGTCTTTCACCTGATGCAGTTCCTTGTCTTTCAACGGATTCTGCACTTTGTCTTTCAAAGAATGCAGTCCTTTGTGCATCAATTGATGTTGCTTCATTTGATGGTAAGTTTGAATACTCTTTTTCCATTTCTTCTTGATCACTTTCATCATCACCATCATCAAAATACATCTTAACATTACCAAATTTGAGGCTTTCATGAAAACCTTCATCTTGATGTCCTTCATCTTTTTATCATCAAACACAACATGTACAGATTCCATAACAATGTTGGTTCTTAGATTGTAGACTATATATGCTTTTCGAACAGCATATCCAATAAAGATACCTTCATCAACTTTGGCATCAAACTTTCCATGTTGGTCAGCTTAATTCCTTAGAATATAGCATTTGCATCTAAAAATATGAAGAAAGTTCAGTGTTGGCTTCCTACACTTGAACAATTAATAAGGAGTCATACTTTTGGCTTGATTGATCAAAGAAATATTCCGAGTGTAGCATGCAGTATTGACAACTTCAGCCCAGCAATAAGTTGGTAACTTTGATTCTTCTAGCATAGGTCCTTGCAGCTTCAATTAATGATCTGTTCTTTCTCTCAACCACTCCATTTTGTTGTGGTGTCCTTGGAGATAAGAACTCATCCATGATTCCATTTTCTTCACAAAACAACCTCATTATAGAATTCTTGAACTCAGTTCCATTGTCACTCCTAATTCTTCTAACTTTGAAATCAGGATGATTGTTGACTTTCCTGATGTGATTGATGATGATATCACTTCCTTCATCCTTTAATCCAAGAAAATATGTCCATGAAAATTTATAAAAATCATCTACAACTACTAGGCCATACTTCTTTTTTGAGATTGACAATACATTGACTGGTCCAAATAAATCTATGTGCAGTAGTTGTCATGGTTCATCAATTATTGTTCAAGCTTCATTTTGAATGATGATTTCATTTGCTTTCCTTTCTGAAAAGCACCACATAATCCATCCTTTGAGAATTCAACTTGAGGAATGCCTCTAACAAGGTCTTTCCTGACCAATTTATTCATTGTTGTAACGCCCCCGAATCCGGGGTCAGGGGATTTGGTCGTCACGATGAAACCTCAATCCAAATTAACCTGTTTAATCAAAATGCAAATGCCAGTGGAAGATATTTAGCATCTATGACCCCAAACTAATCTAAGATCTTTTAAGATTACAGTTCTAGAAACAAGAATTCCAAATTCCATAAATAGTTTTTCACTTTCTTTACAATTTACAAACTCTGAACTTAACCCGCTAGTATAACTTCGAAAAGAATTATACTAGGCCCTAATATACAATATACAACTATAATATGATAAAAGATAAACAACTTTACATAATAGAACTTAAACTAGTCCACAAACCCTGGACCAACCACCTTCCAAAAGCTTTCTTCTTTGCTTTCTTGAATTACGCAGCTAAACAGCGCTAGCTAATCCTCACTGGAGGTTAAATTTGAAAACAGGAAAGTATGAGTGAAAGAAATGCTCAGCAAGTTCATTATAACATATATATGGCCGTTTTGATATAAAACCGACATCTGCATTAGAGCGAAACATTTAAAATCATAATTGCTGAATCAGAAAATTTATTAAAGAATCGAATAATTGTTTCTTACTGTATTCAAAACCCTTTTGATATTTTCAAGAGAAATGCTTCATCAATACTTTGAATCTTGACGAGAATAAAACTCGTAAAACTGTGTTTACAAAAATATCGTACACAACAATAACATGAAACAATAATTATGGACTGAATCATAAACTTTGTTCAAAACTGAACTCTTGATATTAATATTCATTTTGATGTCACATCAAATTAGATATTAGTACTAACTTTGATGCTCACAACATCCCATACTGAATTCAACATCAATCATATAGACTAATACCACCTTTGATTTTTAACAGCAAACTAAGTATCATCATCAATCAAAAACTGAATCAAAACAGTATTTTACCTTTTATTCAAAACAAATATACCGGATAATCACTTATTATATGATTATCAAAAGCAATGTAAATTTAGATTGGAATGTTTCTCCAACGGACGTACTATCACATGCTGATCAGCCCGTGTGATAGCACTGGATCATGATTCGTAGAAACATGTCTCAAAACACGAGTACTCAAATAAAAAGGAAATATATCTGCATGTGGCATAAGTTGTGTCATAATATTTCATATAACACTTGGCCCTCCGCTGGACTGTCCGCCCCGGTCACTTACGCATTGATCCAATCTTAAAACCTTTTTATTGGAAGGGGTCATAATAATCGACGCCTTAAATAATTTTATGCGCCCGTTTACTTGGGCAGGAAACTCGTAATAAAATCATCTTTCTCAAAGTCTAAAAAATTTATGAATCCGATAATTGGATGAGTAAAAACACTTGACTATTTTGAACATAGAATAGCAGATGAGTACGTGCATAAACAGAATCATTTATTTGAGCGATATGTAAATTATTTATCTACTCTGAAGTGGGAATAGAGAAGAAGACTTGCATAACAAGATTCAAAATAAATATCACTTGAACAATAAGTGATGATAGGGATACTTGCCTTTAGTGTTTAGCAGTTAGTCACACTCGCAATGACGCATCTATTCTGATATTTTATCTCAAAACATCACCGTCTTTATTCTACTAATCCTTTGGCCTGCTGCTCATGCAGTGCTGCAAATCCAATATTCCATACTATTCAACTCTAGTTTTCATTCATTTCATCTGGTCTTGATCGTCTTGAAAGACTCGCATCTATAAATAAAAATTCACATTTTAATCATCTAAACGATAATTACTCGACGAACTGCGCGTCAAAACCATTTCGCCTACCCATACGATAGCCCACACATAAAGAAAACAGGTCAACACAAGACTCATGACCCACGTACACACATAATTCACATAGCATGTAAACACATAACTCACGTATCATATAATTCATATCACATATGACTCGGTTCGTCAAAAGGTTGGACTAGGTCCGTTTAAAACTGAAATTGGGTCAAAATACGACTTTTTGATAAATATGTGACTCATAGCTGACTTGCAAATCAAGCGAACTCTCGAAACAAAAAAGATTTGGGTTCGAAAATATTTTTAATGAAAGGGGAATATTTTTCTAAGTCTAGACGTGTTCGTTTTGTATTAAACGGACGGACATTTATTTATTAAGAATAAAATAAGAATTAAATGGAAAAAAGATCAATTAATAATAATATTAATTGATTTTTAAATACCAAAATATAATTTTTAAAAGCTTAAAAACAATTTTTAGGATTTACTTGAATTAATTATAAATAATTGCATTTTATTTAACTATTTATAAATAAAATTATTTGATTAAATGAATTAACCAATTAATTAAATCTATACATAATAAATAAAAACAAATTATAAATAATTAAAACAAATATGGATTTTTGAAAATAATAAAAGAAATAATTTTTGAAATTTAAAAAAATTAAGTAAATAATTTTTTTTTTGGATTTAAAATCATAATTCAATGATTATTGAAATTAAAAGAATTGATTTTTAGAAAATAGAAAATGATTTTTAAAACTGAAAATTGAATTTTGCATTAATTATAAACAGAAAATACTAGAAATGATTTTTCGGAAACAGAAAAGGGGAATTTTGAATTAAAATCGGGTCAACACTAAAAGAAACCGGGTCGAGTAGCATCTAAATCGGGTTGCCAAGAACCGATGAACCCTACCGGAACATTTCCAGATCCCGGCGACGGCCAAGAATCCGGCGATGTTCTGACGGGGTCAAAACATCCCCGTTTTCACCGATTTTCAGTCAAAAATTGATTCTTTGAGTTCTAACATCTCAGTCACAATCAAAACACTTGCAAACCATCGCAAAACATCTAATAATCATCCTCTCCGTCGAAGAACCGACGAGGTCAAGGCGAAGCCGGCAGTTTTCTGGCCGAGCTTCGTCCCCGGCGATAACATCACCAAAATCAAACATTAATACTCCAATTTAAAGCTAGCAATTAGTACAATCAACTTATATTCTTAAAATCATCGAATCAACATCAAACAATACCGATTAAATCGAAAAAAACCAAGATGAACTCGGAGAAAACTGTGAACTCAGTTATTCATTCCCATCAATTGTTTACTATGTTTCTATATACAAATAAAGTCAGAATCAACTCAGTAATCTATTTAAACCATCAAATCAAGCAGATAATCATCATACAAAGAAACCCAAATTTAGACAACTAAAATAAAAAAAAATCGAATTTTAGATCTGATTAACCTTGAATAAAATGGATTGTACGAACAAGAGGCTGATGATTCAGGCTTTGTTTTGGATACTCAAGCTTCAAAAACGGAAATCAAAATCACTAGGAACCAATGGATTGATTCTTAAGCTCAAGAACACCCCCAACTTGTTCTTGATTCTTTTCTTTTTACTTTTCAGAATTTTTAATAAATAAATGAATAAAAATACTTTTTTGCAGCTATTTATATAATCTGTAAAATTAATACCCTAAAATCATTTAAGGGTGTTTTTATTCCCATAATTAAAATAATTTGGCCCCAAAATATTAATTATGGGGAATAATTTAAAAGTAATAAAACATAAAATTTATATCAAAATTCCCCAAAAATTGCGAATAATTTAAAAATACAAAAATATTGGGTATTTGAAATACGATTGATTCTATAAAAATAAAAACATGAATTTTGTGGGCTTTGTCGTCCCGGTGGGTTCCCGGTCCGTTGATTTTTGAAAAACAGAAACGTTATCTAAATTAACAGAAAACCCCGAAAAGACATAAAATGCATTCAAACACACATAAAACGAGATAAAACGAGTACCTCGATAAAGATGCAACTAAACATGCGTCCTGATTGCGGGTCGATTCATATAAATGCATGTTAAACACGCAATGAGTATCCGAAAAATATTCTGGTCCTTACGGGACCACATATAAATCCACCACACGGTAAATCATGGCAAGACACATTTTTAAATACTATTAAACACATACTAATTCAATTAAAACGTACCAAAATAGCTTTATAATATTATTCTTAATATTTTTAAACCTCACCCTGTGCCCGGGTGAACACGAGTATAATATAAATTAATATTTCTGAGACAAATAAAATATTGAGGCGAGCAAAATATCCAGTCGATCCTCAAGACGGGAAAATACACTCAGTTTTACCGCTATCGATAAAACGATCAGCTGTTAAAATAGGCATTTTGAAATAATACTTTTCAGTAAATATTTTCAGAAAAACCAACAGGGACTAACACCATTTAACAATTAGCATATTGAGTCATTTAATGACAAGAACTCATCAAACAGGAATAAAATATCCACCATTTTATTCCTTTTACATCAAAAAAGCGCATAAACATATTCAAGGAATAAAATAATAATAACTAAAATATGGGATATAACAATATACCCACCTTATAAGGATTTCGTCCTCAAAATCAGCAGAAGAAAGCACTAAGGTTCTTCTAACCAACTTTCCAATCTTGCATATGTAACTTTTCTCAAAATTTCCAATAACACTGCAATTCCTTATACCATACAATTATCACGGGAGCTTTACTCCGCACCATTGTTCCTTCCACATATCATTTGACTAATTTCTCAATAGAATCACTTTTACTGATCGAGAGAAAGAAGAACAGAGAGAATGATAAAGAGAAAGAAAAAGAAAGAGAGAGATAAATAGAGAGAGAAATAAAGAAACCGACTAACTTTTTTATGCGCCACTGATATTCTAACCACATTGTAGTTCACTATTGCTATTAGTATTCCCATCACATAGCCTTACTTTCCATTGACCCGGATAACTCATCTCAACCTAATTGGCATACCTTTGAATATTTCAGATGATAAAATCATAGAATTTCAAAGAGAAAAGAATTTCATATCATAACAGGACCAAAATCTGAATTTGTGAAAAAGTATTGTTGAAATAAAATAATAACTGAGAGATCAATATGATCAAATGAACTTGGTATTGCGAGCCCAAATTAAGACACTACTAAATGTTGTAATCTTTATTGTAGTCACAACACACATAAGTGATGGCGCCCCATCCAACTCCTATCACACAGACAGGTATACCTTGTGTCCCCTATAGTTAGGGTTGTTCATCTCAGTCAAAGTAAAAGAATATGTAAGGAATTCAAAATCAAATGAATAAAACTGATAAGATTTCAATGCTGATACTTCTGAAAAAAATAAAATCCGGAAAACAAAATTCTGGTACAAAATGAGCAAGTGGTGTCACATCACCAATAAACTATCCACCATATAAGAAAGGTGGAAATTTCAATATCACAACTTGATAAAGCTATCAAAACCTGACAAATAGGCTTCATGACAGCCTCTGGAACATTACGTGATTGAAAACGGGCGTTAAGGATTATATCCTCTAACAAATATCTCTTTTTGAGAGATGTAAAAAGAATTTATAGAAGGAGAAGGTATTTCCAAATTCTTAATATTTATCTTCTATTTGAATTCTTCTATTGACTCGTCGTCCGATTCTAGACACTTCTTCATATTTTAAGGATACTGAAAATCTTCATCGTCGTCGAATCGTAGTAGCCTCGAAAGATTCCACATTAGAAGTTTGCAACTGCCAGGAGTCTTGTCCAGCTCAACACAACCAACTCAAATGAATGCGCCTAACTTAGCTTACTCGTTAGTACTATATCCAATAGTCCAACAGGAATTCAATATGAGCTCAAAAGTCCTCACATAGCTATACACACTCCTACATACTCTCGTTTCTACTTTACTATAATCTCAGCTCTAAAACCAACCTGTAACGCCCCCAAATTCGGGGTTAGAGGATTTGGTCGTCACGATGAAACCTCAATCCAAATTAACCTGTTTAATCAAATTGCAAATGCCAGCGGAAGATATTTAGCATCTATGACCCCAAACTAATCCAAGATCTTTTAAGGTTAAAGTTCTAGAAACAAGAATTCCAAATTTCATAAATAATTTTTCACTTTCTTTACAATTTACAAACTCCGAACTTAACCCCCTATTATAACTTCAAAAAGAAGTATACTAGGCCCCACTATACAATACACAACTATTATATAATAAAAGATAAACAACTTTACATAATAGAACTTACACTAGTCAGCAAACCTTGGACCAACAACCTTCCAAAAGCTTCCGTCTTTGTTTTCTTGAATTACGCAGCTAAACAACGCTAGCTAAACCTCACTGGAGGTACAATTTGAAAACAGGCAAGTATGAGCGAAGGAAATGCTCAGCAAGTTCATTATAGCATATATCTGGTCGTTTTGATATAAAACCGACATCTGCATTAGAGCGAAACATTTAAAATCATAATTGCTGAATCAGAAAATTTATTAAAGAATCGAATAATTGTTTCTCACTGTATTCACTGTTAGATATGAATACAACACATAGGGGGGGTGAATGTGTTTTAGCTTAAATATTTACTTTTTGATCGACTTTGGGTTTAGCAGTTGGTTGTTGTCAATGATTTTGTAAAATAGATGTTAAACATAAATAACAATGCAAATATGTAAAACAAAGATCTTCAAAACTCACTTAATTTTATATTAAAAATCAAGCAGTGTTTTGCTACAAAATCTCTAAGTTCTTGGTTTAGAACTTAGCTTCTTTCTTGAGAGAGAATACAATTCCTAATCTGAATTATTACTAATTGTTACAACTGACTAAGGACCAGTGTTAACTTTATAACTCAGTTAACTACTGGTTTACACAGTGGATAATAAACATGCTATTAGATTTTCTAAACTGTCACTTGTCATTTCTATTTATAGAAAAGCAAATCTTCCATTTCTGGCTTAGCATTTCTTTAGCATCCCGTGTGTACTTTAATCTTCCTCTGTCAGTTAATCTTTACCATTAATCTTGCACATCTCTCAAGCTTCTTTTTGTAGACTTGTCAATTCAGCTGTGTGAATTGTTTGTTGATTTGCAACCTTGGATATTTAACTGTTCTGCAATTCTGTACTTAGAGAAATTTCTTCACTTCGAGATCTCCAATTAAGTTGTAGAGAACTCGACATCTCGATAGGCATGTTGGCTTGTCGATATCTCTGAAACTTCATTGTTGACTTGACTTATCGACAACTCTGAGTTCTCTACTGAATTTTGGTTTATCGATAACTCAAAGTTCTCTAATGGACTTTGGCTTATCGATAACCCAGAGTTCTCTAATGAATGTATACTTGTCGATATCTCTGAGTTCTCGAATGGGTATCTGACTTATCGATATCTCCAATAGCATTTCCTGAGTTCTCGATAGACAATTCCTGAGTTCTCGATAGGTCTTTCTGAGTTCTCGAATGACTTCTTTATAACACTAATTATGTGACTCGTAGAGATCTTGACTTAGAATGTTTTTCACCAAACAGAATTATTCAAATCCAAGCTTCTTCATAATTCTTCTGAGGCATGATCTTCTTGATCTTCTTCCAGATAGAATTCTTAGGCTTGACATTGTTTAGGGAAAAATGCTCCAGTCTGCTCCATTTACATTTTACAGACATTAAGTATTACAAGTATGAATTACAGATTAAGGTTACAATACAACAATCTCCCCCAATTTGTGAGAAGATTGCTTATCACAAATTCATGCCTGTTAACAAGACTAACCCCAAGTTAAAGAATGAAAATAAAATAATACAAAAGCTGATGCAACACTTGCACATTGAACATTTGACAGTTTACAATAATTAAGTAAAGATTGAGCTTTCTGATCCGTTCTCAATTATGTTCTTAATTTGTGCAAGTATTTCCAATTCTTCTAGGATGGGGGTGTCATTTAGAGCCTCTATTAGTTTCATCAAATCTGGATTAGGATAACTAGCGAACATCCCTATCCTGTATCTTGACAAAGAGCCAGCTTTTACATTCAGAAATTTTCCATCCTTTGATATTCTGCTCTTGCCTGCTGCCTTCAACTCTTCTGATCTTCTAATTTACTCATCAATGTCATGCTCATACTTTCTCCTCTTTTCAGCTAGCAAAGCTCTATGCTCATCTGATTTGCTCCATACTATGATCAGAGATGCTAATGACATTGTTAGCTCCAGTAATCTTTGACATCATCTATTATATATTACAATCTCCCCCAACTTGTTCATTAAGAAATTATGCACAAGTTCTGATTGATGATGTCAAAACTTTAACTAAATGCATAAACCAATCTTCCCATCTGGTCTTCTTTTATTGAGTTGCATTTAAATTTATTCAACATCCAGTAGCTGTTTTGGCATTTAGATATATCTTCTCTCCCTTTTTGACATTATCTCCGGGAAGAAGGATCCAGCTAGATGCACATTGTTCAAGCTTTTGTCAATGCTCATGTAGAACACTATCAGCAGCTTCAAGTTTTAGTGAAGTCTGTAGTGATGAGTTTACCAAGTAGATTAGAATAGAAAAAACCTAAGCTCTCTGATCTTTTGAATAAGTAGTCTCACTACTTCTCACTGCACTAGACTCATGAATTTTGAGAGTCAGAGTTCCCTCACAAGGATTACTAAATCCATACACTCATCTACCTCTCCTTTTGCCAGGAAGGATCCTGCCTCTCTTATTCTCTATTTTTCTCTCAATCTTTTCTCTTATCCTCACATGAAAGGCTCAAATGTTGTTTGTCCTACAGAAATAAGAGGTGGCTAAGAAGAGTTAATCTGTGATCATATGATTAGAAGAAGACCATATAGGGCTAATCATACTCATTTCACCAGAAAAATGAGTGCATAAGCATCTATGACTGGGGTCACAGTTTGACTCACAGATTGCTCTATGGTTGTGATAGTGTGTTGTCCCCCACTTGTAGTGGGAACCTCCAATTGAATTGGAGGGGATTTGACTGGGTTACTGCCATGCTCACCAGCCTCAAACCCTTGTGTTTCTTGCAACACACTGGCACTTGAATGTGCTAAGATTGCCCTTCTTATGACATTATCATAAGCAATTGTTCTTCTAGCTTTGACTGCTAAGACAGCTTCTGCTAGAGTTATGAGGGGAGTTGTTCCTTCTTGAGGAACCTCCAATTGAATTGGAGAGGATTTAGATAGCTCCCCCTCAGGAGTACTACCCTCAAACCTTTCAGTCTGTGAAGACTATTTTGCGCATGAAGGTGCATAAGGAATACTCATGAAATATTCAGTAAACTGATAAATTTTCATGTTTGGTGGATTCTTTTCTCAAACAACAGAACAATCTGAAGAACATCATGAAATTGCTGTCCTTTTGTAAAATAGGTGGCTTTTGAGAGTCATCTGAGTGGGATTGTATTGGAGTTTGTGTTTGTGTTGCTGCATTTGGGAGTACTGCAGCTTGGTTTAGAGATATTTTAGTTGCATTTTAACACAAATACCTATTGATTGAAACTTTGAGTCTCCTGTTATTGTCTGAGTGGATTGAGTTGAACCTGTAATGCATTGAACATATTTATCTATTTTGATTAGGCATAACCATTGAGACATACAGTTGCAATCATTATGACAGGAAAACTAATAATCAATTAATTTGTAAACACAAGACAATCATAACATAAACAATCAAGCAACAAAAACAAATTGATAAAGAAGAAGATAATTTCATTAATATTAAACACAGAGTACATTAAGATGCAGATTACATCAAGTAAATCCTAATCCTAACTACTCTAATTTAGACTCCTTCTTCTCGGCCTCCAACCTCCTTGCCCTGCGCTGGTAAGCTCTGGACATTGAGTTTGCAAGAGAGATGATCCTCTCCTGCAACTCCAAAGCAGCAAGGCGTTGCTGCTCAGCCACCCTTGCATGTCTCTCCATCTCCAGAGAGACTTCCCCTTCAAAGAAAAGAATGCTGATTTGATCATTCCACGAGAGTTCGTCAAAGGCCTCAAGTGGAATATCAAAGGGGCTGCAAACAACCCCCTTGAGACGGACAAGAAGTCCGATAGGATCAAAATAAACTAGGTCACCATCCAAATGATGGACCGGTTGGTAGACTCCATTAATAAGTCTGTAAAAGACTGGGGCATCCATTTGAGAAAGAGAGAGATGAACAAGAGGTGAGTTTGAAAGTAGATGTTTATTAAGAATAGGAGAGTGATGAATGGTAAACAGTGAAGCGTTTTAATTTATAGAGGGAGTAAAGATAGAAACCAATAGACTCTTGAGTTGCCTGGATAATAAGAGTGATAATCACATAAGCATATTTGACAGATAGAAATGACTAGTTACTATTCCCCATGCAAGTACTCAAGAATATTAGTTCACTATTTAGAATATATGTTCCCCATGCAAATAAACAAGTACTCCCTACACAAAAAGTAACTCATCCTATCAGCATTTAATCAAATAAATTAACCACTATCAGCATACTCAAAACAACACAAATAATGTACTAGCCTACTAACATTGGACTAACCTATTTTCACGTAAACAAGAAATCATATAAGCATGCAAATGTGTCAATAAGTCAGAGAAATTAGAGATAAAGTATGTCAAAAGTATTTTTATGAACAGAATTTATGAAGTAAATTTGTTCCGTTTTTCATACTTTTTGCTTCTTTTGATCTGTTATTTATTAAGTTCATATACTGAAGATATGAAGTAATAAATATTCAGTTTACTTAGAATTTTGAAAAATTCCAAGTTCAAATTAATCGAGAAGTCTGGGTATTTATAGAAAAAGTAAAATACTTATCGAGAAGTCAAATAAATGTTTTATATTAAACTTATCGAGAAGTAATTTTGAATTTGAAAAAGGTACATTCGCTAAGTCATTTTATTACTTCCTTTCGAGAACTAAGAAATGATTTATCGAGAACTCTGATAAATGCCCAGTTTGTCCGAAAATGGACTAAAAATGATTCTAATTTATTTGAATTGAATCAAATTGAAATCAGAATAAATTTTCCAAAAGTATTTTTCTAAAATAATTCATTGAATTAAATTATTTTAGTCCTGAGTTATTGATAAGTCTCAAAATATCCATGTCGAGAACTCTGTGAATTAACACTATTAGAGAACTCTACATGGTCTTATCGATAAGTCATAATAGAGCTTATCAAGAAGTCATTCGAGAAGTCTGTAAATAGACTTATCGAGGACTCACTCGAGAACTCTAAAATGACTTGTCGATAAGTCATTTTGACTTATCGAGAAATCAGTTCTCTATACCTTTGAGTACTGTTATTCTGCCTTGTGTTAATTTTACACATTTAAGATGTAAATTAACAACTAAGCAGTTTACTTAGAATTTGAAATATTCTAAGTTAATTTTTGAGGTTAAAAAAAATAAATATACAGAGATTCTGAAATATTTATAATTCATATTTCAGTTAATTTCCAATTAAATCAAACTAGGTTGATTTATTAGAAATTAATCTGCTGCAACACATTAGCTGAGTTCTTGCCTTAGGATGAAGAATTGAGCATTCCAATTTCACTCACAAGTCTAGTGAAGGTTGCTTCATCCAAAGGTTTAGTAAAAATGTCAGCTAATTATTTCTCTGTTGGAACAAAAATGAGCTCAATGGTACCATTTGCAGCATGTTCCCTGATAAAATGGTACCTAACATCAATGTGCTTTATTCTAGAATGATTAACTGGATTAGCTACTATAGATATGGCACTAGTATTTTCACACATAATAGGAATTTTGTGTAACACTAGACCATAGTCCATTAGCTGATTTCTAATCCAAAGCACCTGAGCACAATAACTTCCAGCAGCTATATATTCAGCCTCAGCTGCAGAAGTTGACACAAATTGTTGTTTCTTACTATACCAGGATACAAGTCTTTGACCGAGAAATTGATAGCTTCCACTAGTACTTTTCCTATCAACCCTGCATCCAGGAAAATCTGCATCTGTGTATCCAACAGCTTCAAAACTAGTTCCCTTAGGATACCATAATCCCAAGTTTGGGGTTCCCTTTAAGTATCTGAAAATCCTTTTCACAGCCATCAAATGTGATTCCTTTGGATTGGCTTGAAATCTAGTACATAGACAAGTAGCAAACATGATGTCTGGTCTACTAGAAGTCAAATAAAGCAATGATCCAATCATCCCTCTGTAGCTTGAAATATCCACACTCTTGCCTTTCTTGTCTTCATCCAACTTGGTTGCAGTAGACATTGGTGTAAATGCAGGTGAGCTATCCACCATACCAAATTTCTTCAATAAGTCATTCACATATTTGGTTTAGCTGATGAAAATACCATCACTTCTTTGACTAACTTGAAGTCCAAGGAAGTAACTCAATTCTCCCATCATGCTCATTTCATACTCACTCTGCATTAGCCTAGAAAATCTTTGACAAAGCTTTTCATTTGTAGATCAAAAGATGATATCATCCACATAGATTTGAACTAGGATCATATCTTCACCATGCTTCTTCTAGAAGAGAGTCTTATCAATAGTACATCTGGTAAAACCATGTTTGAGTAGAAATTCTGACAGTGTGTCATACCAGACTCTAGGTGCCTATTTCAATCCATATAGAGCCTTGAGTAATTTATAAACAAAGTTAGGAAATTCTGGATCTTCAAAGCCAGGTGGCTGTTGCACATAAAGTTCTTCTTCTAGTTCACCATTAAGAAAAACACTCTTGACATCCATTTGATACACCTTGAAATTTGAGTGTGCAGCAAATGCCAGAAAAATTCTTATTGCTTCTAGTCTTGCAACAGGAGCAAAAGTCTCATCATAGTCAATTCCCTCTTCTTGTGAGTAGCCTTTAGCAACCAGCCTTGCTTTATTTCTAGTAACAATTCCATTTTGAACCATTTTGTTCCTGTACACCCACTTAGTTCCAATTATGCTTCTGTTCTTTGGTGTAGGGACTAATTTCCAAACTTTGTTTCTCTCAAACTGATTCAGCTCTTCCTGCATAGCACATATCCAATCAGGATCCAATAGGGCTTCTTCAGTTTTCTTGGGCTCTACTTGAGATAGAAAACATGCATGTAGGCATTCATTAGCAGTTGCACTTCTAGTTCTCACACCGGCTGAGAGATCACCAATAATAGCTTCTACTGTATGACTCCTATCCCACTTTCTAGTGTGTGTCTGTTGACTAGTGCCTTCATCATTTTCTTCAGTATTATCATGACTGACATTTCCATTCTCTCCTTCTCCCCCTGAGTTTGTGCCATCAAATTCAGGTGTCTGAAGAGAGCTTTCATTCCCATGATTTTGTTCAGATGTCTCTTTATTTGTCATTTGTTGTGCCATAACTTCATCTTCCTCATCAGAATCACTATCAATGGTTAGATTTTCAAATGCAAAGGCTTCAGCATCATTTACATCAAGGCATTCCAAGCCTGGACACTTGTCATCATCAAAAGTCACATCTGCGCTTTCCATAATTTTCTTTTGATCAATCACATAAACTTTGTAGGCTGTTCTTTCCAATGAATATCCCAGAAAAATTGCTTCAAAAACTTTAGAGTCAAATTTTCCCACATATTCAGAGTTGTCTTTTAGAATATAACACTTGCTTCCAAACATATGTAGATGCTTCACTGTAGGCTTCCTTTTAGACATGATTGAGTAAGGTGATTTGCCATGAGCTTTGTTGATGAGATATCTGTTTTGAGTGTAGCATGCAGTATTAACAGCCTCTTCCCAAAAGCTAGTTGGCAACTGAGCATCTTGTAGCAAGGTTCTAGCAGCTTCAACCAATGTTCTATATTTCTCTTAACTACTCCATTCTGTTGAGGTGTTCTAGCTGCTGAAAATTCTTGAACAATGCCTTTGCTTTTGCATAATTCACTTAATGTTGAGTTTCTGAATTCTGTTCCATTATCACTCCTCAATCTTTTCACACTAACTTCTCCTTCAGCTTGCTTCTCAATTTTCTTGATGTGCTCAATTATAATGTTTGGAGTTTCATCTTTGGAGTACATGAACTCAACCCAAGTGTATCATGAAAAATCATCAACCATGACAAGGGCATATTTGTTCCTTGAAATGGACAAGACATTTACTGGCCCAAGCAAGTCCATGTGAATAAGTTGCAGAGGTGCACTTATAGAATTCACAGATTTTGACTTGTGACTAAATCTTTTCATTTTTCCTTTCTGACAAGCTCCAAAAACTTCCAGTTGAGCAAATTCCAGATTAGGCATGTCTCTCACAAGCTCCTTCTTGACTAAGGTGTTGATTGCTTTGAAATTCAAGTGAGATAGCTTCTTATGCCACAATTTGCTTTGCTCTCTTCTGATGCCTTGGTTTAGAAACAACATACTCCATCCTTATTTGTTGAGTCTAAGTTTGCAACAAACAAGCTTCCCTTTCTTACTCCTTTAAGAGCAATTTCACCAGTCTTTTTGTTAATAAAAGCACAATCTTCTTTGTTGAAAACAACTTAGAAACCTCTGTC